>NC_027752.1:20478645-20483597 GCF_000695525.1 Brassica oleracea var. oleracea
GTCCATGAAGGTGAGCATCTCGTTTCCAGCCGTGGACTCGACTAAACGGTCGATGTTGGGAAGAGGATAGTTGTCCTTTGGGCATGCTTTATTTAAATTAGTGAAGTCGATGCAGACGCGCCACTTCCCGTTCTTCTTCTTAACGACTACTGGATTTGCTAACCACTCGGGGTAGCGCACCTCAGCAATTGAGCCAGCGCCGAGTAACCGGTCAACCTCTTCGTTTACAGCCTTTGACCTGTCGGGACCGAGCTTGCGTCGCTTCTGCCGGATAGGCTTGAATGTCGGGTCGATGTTTAGTTCGTGAGTTGTTATAGCCGGATCAATTCCTTTCATGTCTGACATGGACCACGCGAATGTGGACACATTCGTCTTGAGAAAGTTGAGAACTGACTGTTGCATATCTTCAGACAGATACGCACCAATCCTTGCGGTCCGGCGTGGATCGGTATCGTCAATAGGTAACTCGAGAACTTCGCCTTCCTGGGAGCAGACTTTATTGGTTGGAGGAGAAACAGAGTTAACCGATAGAGACGATCGTTGGAGTTTGACTGTGGCGACTAGGAGTTCCCTAGCGACTTTTTGATCCCCTTGCAATGTTTTGATTTTTCCGTCTGTACCGGGGAACTTGACACACTGGTCATAAGTAGATGGAATAGCCTACATTGAGTGTATCTAGGGGGTTCCAAGTATAGCGTGGTAAGGGGCCTTCGTGCTTACAACGGCAAACTTGACAGTTCGAGTGACTCCACATGCGCGTACTGGAAGGCGGATTGTTCCCAGTATTGTTTCGGAGGATCCGTTGAAGCCGGTTAATGTTCTGGAGGACGGTTTTATGTCGTCAAGATCGACTCCCATCTTCTGCAGAGTTTCTCGGAAGATGAGGTCGACAGAGCTTCCTGTATCAACGAGGACCTTGGTGACATCGTACTCCCCAATTCCAAGGATGACAAGAAGAGGGTCGTTGTGGGGTACGTGAATCCCCTCAGCGTCATCCGGTGAAAAAGTTATCGGAGGGTGACTTGGCGGTCTAGTCGGCCACCTCTGCGAAGTCGCGACCTGTCGACGGTAATCCTTGATGGAGCGAACAGAGTTGCCGCAAGGAGGAGAACCGCCAATGATGACATTTAGTTGCTGTCGCGTTTTTACTTGCTTTGAGTCTAAGAAGGCGCGTAAATCGGTTGATACGCTGCTGTCGTTTTTTTACGACGGAGTGTTGTTGCTTGACGTCTTGGTTTGCTCCAAACGCCTTCGGAGGTCAGTGGATTTCGAACGATTGAGACGGATGCGAAGATCGCATGCTCTTGCGTTGAGTTTATCTCGAAGGTCACCGTTTGGGCGCTCTTTGGGATCGGGGTCACCTGTTGAGATACGCCGGGATTTCCGTGCATCCAACGTTGTTCGGAGATCATTGNNNTGTTCGGAGATCATTGCGCGTGGAGCTGTTGCTGTTTTCGGATTCAAACTTTCGTTTCAGAACATCTCTCAAATCTTCGAGTACAGGTGTGTCGTGGTTCTCGTCGTCCGACGACAAGGTTTACTGAGAGAGTATAACCTCAATGCGGCTGCGGTTAGCTGGTTGCTCTTCGTCGGCTGAGGAGTCTCCCTCGCCGTTATCCTTCGGAGCATCCTCCTCGTCGTCTCGTTGTTGAGTTTTGCTATGTCGACCTTTGCGTGTAGCTTTGTGCTGGGCTCTCCTTTCTTTATTCTTGCTCCAGCTCTTGCCGTTCTTCGGCTTAGCCTTTAGGGGTTCGAATTTGAAGTCGCCACTTGCTAGGGATGAGAGGTAGTGCGCATAAAGTGACTTGCACTCTGTCGTATCGTGCCCTTTGAGGTCGTGATATTTGCAGTGTTTGGTGAGATCGACGGTTCTGGAAGGTCCTGCCGCTGAACCTGCTACTGTTGTAGTCTGGGTAGAGCAAACGGCGTCGACTGGTTTGTCGGACGAATCGAGTTCCCTTACCCACTTGTTCCAACCTTCTCTGCGGACTACGAGAGTTGAAACCGGTATGTTGTTCTCATTGACGATATACATGTATCCGTCTTTGCGGCCGTTTTTGTCGATTGGGGCATGCTGGCGCGGTTCTTGTCGCGTGTTGGCGTTTTTAGCCGCTGGAGCTTTGGGTGCGTTCATCTTGCTGAGAATGGTCTGTAGCTTTGGGTGCGTTCATCTTGCTGAGAATGGCGTTAGTATCTTCTTCCATTCGCATGAAATAATCAGAGCGCGCGATAGCATCTTGGAGTGACGTAGTTGGGTTTTGGTATAAGTCCTCTCGGAATTTAGAACGAACCCACAAAGTGTTCCACAGGGCGTCAATGGCGATACCGTCTGGGATTTCAATCCTCGAGACTACGGCTTTGAACTTCTCCATGTAGTCGCGGAAGCTCTGGTCTTTGGTTTGGTTAAGGTTCCACAAGCTAGAGGCGGTAGCACTGCGCTTGGTGAACATAATGTAAGTCTTGAGGAAAGCTGCTGACAAGTCACGGAAGCTTCCGATGGAGTTTTCCTCTAACTGGGAGAACCAGGTTAGGGCTTACTCGTGGAGAGTTTCGACGAACAGTTGGCAGTAGCCTGCGTCCCTTTCTTCGTCGGAGAGTCGAGCCCGCGCCATCGCGATGTTGAAAGCTGTCATGTGTTCCACCGGGTCTCCGCCGGGTTTGTACTCGGTTAGGCGCAGCTTCTCTATCTTTCCGAGTTGCACATCGACCAAAGCAGCTAATTGGTCGTTGGTCGTCTTTTGGACTTCGTCTTGATGAGCGAGTCGAGCCATGATAGAGCTCATGAAATCTGCGGTGATGGGTGGCGCAGCTTCGGGCGTAGGTTCTCCGTCCGGAGCGCCGAAGGTGGCGTCGTCTTGAACCATGTAGATCTAGAACGTTACTTTAGTCAGCCCCACGGTGGGCGCCAATTGTTTGAACGAGATTCAGTCGAATAGAATGAAAGAAGTTAGAAATGGGATGACTAACGTTTTATTAGATTCGAACTGAAGGGTTACAAGAGTCCCAGGAAAGTGAGAGAGCAACAAGATCAAAGAGATCGCTAAAACCCTAGATCTAGCCGTTTAGTGTGTAAAATCCGAAGTCCCCTTTCTTGTTGCTTCCTCTCCCCCTTTTATAGGTCTCATGTCCTTGATGCCCTAATTTCGTACCTCTTTGGGCCTTGATGCGAGAGGCCGAGTATACGGGCCTGAGCAAAGTTTCCTCCAAGCGGGGTACTTCGGATCGGCTTACTCGACCGGCTAAAAGTACTCTAAGGTCGAACTGACGTCTTTAGCCGCCGAACCGACAAAACTAATCCAACTTTCTGAATTAGAGCATGTTATTCGGTGGGCCTTGTGGAGGGATGCAATCCATCTCCTACATTAACTGACACGAAAGAGAACAAAAACTATGATTTGTAAAGCTATAGCCAGAAATAAATAACATCATAGTTTTTTTAATACCAGAAAGGTCGGAGTCGAATCCCGTAAATCTCCAAATCCGAAACCACAACATGTAATATTAGTTTTGTCCCAGCGGTCACCTGAGCTGGAGACCTCTGACACAATGGTCATGGTCCTTTTCACTTGAGCCAATAGCCTCTGGTCAGTATAGTGTAACTTTGAATCCCTAAACCACAGTTTAATTCTCTCCAATGACACTTCTGACCCAATCATATTTTTTGCGGGGTCCGCCACTAACAGTATTACTAGGATGGTATAAAAATAGATTTTATACATACTAGTATACTACGATGGTATGATAGATTTTATACAAGGGTTTAATTAGGGGTTGCTTCCTTTTTCATAACATTTTTTTTTGCTAGGGGTTGCTTCCTAAATAACCAAATTTCTTGTAAATTGGCAAAAATTTAGTGACAAGACCACCACCATCAGTAAATAGCATATATGTTATGGATAATTAAAATAAATTGTAATCCCCTGTATATTAATCGAAGATCATTAAAAAAATTATAACGTTAAATTTGTACTAATTAAAAAAATCATGCTTAGGCGTCATTTAAGTAAGATGACAATTTAGCTTACTTGACAGCTTAAGAATCAATTGGAAAAAATGTTGGTCTTAATCCAATTATTAGAGAACATTATATTAACCCAAAATATAGAAAACGTGTATTCTTTCCTTAAATAAAAACTACAGAATTACCTAATATGATTAACATATATATGACAATTAATGACTATAAATAACAAAGATTTGATAACATTTTTTGTATCCTTCTTCTTTTTTATTTAATTTTATATTGTTAAAAAAATTAAACAATCACATTAACCATATAATAAAAAATCAGATCTTTTTATATGTTATATTTTAAATTTTTTAAAATGACTTTAAATTACAAAAATGAGAAAACCTTATATGTTATATTTTTTTTTAAAACGACTTTAAAATTTCAAAAATAAGGAAACCTTATTGGTTATACTTTTCTTATATGTTAATTTTTTTCTTATATGTTATATTTTTAATTTTTTAAACAACTTTAAATTACAAAAATGTAAGTTTTCCTTAAGCATACGACTAAAAGCATTAAAATGACATCTATCAATTCAATGGTTAAATCTGAAACCTTTCAAAACCATATGGAAAATAAATGTCAAAATATTTCAACTGTGGAAACAATACTGTTTATTTTTTTCAAGAATGTTTTCGGTGAAAAAAAAATAAAGTTTTTGTGTCATAATTTGTTTAATGTTCAATCTGATCAACCCATGATATCCCTATATATTATTTGAAAAGCATTACAACTTCTTTTTGTATCCACATGTCATCACTAGAATGATTCTTAGAATCATTAGAGAAATATGTTGGTTCATCTAATTATATAATAAGTTTTTTATTAAACTAACAATAAATTCATCATTAATGTACTTTATTATTTTCTTAAATAAAATTTAGGGAATTTCCTAATGTGGCTAAAGTATATATGACAATTAATGATTTTGAATAATAAA
>NC_027752.1:20484004-20488669 GCF_000695525.1 Brassica oleracea var. oleracea
TATAAAAGATACAAATGATCAAAAAACTATATGAGTAGAAATCATCATTTAATAGACATTAATATTAAAAATATACTAAAATATATTATCTATGTTAGTATCATTTAAATTTAATAACATATCCTATCAAATAAAAAAAATTGGATTAATACAATTGATTTATATGTTCGCACCAATTTAATTATATTTTTAATAGTTACTGACTTTTAATTATTTAATATATATTTATTATTTTATAATATGTAAAAATATTTAATACATAAAATAATGTATATATATAATGTTGATCCCGCGCAAGGCGCGGATCTTAACCTAGTATTAATTATAGTTTAGTTCCACAATTTTTAATCAAAATTGATCCGGTCCATCGGAAAGAAATTATATAATAACAACAAAAAACATTGTATATGTATAAATAAAATGATCAAATATATAAAAAATTGTTGATAATATATACAAATAAACTCACTCTGCGCAAAGCGCATGTCTTATCCTAGTATCATGTAAAATGACATAATATTAATTAATGAAACATGTTGCTTTTTTGAATTAAATGTTAAATTTGATTCTTTTTTAAATTAAATGTTAAATTTGATTCAAAAGAAAATAAACTTATTTACATATTTTTCTATTTTTTTACTGACTTTTTATGAAAGAAATAAAGAACATACCACATGGACGGGATAATCTAGAAATGAACATCACCAATCTATGATTGGTAGACAGCACCCAAATTCATGGCATGGCTCTTCTGTAATGACATCAACATGTTCTTGACAGTTTTGTTGATTTGCTTGAAGACGACATCCTGCGATGATGGTGGCTCACCATGTTTTCTAGAATTCTTCTCCCTATATGGCTCTATATCGTGTGGATTGCAACTTGGAAGACATGCCTAGAAAGGAAGAGTATCACTCGGTCTATCTTTGTCTGAGTCACAAAGTTTACAATGGACGACGAGTCTGTAGAAAAATGGTTTCCAAAGAGATGTTGAGTCGGTTTCCTGCACACTGTTGAAGTATAAGTACACGAGAAACAGAGATGGTCTCGTGTTTCCAAGTGCTAATTGTATAGGACACACCTGCCATCTATGCCAGTGTTCCATGTAGCGATTCAATCATCAGTGGTTAGACCGTTGCGTAAAGCATATATAACCAAAATTTAAGGGGTAGCTTGGTTAAATCAGAAGCCTTTATGCAAAGAAACGCTGTCTGTCGTAGAGCGAATGTGGTTCCAAGTATCCCGCATAATTTTTTTTCCAGATTAATACATCTTGCTTACAATTCCATAATATCTCATCCTCTGCATCCGTGCGCACTAGAGACCAAAGATTTTTCTCGATAGATAGAAACAAGTCTGTACGATGGTTCCTCCTTCTCTTAGTTAGAGAAGTGCGAACCGTGTCATTCCTGCCTATGCATGTATCAATTTGACCTCTAGGCCCGAGTAACTCTACTAAATATCCCACCAGTGACTAATGATAATACTAAAACGAAGTTGGAGAAATTTTATGTTTACCACTTTCGTGCTACCACATTTCATTTTTACCATGGCTAAAGGAACATTTTCAAAAATATATTCTTCATTAAGTGGCAGAATACTTTTATGCCCTTGTTCTTTATATATATAATAAATAAATATTTAAATAAATAAAAAATCTAAAAAAATAAAAAATATATTTTTAATTTTTTTCGAATTATACTATTTCGAAATTCAAACCCTAAACCCTAAAACTTAACTCTAAACCCTAAACCATCAACCTAAACCTTATATTTTTTTTGAAATACGAACCCTAAACCCTAAACCATCAATACTAAATCATATATTCTTTTTAAATACGAACTCTAAACCCTGAAACATCAACTCTAAACCCTAAACCCTAAACTTCAATTCTAAACCCTAAACCATCAACAATAAACCCTAAACCATGAAATATCAACTCTAAACCCTAAACCCTAAACTTCAATTCTAAACCCTAAACCATCAACAATAAACCCTAAACCATGAAATATCAACTCTAAACCCTAAACCCTAAACCTTCAAC
Organism: Brassica oleracea var. oleracea; assembly: GCF_000695525.1. NCBI lineage: Eukaryota > Viridiplantae > Streptophyta > Magnoliopsida > Brassicales > Brassicaceae > Brassica > Brassica oleracea. The sequence goes on from NC_027752.1 coordinate 20,486,049, forward strand.
TCTAAACCTTAAACCCTAAACCCTAAACCCTAAAACCCTAGAGTTGATGTTTTAGAGTTTAGATTTGAAGTTTTATGGTTTTAGGGTTTAAGGTTTAGAGTTTACGTTTAGGGTTTTGAGTTGATGTTTTAGGGTTACATTTGAAAGTTTAGGGTTTTAGAGTTTAGGGTTCAAATTTCAGAAAATATAGGGTTTAGGGTTTAGGGTTTAGAGTTTATGTTTTAGGGTTTAGAGTTTATGTTTAACGGTTTAGGGTTTAGGGTTTAGAATTGATGTTTCTGGGTTTAGGGTTTAAAGTTGATGTTTCATGGTTTAGGGTTTAGAGTTGATGATTTAGGGTTTAGAGTTGATGTTTTAAGTTTATATTTATGGTTTAGGGTTTAGGGTTTACATTTAATGGTTTAGGATTTAGATCTGAAGGTTTGGAGTTTAGAGTTGATGTTTAGGGGTTTAGGGTTTAGAGTTGATGTTCCGTGGTTTAGGATTTAGAGCTGATGATTTATGGTTTAGGGTTGATGTTTTAAATTTAGATTAGTTAACTTTACGTTATTTTTTGTTTAATTCAAGGGTTAATAAAAGAACATGAAAGAGTTTAAATCTTGTCATAGATATAGATATGGTTGAAATTAACTTATTTTAAATTGAAGTTATGATTATAAACAGAAGTTCCGAAACTATTTGTTGTAATTTAGGTTTAACTTAGAGAAAAATATCATATAAAATTACCAACAAAACAATATAAAATAATATATTTGGTATATATGCCCTTTAAGTTTTACAAATAAAACATGATGTCCTAAGGTAATGTTTGAATTTTTCTTTAATAGAACGCTCTGCATCCAAGATCCCTTTTTATCATCCTCTTTAACTGTCCAGATTGACTCTTGCTTGAGTAAATAGGTTTGTATCCATTTCACCCGAAAAGATAATTCTGTCATATATCAAACGGCAAAGGAGCTTTAGACAAGTAACCTTGCTTATTTCAGTCGGTGATCTGAGGCCAAGACCGCTGTTTTCCTTAGGTTCACAAAGCTCCTCCCAGGCCAAAACGCCAAAGAACCAACTTGTTCGTTTTATAAATAAGGTGGAATTTGGTTATCAGCTGAATATGAACACATTGTCACTTGTTTATAAACACATTGTCCCTTGTCACTTGTTTAAAAAAATATATATATACATATTGTCACTTGCAAGTAAGGTTGTCCAGGAACATAATCACACATGCATGAATGTTGATTGCTGCGTTTATCATGCGTACATGAAAGATACTTCACTATCCAATTTTGGTACGACTAATTAACCGACCGAACATGAGCGTAAGTACATTACCGACATTAACATATGGTTCGAACCTGGACTGAAAATAGAAAGTAATTTCAGCTGAATCAGTTGCGATGAAGGGTAAGAATGTCAGATAATTTAATACATCGATTTATTTTGGCGGACCTGTATATATATTGTTGGACATGAACTTTGTTCCCAACAAGGCTTATAAGATAATGAGTTCAGTCCATTTAAAAGGGGGTCACTAAGAAATCCTAGACCTCTTCTTTCTATAAATAAGGAGCCAACCTCCTTTGAGACTCTTGGACTCTCTTTTGGTCTTTCCTCCATCTCTCTCTACGTCTAGAGAGAGAAACACTTCAACACATGCTTTCATCTAGGCACTTGTGATCCTTTGTTTTAGAACTACGATTGGCTTGATCCCCTTTCGGGGTACGTAGGCAACCCTTCGCCGGGTCCAGCTATAATCATTAAACACGTTTTTTTTATTCTCTTCGAGTCGGCTCCATCAAGTTCAAGCTCAGCATGAAGACTTCTCCTAACCCCACCGACGAGTCCTCATCTCTTTCATTCACTAGTTTGTTGAAAGTTCTCAGATCAAACAGTTGGCGCCCACCGTGGGGCATGGGGAAGTATCTTCGAAGAAGATTAAACTGGAGTCCGTTCTATCGTCATTCGATCGTTTTGTCGTCACTCGACCGTTCTGTAGTCACTCGGCGCAGATCGTTCTCTCGCAGTCTCTCGACTCGATCTCTCACGGTCACTCGGCGCAGATCGTTCTCGCGCCGTCGCTTGGCTCGATCTCTCGCGGTCACTCGGCGCAGATCGTTTTCGCGCAGTCGTTTGGCTCGATCTCTCGCGGTCACTCGCTCGATCTCCTCACTCGGCGCAGATCGTTCTCTCGCAGTTACTCGGATCGATCTATCTCGAAGTTATTCGGCGTTGATCGATCTCTCGCAGTCGCTTGGCTCTATCTCTCGCAGTCACTCGCTCGCTCTCCTCACTCGGTGCAGATCGTTCTCTCGCAGTTACTCGGATCGATCTATCTCGAAGTTATTCGGCGTTGATCGATCTCTCGCAGTCGCTCAGACCGATCTCTCACGGTCACTCGACTCGCTCTCTCGCAGTCACTCGGCGCAGATCGATCTCTCGCAGTCGCTCAGACCGATCTCTCACGGTCACTCGACTCGCTCTCTCGCAGTCACTCGGCGCAGATCGATCTCTCGCAGTCGCTCAGATTTCTCTCTCACGGTCACTCGACTCGCACTCTCGCAATCACTCGGCGCAGATCATTCTCGCGCAGTCACTTGGCTCGATCTCTCGCGGTCACTCGCTCG
>NC_027752.1:20488835-20489615 GCF_000695525.1 Brassica oleracea var. oleracea
TCTCTCGCGGTCACTCGGTCTCGCTCGCTCTCCTCACTCGGTGCAGATCGTTCTCTCGCAGTTACTCGGATCGATCTATCTCGAAGTTATTCGGCGTTGATCGATCTCTCGCAGTCGCTCAGACCGATCTCTCACGGTCACTCGACTCGCTCTCTCGCAGTCACTCGGCGCAGATCGATCTCTCGCAGTCGCTCAGATTTCTCTCTCACGGTCACTCGACTCGCACTCTCGCAATCACTCGGCGCAGATCATTCTCGCGCAGTCACTTGGCTCGATCTCTCGCGGTCACTCGATTGCTCTCCTCACTCGGCGCAGATCGTTCTCTCGTGACTCGACCATTCTGTCGTCACTCGACCGTTTTGTCATCACTCGACCGTTCTGTCATCACTCGATCGTTTTTTCGTCACTCGGCCTTTCTGTCATCACTCGGCGCAGATCGTTCTCTCGCGGTCGCTCGACTCGATCTCTCGCGGTCACTCGGTGCAGATCGTTCTCGCGCAGTCGCTTGGCTCGATCTCTCGCGGTCACTCCCTCGATCTCCTCACTCGGCGCAGATCGTTCTCTCGCAGTCGCTCGATTCGATCTCTCGCAGTCGCTCGACTCGATCTCTCGCAGTCGCTTGGCTCTATCTCTCGCAGTCACTCGCTCGCTCTCCTCACTCGGCGCAGATCGTTCTCTCGCAGTTACTCGGATCGATCTATCTTGCAGTTATTCGGCACAAATCATTCTCTCGCAGTCGCTCGGATCTCTCTCTCGCGGTCACTCGACTCGCTCTCTTGC
>NC_027752.1:20489690-20489869 GCF_000695525.1 Brassica oleracea var. oleracea
GGATAGCTCTCTCGCAGTTACTCGGCTTGGATCGCTTTGTCGCAGTCACTCGGATCGATCTCTCGTGGTCACTCGACTCGCTCTCTTGCGGTCACTCGACTCGCTCTTTGCGGTTACTCGTCATGGATAGCTCTCTCGCAGTTACTCGGTGCAGATCGCGATCTCGCAGTCACTCGGAT
>NC_027752.1:20490025-20492687 GCF_000695525.1 Brassica oleracea var. oleracea
GTCACTCGACTCGCTCTTTGCGGTTACTCGTCATGGATAGCTCTCTCGTAGATACTCGGCTTGGATCGCTCTCTCGCAGTCACTCGGATTGATCTCTCGCGGTCACTCGACTCACTCTCTTGCGGTCACTCGACTCGCTCTCTGCGGTTACTCGTCACGGATAGCTCTCTCGCAGTTACTCGGCTTGGATCGCTCTCTCGCAGTCACTCGGATTGCTCGCAAGTCTCGAGCATGACGTGATACCGCGAAGACACGTCCACCCGTGACGATTTGATTGTGATGGTTCGCTCATGGCGGTACGTTCATGATGATGTCTATGGCGACTTGTCTTTGGCAGTTTGTCGATTGACACTTCATCCATGGCAACTTGCTCCAATGGTTCAGAACACTGTCCTCACAGATCGTTCGCACAACCATCCCAGAGTAAGAAGTCTGATCGGAATCAGAAGTATGTCGATGACAGCTCGCCCGAGACGGTCCGTCTATGACACTTCATCTATGGAAACCTAACCATGATGGCCCATTCATGATAATCGTCTGCGACATGGGTAAAGCACTGAGTCCATTTTCTTATAAACCCTCTTCGTAAAATTCATTAAGATCAACTCCATCTCTCTCAACGAACTGGGGGGCTTACTGTTGGACATGGACTTTGTCCCCAACAAGGCTTATAAGATAATGAGCTCAGCCCATTTAAAAGGAGGGTCACTAGGAAACCCTAGACCTCTTCTTTCTATAAATAAGGAGCCAACCTCCTTTGAGACTCTTGGACTCTCTTTTGGTTTCTCCTCCATCTCTCTCTACTTCTAGAGAGAGAAACACTTCAACACATGCTTTCATCTAGGCACTTGTGATCCTTTGTTGTAGAACTACGATTGGCTTGATCCCCTTTCGGGGTACGTAGGCAACCCTTCGCCGGGTCCAGCTATAATCATTAAACACTTTTTTTTTATTCTCTTCGAGTCGGCTCGATCAAGTTCAAGCTCAGCCAGTGCCGGTCTTGAGATATTGAGGGTCCAATACTAAATACAAAACCGAAGCCCTTACATAAAAAGTTTTTCGATAAAAAAACAATTTTATAATAAAAAATTTACAACATCTTCAAAACTATTAAAATTTGTTCTTTTTGTAAAATAACACATCTTAATTTTTTTCTAAAAATTATCTATCAAACTTTTAGAATCAAGGTTTTTCTGATCATATTAATATAGTTAATCGTAAGTAATATTTTTACAATTGCAGTTTTGAAAAGCTTCTTTCGGTTGGAGCATCTGAAACCGGGATTGTAAACATTATATTATAGACAATCTATATATTTTGATAACTTTTTTTAAATTTTTGTCTTGTAACTCATAAGAGGAGGTACTAGAAAAAGAGTGAAACACAATTTCCTATGAAAAAAGAGTAATTTAGCCTGAAAAATAATTATTCTTAATCAGTTATGTTATTTTTTGACCCAAACAAATTCAGCCATGTTCTTTTTAATCCATTCATATTAAATAACATAAAAAGATATGTACGATTTAATTGTGTTTGTATATAAAAATTGTCTCGTCACTTTTTTTTAACTTTTCTACAATACACATTGATCCATTTAAGTAACAACAATAGAAAAAGTAGACCTTGTTTGTTTTTGATAAATCATGGGCCCCGTGCGATTGTTTCAAGTGTATGGGGTCAAGTCCGGGCCTGAGTTCAGCATGAAGACTTCTCCTAACCCCACCGACGAGTCCTCGTCTCTTTTATTCACTAGTTTGTTGACAGTTATCAGATCAAACATATATTTAGCCATCAAAAGTTGACTTTTATATAAAATGTTTGTATAAAAATCGAAGGGAATCAAGAAGAAGATAGTTGATGAGTATGAACATAGAGTAGAGCATCCCGTGATAGGCAAACAAGACATTCGGTGGTTTATCCGACATGTAATGAGACAAAATTGTAAGGTTTGAAATTAAAGAGAGCACATGTGATCACTGGAATCACTTTCATTACACGACAATTTCACATATTTAGCACATATGGTGTAAATGTTGCATTTTGTACACCAGTCTTAAAACAGTATCAATCATAAATATATATATCAATTTTAGACTAATTTTTCATTCTGTTATAAACCATTTAGTGATCGACCCATTTATCAGCCCGTGTAGCAAGACGGGCCAAGCCCATCCGCATGATCATACTGGCGCCTATCTACTCTTGTGTTTATCTACATTATAGTTGGTGTTTATCTTACGTATTGCTAGTCATTATCTAGTTAAGAATAAGTACGATCTCATGTCGATCCAGTACTTAGACCGTCATTACCATATGTATATAAAGACCAGTTGGTCGACCTAATAATACACACAAGTTCCCCTCTTCATTCACAACACGTTATCAGCACGACCTTGTCTCTAAACCCTTCCAAAAATCCACCACCCATAAATCAGAAACCAAACGATCTCTTGCTATTTTCCGGCGACTCCTAAAGCTCTTCCAGTCGCCTCCTTTTCTCTCTGTCAGCAACCAGCAGCAGCTCTCTCTCCTCACAGACCGTTCAACTCATCACAAAAGGTTCAGGTATCTTCAGAAAACTCAAAACAAAACCAAAAAGGATTTAAACCCTCAGCCGCATACATACAGCTACATCTAGCCGTATGTCTTTGCAGAATAAAAT
>NC_027752.1:20494208-20494602 GCF_000695525.1 Brassica oleracea var. oleracea
TTTATGGTCCTGATTGACGCATCCACAAGATGGTCACATGTTTGTCTCCTATCAACTCGTAATCTAGCACTTGCAAGATTGCTGGCTCAGATAATAAGACCGAGAGCACATTTTCCAGATTTTCCATTAAAGACTATACGTCTAGACAATGCAAGTGAATTCACTTCTCATGCTTTTAATGACTATTGTATATCCATGGGGGTAAGTGTGGAGTATTCTGTAGCACATGTCCATACTCAGAATGGCCTGGCTGAATCCTTTATAAAACGGATCCAGCTGATTGCCCGGCCACTCTTAATGAATACCAAACTCCCAGTATCAGCTTGGGGACATGCAGTACTACATGCAGCTGAGATAATTCGCATCAGGCCATCTAGTGAGCACAAATACTCGC
>NC_027752.1:20495935-20527491 GCF_000695525.1 Brassica oleracea var. oleracea
ACGAAACATATTCTTCCTAAGTTCTTCTTTACACACGAGCTTCAGAAGGCAGGAGAGGTCCAAGTATTGCAAGTCCGTTCGAGTGAGAATTCAGCCGACCTCTTCACCAAGTCACTACTAACCTCAACGTTCAAGAAGCTCATATGGAAGATAGGCATGCGTCGACTGAAGGATCTTCGGTGATGCATTCATCAGGGGGAGTTCATGTGTTGTAATCTTTTTCCTTTCTTGTTTTCCCTTTTACCACATTGGGTTTTGGTTTTGTCAAGAGAGGTTTTAATGAGGCAACATCCAAAGCATGAATGAACCTTGACCGGATATGTCGATCAAGGGGGAGTGTTATAAACCATTTAGTGATCGATCCATTTATCAGCCCGTGTAGCAAGACGGGCCAAGCCCATCCGCAGGATCATACTGGCGCCTATCTACTCTTGTGTTTATCTACATTATAGTTGGTGTTTATCTTACGTATTGCTAGTCATTATCTAGTTAAGGATAAGTACGATCTCATGTCGATCCAGTACTTAGACCGTCATTACCATATGTATATAAAGACCAGTTGGTCGACCTAATAATACACACAAGTTCCGCTCTTCATTCACAACACATTCATTATATCTACGCATTAAATAAACTGACACTTAACGGGTTTGAATGGTTAGATCCTTAGGGTTAGCAATTGAAAGTAGAGAATTGAAAAATTGTTTTATTCTAGAATCTAGGCCCATAATTTTAGGAGTAAAATTTGTTCTGTTCATATGTTTAGTGTCATAAGTTTATTTGACGCTGGATTTTACTATCTTACACGAATGAATCTTCCAGTTAATATAAATACAAGTAACTGTTTTTTTTTTGTCAGCAAATACGATACAAGCTAAGTAACTTATACTAATAATACGTGCAAAAATAAATAATAATAATAGTATACGTACGTGCACTTATAAATTGTCTTATACTTTCCCTGTTTCATTATATATGAAGTTTTGAAATATTTTTGGTGTTTCGAAATATAAGATATTTTGAATTTTATGCAACTTGAACTTTATTTAACCGATTACATTTTACAATCTTTTTACGATTGGTTGAATCAATTTTTAACTTGTATTTTAATGATATATTTTAGATAAAAATGTTCTTATAACCTTTTGTTTTATACATAACATCTTATAATGTGAAAGATTACCAAAAAAAAAATCTTATAATGTGAAAAAGAGGGAGTAGTAGTACTGTTAGTCCGTATCTCGTATCAGTTACGTCTACATATATAAAGAAGGGTTTCCTTCGCTCATAGGCCATCCACATCAGATTCCATATCACTAATTCGGAGTATGTAGTGACGACACGTGTCACGGTTAATCAAAAGTCAATGTTTCATTAATTCTTGAATTTAATGGGGTTTATGTGTTTACTACGGTCCAAATACATCTTCTCTAAAAAAAATGGTATACGGAACTTAGGGAAAATGGCCGTCGAGCAACAATTCCCATTCCATCAACTGTCAATAGAAATCCAATGGTTTCACCGGAGACGAACGATTCCGATCAATGTTAGTCGGAAGCCGAATAGACTTCTTTAATCTGGAGCCGTTACAGAAATTAACTTGGTTCATGCATCTTCATTAACATTCACATTAATACCTACTCTCTACTTCTCACACGATCTCACATTCAATGAATCTCTTCATTCATTCATTTGTGTTAATCCTCCATTATAAATATGAAGGTTTTTTTCCAAGAAAATCATCAGTTCATTTCTCTTAATAAACAACACAAAAAAGTGATGAAAAAAGATTTGTTAAGCTCATCATTGTACTTGACGGATTATGACAGAAAAGTGATAAGAAACAGAAAAAAATGAGAAACATAATAAACAGAGAAAAAGAGAAAAGAGGAAGACGATAGAAGAGGGGAGATAACTTTTTTTTAGTGAACCTTTTTTTTAAAAGATCTATTTATCTTTAGCTCATAATAATTTCCAACATCTTGGTGTTGATTTTTCATTAATGTGGCTTCCTAAAAGGTTGTTGGCCCTGATCTCAAGGATACAACAGTTAATGCATACACTTATGGATATATAATCATGTGTGAGTATGCATGATTGTGATTTGTGAGTATATTTCAATTACATCTTTTCCATACCGACTACTGGATTGTGAATTCTATTTAACTTGGGTGTGATTTGTGAGTAAATGTCAATTACAACTTTTCCATACCGACTATTGGATTGTGAATTCTATTTAACTTGGCTGCTTCGGTGTCTCCAAAATTGACTGAGTTTTGATATATACATAGAATGCATTTTTCTTATTATACTTCCAAGTTTGAGTCCGTATATATCACAATAAAATGAGGACAGTGGACGAATGAGCTGAGCGTGGAATATTAAACATGTTCTTACATGAAATTGAAACGTTGTAGTTTTGTCCAAACACTAACTTATGCCTTATTTAGAACACTCACTTCCCATAACATATGTACTCTCTTCTCGACAAATGACACCTGCTAACCTAATAAAAAAACAATCACAGCGTTGACACATTTAAAAGAAATTTCGTCCAACCGTACCTCCTATTTTGGATTAAAAAAACTAGAACTAATACGACATGAAAAACAATAGTTTCAAATATATATATATATATATATATGAAAATAATGTTTCATTGGACATCAACCTAAACTAATATTTTAGCACATAATTAATAATATAATATGAAAGACATAAATTTTAAAAATATTCATAAGAAAAAATATAATCTAAGATTTTTTTATTAAAAATTATTTTACTTATTATCAAAATTATCATAATTACAGTAGAATAAACAAAGAAAATATGTAAAATTATTATGTATTCATGAACATTTTAATATTAAGATGATCATGATCTATAACAAGAATAACAAAACATACATAATAAAAGTTAATATCACCTTAAATTTTAAGTAAGCTAAACATTTTGAAATACTCTTTAGCTGATATATTTATGTATTTTTGGTTACTAACACGCCCATATCGTAAATAGAGAGAGAGATTATGCGAATAGTAAAAATTAGTTTTTTGGTTAATTTTAAATTTAAGAAAATAGTGTATCTCATATACATCTCTTGCAAATATAAAACTAAAACACAAACCACAAATCATATAAAAATAATAATCTTGATTACAAATAAATTATATCCGGGGCGATCCTAGTTTTTGAAAAACATAAAGAACGTTGGGGCTTCTTAACTGTACGTACTCGACACATGCGTGGCAGTGACTCACCTTATCCATATTTGATATTACTTTTACAGTAGTTTTTACAAGACTTTATAGTGTATACTCCTCGTATATTAATAACCATTACGAAAATACAGTATTATATATGTTTACTAACTACTATATACTCTCTCCGTTTCAAAAAGATCCATATTTTTTTAAAAAATTTGTTTCAAAAAAATCTTTTACATTTTCAATACATAAATTAATTGCAAATTGCAAAATTCAAAAAACATAACTATATTTATAAAGATTTTACTGGTTAAAAGTTGTGGAGAATAGTTGATAACGGAAGATAATGCATTGGTAACTAAAATTTGATATGTTCCTAAATATAAGATGTTTAGGTAAAAACACACATATTAAGAAAACTACATTTTGTCTAGAAAATATCATTAAAACTATAAATTAATGGTATTCAACCAATTACAAAATAAACTATTAAAATTTGATTGAGTACACAGTTTTTAATAAAATAAAAGTTACATAGAAAAATGAAAACTTCTTATATATTGAAACATTAAAATTCTGTAAAACATCATACTTTTACGAACATAATGAGTATTTTTTTCTGAAACGGAGAGAGTATTTGATTATATACCTCTTCCGTATAATAGTAAGTGATCTTTGATATGACTTTTTGTATACATTATTTTATTTTACAGTGTAACATTAATTAGTTTTTTCTTTACCAATTGTAACAGAGTTTAAGGCATATATATGCTTCTCCAACTTCTATGATAATCGTTAGTCCATATAACATTTCTCATTGATGCAGATGATAATGAATGAGGGGAATGCACATAATAAGAGGAGTACATGCATAGTGGAAGTTACATTCATTTCGTTCTTCTCTTATTTTAGAAGGGACCAAATAAGTGGATAAACGTTTTGTTTTTAGATTTCCTGAGAATGGTTGGTCTTATATATAATTCAAGGACGAAGATACGCCACTTCTGGCTCCTCTTTTGTGAAGACCATGTCACGACTGATCTTACAAAACGTTACTCATATATATTAATTATTGTATGTAATTGTATATATCTCAGTTATGCAAAGTTGTCCTTTAGCAAAAAAAATTATACAAATTTGTGTCGATGCTTTAAATAAATTTTTGTATGTCGATGCAGTAGGGCCGTATGTATGTGTTTGTGTGTATAGATACGTGTTGTGTTTTTGCGTGTAAGGCTTTTTCATACTCACATATCCGTTTGGCCACGATCAAGCTCTTTCATATATACATAACCTAACTAAATACTTGTCGTCAAAAAAGGAAGCTTGACATAAGTTACCAAAAAAAAAAAAAAGGAAGCTTGACATGATCATTTTAAAAGCTTAAGACTTGAGGGCTGAAAAACTACTAATATGTTATGTTCGTATAAGCATGCAGTGTAGTTCGTTTAAGTTACATTTATAATTTTATCGACTACTTGAAGTGATCAATACGAAAAAATAATTCACAAGCACATGTTATTTGTCTTTTTCCATATTCCGTCATTTGAAAATTTGAAAATATCAATATACATGCAAGTATCTAAGAGCATGATTATTCCTAAAATTTTTAGAAAGTTTCTTAATTTTTTTTTTCTGATTAAAAAAAAAAAACTAAAAAATCACCAATCGCGGGCCGCCACGTGTAAGTGGGGTCCGCATACAGTGCAGAAAACCCACTTAACTCGATCCTTATCTGACGCTTTTTGTGATCGGTTTTTGCCATTTCTGTGGGCTCCATGAGCTTAGAAACTCCATTATCACCTGCGATAATTGTAGTCTAAGAGCATGATTAACGCTGGGGGGCGTGGGTTCTTAGGTTTTTTTTTTGTCCGATTTTTTTTTTAAAAAAAATTGAAAACGGACCAATCGCGGGCCGCCACGTGTTAGTGGGATCCGTGAACGGTACACAAACCCAGCTAAAATCGTCTGAAGAGGAGAAAGAGCCAGATTTAAAGATAATGGTGGGATCTACCTTTTAAGAACTAAGTTAAGAGGCGGGGTTAATGCTGGTCTAATTATATTTTACTTGTTAGATTTTTATCATTGATAACCAGAAAACATCTCCAAACAAAGGCCAGCAAAACAGAGACAAATCCCTCTTTTTATTGTAAATTTTGAAAGTATCTTATCCAAACATTAACGGTCATTTTCAAGTTATTTATTTAATTAAATCGAAGACGGCAGATAATACAAAACATTTCTCCACTCATTTTTGTCATTATATCCAATTAATACTATATTTGGAAGCGTATTCTAAAGATTAACATTTTAAGGATAATCTTTACGTGCTTGATTTAAAAAAATGCGTCACCATGCAATCAACATACACCAGGTATTATTTTTTTCTTTTTCAACAACCATACACCCAGGTATAACACCCAAGGAAGAAAAATACAATAATTTTTCAAAAACGAAAAAAAATATGTATATATATATATATATATATATATATATAAATCCCTAATTTTGCCATTGCCATGCATATATTTACAAATTGCAATAATACAGCTGAAGCTCATGCATTATAACATTAACTGGGCTGAGTATGGCCTTACACATGTATGTATAATAAGCCCAAATTACATATTTAAGCCATTCAGATTCAGTAAGAGACGTCGTCGTTTGGGGTGAGAGTAATTTCCAAAAAGTTTATCGAAGAAACGTTCAAGTTGTGACAGAGAATATCTCAGTCGTCTTTTTGTTGTTGCAGCCGACGAGGCTCTTCTTCTTCTTCTTCGCCGATTAGATCCCGTTGGAGAACCCAGAGACTCTCTTAGATTCAGATAGTGTTCTTGGATAGTGCGAGATAGTCAACCGATGATGTTGCAGTCGCATTCGAGGTTTCTCCTTCAGACGCTGTTGACGCGTGCTCAGAAGTCAGTAATTTCATCCTCAATCCTCCATCTTACAAAATGTTCTGCTCCCATTCTACTTTTATTTAATTTTCAGTTAGACCCTTTTGGATTCTAGGTTGCTGGTTTGGTCGATTGATTGTTTCTATTAAAACATTTCTCCAAGAACTGAACTGGGTTTTGTAGAATGGTAGAAAAGTTCAATACTTTCCTGATTAGGAGTTGTGGGTTTTGTAGAATGGCAGAAAAGTTTAGTACTTTCGTATATGGTTAATCATTATACTCTTTTTTTCAGTCTTGATAAAGCAGTGGAGCTAGATTATCAATGGATCGAATTCGATGATGTTCGTTACCATGTTCAGGTGAGTCTTTGAAAACAACAGCTAAGACTCATATGATGTTGTTAAGCATTCTGATGTTTTGTAAGTGTTAATTAGGTGACAATTAAGAATCCAAACATATTGTTGCTATCGGTTTCGTTACCAAACCCACCACCTGAAGCAATGTCCTTCGATGGACTTCCACTGGGAGCTATCGAAGCTATTAAAACCACTTACGGCACGGGGTTTCAGATCCTTGACCCTCCTAGAGATGGTTTTAGTCTTACCCTCAAGCTCAACTTCTCTAAAGTTCGTCCAGATGAAGGTTCAACGAGTCTCTTGTTTTCTTCTCTAATCTCACTGATTCATTCTGCTTAACTTCCTCCTCTGTTTTCGCAGCGTACAGAAACTCGTTATTAACGAAGCTAGCTTCCATTAGAGAAGTGGTGATGGGTGCGCCGTTAAAGATCATTTTGAAACATCTAGCTTCAAGGACGGTTGCCCCTGAGCTGGATAGGCTTGTAGCAATCATGCATAGACCTAACGAGACATTTTTCCTCGTGCCTCAGGTGTATAGACTTTCAAATTATAACCATTGTAGTAGATCAGTAGACTGATATAACTTGTGCATCACAGGCTGATAAAGTCACAGTGGCTTTTCCTATGAGATTTAAAGATTCTGTAGACACAATTCTTGCGACTTCTTTCTTAAAGGTAACACAAATTGAAAATGTGGGAACATAAGGTTTTTGATTTTTATGTGATTGCTAAAAGAAAAGTTCATCTCGCCATGATAATATAGCAATTTGTAGAGGCGAGGCGTGCGGCGTCGCTTAGTAGTGCTCCTTCTTGCTCTTGGTCTCCAACCGCACCCCAGGAACTGGAAGGAGCTCCTAAAGAAACACTCTCTGCTAATGCCGGTTTTGTAACTTTTGGTATGTGAAACAAGTGTTCAGTTTTGTTTCAGTTTCTAAATTCATAGTCTACCAAAACTGAAAGAAACTACTTAACATTGAATATTGGATGTCTTCGTAGTCATAATGCCTCGGCATGTGGAGGGAGAAAAGCTTGATCCTACTGTATGGAATTTGTCAACCTTTCATGCTTATGTTAGTTACCACGTCAAGGTTCATGTTTCTTTCATTTTGCACTACATAGAGACTCTCTGTGTGATTATAAGCCTAAAACGCTTTGGTTTCGTATCACAGTGCTCAGAGGGTTTTATGCACACCAGGATGCGGCGTCGCGTGGAGTCTATGATTCAGGTAGATCACCGTAACCGATTTGTGTCTTGTCTTTTTCCTTCGAGTACTTAAATGGTTTCAATGTGCTGTTTAGCTTCATGTTGCTTTGTAATTGCTAAACCTTGTGTTTGTCTCTCTCTATCAGGCTCTAGATCAAGCTAAGCCATTGGAGAAAACAAGATCCATGAACAACAAGTCATTTAAACGGCTAGTAAGTTTCTAAAAACTGACTTTAAGAGTATTTTCTTTTTCTTTCCTCAAAAATTTGTCTTTGAGCTTTATTTCTTCTTCTCTCACAGGGACTCAACGATGCCAACCACACCACTTCCAAGTAGTTCAATCTCTCACGAAGCAATTTTGTAAAACCTTGCGAGTAGCTGTTCAGACATGTTTTTTTTACCACTGAATTCAATCTCTATGATATACTTAATTTTTTTTTTTTTTTTTGGTTTCAGAATGGTTCTTTAGTACAATTCTTTCAGATATTTTTGATCAAATGTATGATTCTTAAACTGTAAGAAATTCACACGAGAGCGAATCATAGAGGATCTTCTAGGTTTTGTAATAATCATTGTGGTTCCACAAAAGCTTGTTCGTTTATGTTCTTTATGCAAGAACAAGAAAATGAAGGTGGTACTGAGATGAGGCTTGGTAGATATTTTGATCGAATCTTTTTATTGGTTTTGACTTTGAGATTCTCAGAAAATCAAACAAAAAAAAAAAAAAAGCTTTGAAGTATCATTTTTACATGGATATATCAAATGGATTTTGATTAGTCTAGTAGCGAAAAGAAAAGAAAAAGATTCTAAAGGTTTATTGAATCAAAAGATTCATTATGGGAAAAGCAAGGGAAGAACTTGGTAAAGCCTGTCCAGCCATATATGATACATCCTTTGCCTTTTTGGATGCGTAACTTTTAAAAAGATTTAGTGCAAGAATTCTTTGAACATATTTGAGCCTTGTTACTACGTCCACTTGGAAAAACAAAACATAAAATCAATTTTATAAAGACAATTATTTTAATCTTCATTTTGGTGAAAGAAGAGCTCTGACGGCGAAAAATCCAACCCCGTAACCTAGTTGCCGTGCGTCACAAGACTTCGGTCGCTGGCGCCATAGCGACTCTTTCTTCCGTCGAGGGCACAGATCTACCTCAATCTCCTCCTAAGATCTAAGCTAAATCCTTTACTCCGCAGTAGAGAACCGATTATCCATTACTCGCGTGTGGTGGATCTACATGACGGTGTTGCAGTTGTAGACCTCTCTGAGGATCTCACTGTTGACTCCAAGCCTCTATGGTCATCATACATCGTGGGTCACTTCATAGATGACGCGACACCACGTATAGGGAAAGTTCATGCAACTGTTACCCGTTTGTAGTCTTCAAAGGAGAAGTCTGCAAAGATCGACACTCAGTTCATTGTCCCGAAAACAGTTATGTTTCGGATTGAAGATCAGCATATGAAAGCTAGGGTTCTGCGGCGCCACTTCTGGCACATTGCAGACATCCCACTGGTGGTTCAGGAATGGACTCCAGATACAGAAGCATCCAAACTGGACCTTACGGCCATCCCTTATGGGTTGATCTCAAGGGAGTTCCAGGACACCTCTTCTCTCATAAAGGTATTACATTCTTTGGTGACATAATAGGCAGGACTGCAAAGCTCCATCCTGATACATTTCGATGCACTCGACTAGATGTCGCTCGCATCATAGTGGTTCTAAACTTGGAAAAACCATTACCGGAACGCATTTCGATTAGAGGTACTGATCATACCATACAAGTAAGCTAACCCTTGCTTCCTCCTCGGTGCCTAATATGTCACCAATGAAGCCATGTGAAGAAAGAGCGTGGTAAAAAGGAAGCTAATAACAACAAAACTACACATACGGTGAAGAATGGAAAACAAAAGAAAGATAAGTCTGTTGTTACTGAGGAAGCACAACCTGAAATAACTATTGCAGAACACAGTGCGATGAAGGGTGTAGAACAGAGTGTGGGAAGTGAGCTTCACATGATGAGCACAATACGACTTTGAACAATGATGATCTTAAACCTGCTCTAGAGAACAGCGAGATGGTTCCAAGAGAAAACGAGTGGCAAGATGTAGGGATAGCTCACAGAGCATCTCCATGGCGTGAAACTCAGAAAAGTGTATCTGGAAACAATATACGCACGATTTGTCCATCACGTTACCTGGCGCTCAATGATATAGAAGAAGGTGAGCTGGAGAGTAGTAGTTCAGATGAGGACGACGAAGCTGAATCTTCTGATCCACCTCAAAAGGAAATAAAAAACATTCCTCAGAATGCCAACAAAGCAAAGACCAGTTCCCGCAACAAAGCAGGAACAAACCCTCAAGTCCAGAATGATAAAAAGAAGAGCACCAAACCAACCAAAAAAAAATGCCTCCAACCGGAGGCACTAAATGATGATATATCTCTTTGCGTAGAATACACGGGGCTTCAACAAAAATCGTAAACATTTATCATTTCGTTTTTGGATTCAGTCTGCTACACCATCATTTGGTTGCTTAATTGAAACTCGTGTTCAAGAGAGTAAGTGTGATGGCATTATAACTACTTCTCTTCTGGGATGGAAGTATCTCAACAATTACGATCATCATCGACTTGGAAAAATCTGGGTTGTATGGTCTGACAACGTTAGTGTTACTGTTCTTTACAAAAGCGCTCAGGTTATCGCTGTCTGGGTGACTTCTCAACAAGGGAAGAATTCTTATGTTCCTGTATTTATGCTTCGAATTTTCAGACAGAGAGACGTCTGAGAAGATCTAATTCAAAATAATGCTCAGTTCGCGTCTAATGGAGTGCCTTGGATAATCATGGGACTTTGGACTTAATCCTCGACATCAAGGTGGAATGCAAGAGTTCCAACATGCTGTTTCTACTTGTAATCTCATGGACTTAGCGTCTCTGGGTTCTACTTTCACTTGGACAAACAGCCAACCAACGAATCCCATTGCTAAGAAGCTGGATCGTGTTCTTGTCAATGACGTCTGGTTTACTCAATTTTCTCAGTCTTATGCATAGTTTGAGCCGTCTGGCGTCGAAGATCATACTCGCTGCAAGATATTTTTGGACACTCAGACTTTGGGGAAGAAACGACCTTTCAAGTTCTTTAATTTACTGGTTGATCACCAGGACTTTGCTACTGTTGTTGTTGAGACCTGGAACGCTACAGAACCGTTATATCACTCCCGCTATGCTCTTCATATCTTCCACCGGAAGCTGAAACTCCTGAAACCTGTGCTAAGGTTACTCAATAAGTCCAAATTCGGTGAAATACCTGTCCGTGCTAAGGAAGCTCTTCAGAACTTATGTGAAAAACAAGAGCAAGCTTTGGCTAATCCAGACACAACTACTTTGAGGCTGTAGCAGAAGCTACATCGAACTGGAACTACTGGGATGGTATAGAGGAACAATTTCTCATGCAAAAATCTCGTATTACATGGCTCAAACTTGGTGACCAAAACATCACTTTTTTCTACAAGATTGTCCAGAGCAGGACAGCTTACAATGCGATCAGAAAACTGGTTCTATCAACTGGAGAGACAATCACTGGTCCTATTGCAATTAAGCAGGCTGATGCGTCTTACTTTGCACAATTTCTTGGTCCAGATCTTCATCAAACGCCAACTCTAACTGATGATATCCCAAGCCTCTCTGAGCTTTTAGACTTTCGTTGTCCTGTAAATATTGTAGAGATCCTCGTCCATCCCATTTCTGAGGCAGAGATAAAAAATGTGTTGTTTGCAATGCCATCTAACAAGGCACCAGGGCCAGACGGATACCCTGCTGAGTTCTATCGATCTGCTTGGCCTGTCAACAGTAGCGACTTCACCATTACAGTACAATCATTTTTCATGTACGGGTTCTTACCACAAAACGCGTCAATGCAACGATTCTTGCTCTCATACCTAAAATTCAAGGAGAAGAAATTTTAAAGAACTTTCGGCCAATCTCTTGCTGCAATATTCTCTACAAGGTTGTCTCTAAAATCCTTTCAAATCGTCTAAAAGTATTTTTACCTGAATTGATTGAGCCAAATCAGTGTGCATTTGTGACGGAAAGACTCCTCTTGGAGAATGTTCTGTTAGCCACAAAATTGGTCAAGAACTACCACAAGGATTCTATTGGAGCTCACAGTTTTTTAAAGCTTGATATATCGAAGGCGTTTGACTCAGTTAATTGGTCATTCATCTTGGATACTCTTCGTGCCATGAATATACCATAACAGTTTGTGCATTGGATTCATGTTTGCCTCTCTACAGCTGCTTTCTCAGTTTCTATCAATTGGGAACTTGAGGGATTCTTTCCAAGTACTAGAGGCCTAAAGCAAGGTTGTGCACTATCTCCGTACCTTTTCGTCACTGATATCACTCAAATTACCCTAAGGAGTGAATTACTCTCTCAAATAAGAGGTTCAGATGTAGTACTTAGGGATCGAATCCACGAGGACTCTAGGATTACTCAATAGATCTAAGGGATTAGAAATAAAGATAGACTAAGAGATTTATTTGTTTTAAAAGCAGTAAATGATGAGTACCTTGTTCGGCGGTTTAAGTTGAAGTTGTTCTAAGGATGGGAAAACAGCTAGACTTAGGCAAATTCTCAGGTATGAAAAGCGTGCAACTTAGTTCAGACTAAAAGGTTTGACGGTTCTTGAACTCAAACAATGGTAAACCAGATGGATTTTCTTTACTAGATCTCGGATCTCAACTGTCGTCTATTGATCTCGAGAAAGAGTCGATCGATGTGACTTAATGCACATTGCTCGATACACCTTTCAAACAATCGATCGACGCGACTGTCGTTACGTCGATCGACGGTTCTTCTAGCAAGCTTTGCAAGCGGGTTTGAATCTATTCTCTAACCTTCTAGACCAACTCTCGTTGTTATCTAGTCAGTTAGATCACGCTGACTATTTCAGGTATTAAGGCTAACGGTTGGTTATCTTAATTAATCCTAAGATCTAAAATGAGGGTGATCAATCCTAATTTTAGCATTAAGCTTAACAAACATGAAAGAACTATCAAAACACTTTTTTAACAGTCTTATTAGCGGCACATACTTTCAACTTTTATAAGAAACCTAAATCTAACAATTGGGTTTACTCAGACATTCATGAGAGACAAAGTCATGATGGTTTGAATAAAACTCAAATGAAATATTGAACACACAAAGTAAGAGTAATAGAAATAAAGGAGTTCAAGATCTTCTCTGTTATGCAGTCTCAGATTTATCTCTCCAATCCTAAGCTCTTCTAATGGTAGCCAAAATGCTTCTTCTCCAAACTAGGTCTTTAGGCCAGTCTGCCTCTAAACTGATACAAAACCCTAGTACATATAGCCTCACAGGCGGCTAAGGGCTTAGGTTGCAATCAATAAACTTTTCGGAAATGAAATCTTCTAATTTCGTGATTAATCCTCGGGTGATCCAACATCGATCGATGGCGCTAAGCGGCTGTCGATCGAATTTAGTTGGCTCTTGTCGATCGATATTTTTCTTCAAGTGTCGATCGATGCTATACGCGTAAAAGTACTCCAAAGTGTCCCAAAAGCATCATTTCCTTCCATCAAGTAACTGAACCTGTAATTGCTTTGAAAAGACTCTAAAACATAATAAATAGATCTTAAAACACTTATATACCATGACTAAAAGTGGGTGAAATTCATGGTATATCAACTCCCCCACACTTATCCTTTTGTTTGTCCTCAAGCAAAACAAACGGACAGTCTCTCTGAAAGAGGTTTGAAAATAGCATGGACTCACAGATTTAAAATATAGAAATCATCACCTCTACAATATTGCAATCCACATCTAAAAAGTCCTAATCACAAAGCACATTATGCAATATCCTAGCTTAGCAACCAAATTCATCTAGCCACAACTTAGCGAATCTTATCTGATATTCCCCTTGACCAACCTCATTTCTTAGCATAAATAAAAGTGCAGGCTTTACCTTGGGAGTATCGATCACAGGATGCAAAGATTCTAAAACAAGTATCTGGATATGCAGATAAAAATTAGTTCCTAATTTCTCCCTCTCTAATTTCTCACTTGAGTCAAAGTCTGCTTCCATTACAGGATCAGTGACCAAGATTGGACAGACTTCCATGAATCAAGTCTTAATAGTGATTGCCACCAAACCTTGTTCACTTCTTTTTGACCTATATCCAAGAATTCTTTGTGAAGCGAGCCTTGAACATTGCCGCCTCCAAGTCCCATTTGAATTCTTTATTTGGAATCTTTATGAAGCAAGCCTTAATGGTTTTAGCCACCAAGTCCTGTTTAGATTCCCCCTAACTAAATTCTGTCCTATTTAAATAATAGTTTTCGGATTTTTTTTTTATAAATAAAAACTAACTACTCTAGGGTCGAAATAGAGTACACAAGGATTTACCTTCCAGACTTGTTTGAAGAATCCGATCCCATGTATACCAAGCTCTAAGATAAGCAGTAATGTCAGGTTAGTGTTGGAGGTTAGCTTTGGTTCTTTCAAACAAGCTAGGCAAGTGTGTATAGTTGACAGGTTGATCCACTTTAGCATCTTTAGTACTATCTGCAATCAGTAAATCTAGAATGGTGCTAAAAAGTGGTTAGACATTCAAGTAAAAATCATAAGTTCATAGTCTCCTTCTTGACTCAATAAAATTGTTTTTGAAAAGATTTTGACAAAACTCAAGAAAATGGTGTTAGTGCTACCTCCCACAGACTTAAATTACACCGTCTCGGTGTAAAGTGTCCAAAGGTGGTGATAAGCAAAGTTAGATGTTTGAGATGTTAAAGCAAAGGGTCGTACCTCTCTGTCCCGCACATCGATCGATACCATCCTCTCCGTATCGATCGACGGCGTAGAACATAAAATTCTGCGTCATGTCTGTAATCTAACTCATATGATCTGTCAGTGTGGTTAGCTCTGTTAGACACTCCAAACATAAAAAACAAGTAAACAATCTCAAACATAAAGCATAGATATGTCTAAAATAAAAATCCTACAAGTTCGAAAAATAGAAAAAAAAACAAGTGCATAAGGGAAAGGATAGAAATGAGAGGACTAGTCGCTGTCCTCGCTGGTCTCGTCGTCGCTCTCAGATGAGGGGTCTCTGCGCTGCCTAGAACGTCCTGCTGCTGCTGGTGAGTGAGCTCTGATGGTCCTCCTGCTCGTGCAAGATACTCTAGCCCATATGGCACGAAGAGCATCCACAACTACCCTCTGAAAGTCTCCCTGATCGCGCATAGGGATGTCTGGTATGTTCGGGAAGTCAGGAAGAGGTGCCTCTGGAGGTCCCTGTGTAGCTCTCGCTCGACGCACTCCGGGAGGTCTACGCGGAATGGCTGGAAGATCGCGGAGGAGCTGGGCATCGGGCATGAACCGGAGTCTCTCGACACTGTTATCAAAGTCTTTGATCGTCCTGTTCAGCATCTGCAGTAGACGGTGCTGGTTCCCGATCCTGAAACTCCAGAGAAGTTGCTCCTTGAGCCAACCTGAGTTCATCAGGTGTGTCTCGTCCAAGAAGCGGTGGGAGATGTCGGCTGTGCTCGGGTCTAGGCGGATGCCTGGATACTCAAAGATCGGTGTCAGCAAACTCCCAACCGTCTCCTTCTTCCTGCTCTTGCCCGTGAAGGGCTTTTTCTTCAGTTCCACCAAGTGCGCAGTTCTTCTTCAGGTCCACCAAGTAGCTCCGAGGTTTGGAGTCACCACGTCGTCGATCTCATCGAGATGAGTCAGGTTCACCAAGCCGTTTACTCCACAGAAGAGTAGTGTAAGCTCATGTATCCTCACCTTGTTGGGCTCCATCTTGCAGACCAACGTGTTTGCAAGAGCCCGTAGAAAGTACCGGAGGGTAGGGTGACGGATATCTGTCTGCGTGGCGGAGTTTGAGTCCCACGCTCCCATGCCGATGATCTCCTAGAAACTGTTGAGGCCTAGGAAGGGTGGGAGCTTGCTCGGAGTCGCAGTCTCATCGAAACCGTAGATACGGCAGAGCTCGGGGATGGAGATCCTGTATCGAATCCCCGTGGCGAAGAAGGACAGTGTACCATCTCCTGCCACCTCGCCTTCGAGGTGTTGTACGTGAACTCGACTGTGGCCATAAACTGTCTGACCAAGTCAACGTGGAGATCGTAAGCGTGAGTGGCCATGGTGCCAAGTCCGAGCTGCGTGATCATCTCGTCGATGTCTTTCTCGATCCGTAGCTTCCATAAGAGGTATGGGTCAATGAAACGTGTGGGCTCGTTAGAGACGCCAAGCCAAGCATTGTAGAACAAGCTGTCGTAGTCATCCCAATCATCTGTGAGCGCGCGGTTGATGCACTCCTTGCTGTTGACCGCTTTCTTCGGGTCTGCGAACCTCTCGACTGTGGCGATGGGTGTTTTGTCGTCACGAGGCCAAGGGTCGCGGTGCTGTACGGAGGTGCAAGCTTCGTCGAATCTCCTCTTCGTCCTCCTCTCACGTCTCTCTGCGGCTTCGTCTTAGCTCATCTGAAAACAAACAAAAAAGAGAGTAGGAGTGAGATAGTGTTATCAATATATTTTGATATCGATTGATGATGTATGTGAGACATCGATCGATATATGCCATCAAGGGTTAGTCGATAATAAGGATATCGATCGATGCTATAGAGTTCGCGTCGATCGATGTCGAATTCTGAAACCTGCAAAAACAACTCAAGTCCAAATCGTACTTTCAAGGTATCAACAGCATAAGATTCACAATCCTAACACTAGATAATCATTAGAAACTTCAAAACCATCCCAAATTCAAGCCTAATCATAAGTTCTAGTTCATCTCAAAACTCAACTCTAAAAATTCCTAATAAAAGAGAATTTCGAAGTCAAACCTTGTAGATGGGTGAGTGAATGAACTAAACAGATAGAGAATGAGAAATCGAGTGGATTAGGGCGAGAAACGGAAGAAATCCATCGAGAATCGAGAGAGAAAAGAGTGGTTTTGATTTCGTTAGGGTTTTGCGAATGAGAGGAGAAAGAGGCGGATGTCGAGTTAAACGAGGTAAACCCTCGATATGGCCGCATCGATCGATGGCAGAACAGCTACATCGATCGATATTTCTCCAAATAAACTACTCCTAATTTCTATTACTCCTAATATTTTACTAACAAAAAGATATAAAATAGGTATAGATATAATTAAAACTACAAGAAAATATATATAGATTTTTGTGGTTTTTGTTGTGTTTTTGTTTTTGTTTGTGTTTTTTTTTTTGAAAATGGGTTGCCTCCCATTCAGCGCTTAAATTTAAAGTCTTTAGCTCGACTTTCTGAATAAACTAGTTACCAGGGGTTCTTAGATTAATGGGCTGATTCGCTGGTGGTTTTGCCCAATAATGTTTCACTCGTTGGCCGTTAACTGTAAACTCATCGCCTTTATCACTTTTTAGAGTTATGGCTCCGAAGGGTTTTACGTCTGTTACTGTGAATGGTCCGGACCAACGAGATCTAAGCTTTCCAGGAAATAACGTTAGCCGAGAGTTATAAAGAAGGACTTGATCATCCGGTTCAAAGTGTCGGGATAACATCTTCTTATCGTGGTACGCTTTAGTCCTTTCTTTATATAGTTTCAAATTCTCATAGGCTAAATGTCTGATTTCATCAAGTTCGTTAAGCTGGATGAGTCTCCTTTCAGCAGCAGGCTTTATATCAAAATTCAGAAGTTTAGTGGCCCAAGCTGCTTCATGCTCCAGTTCGACTGGTAAATGACAGGATTTGCCATAAAGGAGGTGGAATGGTGTTGTTCCCAACGGTGTCTTATAGGCGGTCCTGTAGGTCCAAAGTGCATTATCTAGTTTCCTAGACCAATCCCTCTTGGAAATTCCTACAGTTTTCTCTAGAATTTCTTTGATTTGCCGATTAGAGACTTCTACTTGTCCACTAGTTTGCGGGTGGTAGGGTGTAGCTACTCTATGTTGAACATCGTTCCTTTTAAGCAATCCATCAAAGACCTTATTGATGAAATGAGTTCCACCGTCACTGATGACTATTCTAGGAACTCCAAACCGTGGAAATATTATGCTCTTGAAAAGCTTAATAACGACATATGCGTCATTTGTTGGGGAAGCTATTGCTTCAACCCATTTGGATACGTAGTCTACAGCGACTTGTATATATTTGTTTCCGTATGAGGATGGGAAAGGACCCATGAAATCTATCCCCCTGCAATCGAAGACCTCTACTTCCAGAATGAACTTATGTTCCATTTTGTGTCTTTTGCTGATTTTTCCTCGTCTTTGGCATCTGTCGCATTGTGTTATAAATGCATGGACATCGCGAAAAGTCGTCGGCCACCAGAATCCTGCTTGAAGAATTTTCGAAACCGTTTTGTAGGTGGCGAAATGTCCTGCATAGTCAGATCCATGACATTGGTATATAATGTCCGGGATTTCGGCTTCGGATACGCATCGTCTGTATATCCCATCAGAGCAATGCCTGTAGAGGTATGGTTTGTCCCAATGATATCTTCTAACATCTCTGAAGAATTTCTTCCTCATATATCCCTTGAGTTCTTCAGGTTCGAATTCGGCTGCCAAATAGTTGACTATGTCAGCATACCAGGGTCGATCTTTTGAGTTTCTACCAATTGCGTGCACCTCACGTTGCGATTCTTCACCAGGTGTGATATTTATCTTATCACCAGCAACGTTAACCGTTATGTCAATATTTATTTTTATAGACGAGGTACCGTTATTGTGGTTACTAGGGAATCGAGGTGTTGCGATACTGTCGTTATCGATCGATGTATCACTACTTGAATCGATCGATATGTTTTCTTTCGTATCGATCGATGTCTCATCGGAATTGAGAGATATTTGACCTACGAAAGATGTATCTATTTGTGCAACGTTCTCGGTTGGGAAGAAATCGTCTATAGGGACGTTATCCTCTATTCTGATTCGAGAAAAATGGTCAGCGACTCCATTATCTACTCCTCGTTTATCTTTAATTTCAATATCAAACTCTTGGAGTAGTAAAATCCAGCGTATGAGTCGAGATTTTGCATCTTTCTTTTGCATCAAATATTTAATGGCAGCGTGGTCAGTATGAACTATCACGTATGTGCCAATTAGATATTGACGGAATTTTTCAAATGCATAAACTACGGTTTGCATCAAATATTTAATGGCAGCGTGGTTAGTATGAACTATCACGTGTGTGCCAATTAGATATTGACGGAATTTTTCAAATGCATAAACTACGGCGAGTAGTTCTTTTTCTGTTGTTGCAAAATTCCGTTGCGCTTCATCAAGCGTACGACTGGCATAGTAGATGGCATGCAACTTTTTATCTTTCCTTTGGCCCAAAACTGCTCCTAGCGCAAAGTCACTCGCATCGCACATGATCTCGAAGGGGATATTCCAGTCGGGGGCTTGAACGACGGGGGCAGTTATAAGGGATTTTTTTAAATCATCGAAAGCTTTCATGCATTCTGGGGTAAAGTCGAACTTTACTTTCTTGCATAAAAGGTTATTTAAAGGTCTAGCGATCTTGCTAAAACTTGTATAAACCTCCTATAAAATCCGGCGTGTCCGAGAAAACTTCGCACGTCTTTTACAGTTTTGGGTGCTGGTAGACCGGTCATTACCTCAATTTTAGCTCTATCTATCGCTATACCAGCGGCAGAAACTTTATGTCCTAATACGATGACATCGTTAACCATAAAATGACATTTTTCCCAATTTAGGAAAAGGTTCTTTTGTTCGCACCTTTCCAATACCTTGCATAAATTATCGAGGCAACTCTTAAAATTTGATCCGTAGACTGAAAAGTTATCCATAAAGACCTCCATAAAATCCTCGATCATGTATGAAAAGGTTCTTTTGACATCATGCAACGTTGGAAAGTGGCGGGAGCATTACAAAGTCCAAATGGCATTCTGCGATACGCAAATGTTCCATAGGGGCATGTAAAGGTTGTCTTTTCTTGATCATCCGGATGTATGGAAATTTGGAAGAATCCAGAATATCCATCAAGAAAACAGTAACACTGGTGATTAGCTAAACGCTCCAGCATTGATCTTTCCTAGTAGCGACATTTAATTTCCTATAGTCAATACACATCCGATGTCAAGTGACGGTACGAGTCGGGATGAGTTCATCGTTTTCGTTCTTCACTACTGTAATACCTCCCTTTTTGGGTACAACATGGCTTACCCATTTACTATCCGAAATAGGATAGATAACTCCAGCATCTAGGAGTTTAATGATTTCCTTTTTGACTACTTCTTTTAGATTCAGGTTTAATCTCCTTTGCTGTTCTACCGATGTTTTTGCGTCGTCTTCCAAATGAATACAGTGCATGCAGAGATCAGGAGAAATACCAGGAATATCATCAAGGGAATACCCGATTGCTTTCCTGTACTTGCGTAGTTTATTTAATAATAAAGCAAGTTCTCCGTTAGTGAGATTAGCATTGACAATAACAGGATAGGATTGGTCATAAAGAAATGCATATTTAAGACCACTGGGGAGGGGTTTTAATTCAACTTTTGGTGCTTTGTCTTTAGACCAATTAGATAATGAAGATGGTTGTCGATCGACGGACTCTCTGAGGTATCGATCGACGATAATGTCTGAGTCATCGTCTTCTTCGATGTTTGCAACCTCAATACTTGCATCCAACAGTCGCACGTAATCGTATGTTCTGTTATCTATGCTGAAGATCTCCCTTTCTACATGGGTAAGAGCATTTTCTAAGGGGTCGTCTAAGCACATGTCTATGAAAGATTCTTTTTCCAGCTCAGAAACTTCTTCCACATAGAAGGCTTGGTCATCTATCAAGGGTCGCTTGATTAGGTTTTCCATATCAAAAATCATCGAGATGTCCCCGATGTTTAAATTTATTCGTCGTTCTTTTACATCAATGATCGCTCCAGCCGTAGCTAGGAATGGCCGACCCAGAATGAGGGGTCTTTTGGTTCGTGTCTGTATTTTAACACAACAAAATCCGTAGGCACGAAGCAATTATTAATTTTCACGGGAACGTCTTCGAGAATCCCTTCAGGTACCCTGATAGATCGATCAGCTAGAACCAGGGTTATCGGAGTTGACATGAACTCGTTGTACCCCAAGGTTACTGCGACGGAGTAAGGCATAAGATTTACACTAGAGCCAAGATCACATAGTGATCGAGGAAAACGCGTGTTCTGTATATTGCAATCTAGGACGAAACTACCAGGATCAGGTCTCTTAGCTGGAGTTTCTCCTTGAATCATGGCGCTTACTTCCTCTGACACCATCATCACGCTATGTTCAGCAGTTGGATAATTTGGAGACATCATATCCTTCACATACTTCTTTATTGAAGGTGCTATTTTCATAGCATCACTAAGGGACATCTCCACAGTAATTTTATCCAATGCTTTCTTGCAGATCGCATATTCTAATGATTTCTTAGTCTGCAATTTAGGAGGATAAGGGGGTAGGGTTCTATAGACTCTCTCAATCGTTGGTTCGGACCGAGTGGGACGTCGATCGATAGGGTTATTCAGAAGTTGATCGACGGCAGGATCCACTGGTTGATCGACGTGTGTGCCATACTGTCGATCGATTTCGGCTTCAATCTCCGAATCGTCTTCTACTTCTAAGTCTATAGTCTTTTCCTTATTAATCTCAGCGGTAGACTTCCCGTTTTCGCGAGAAGATTTTTGGTCAGGGTCATCAAGAAGTATAGGTTGAGAATCGCTCTTGCCTGTTTCATCAGCATTGGCAGAATTTCCAATTTCGGTGTTGCTCTTCGTGTTTGTCGCGAGACGTTTTCCGCTACGCAACATTACAGCACTGACTTGACGTCTCGGGTTTAAATCAGTACCCCCGGGAAGACGTCCTGTTTCTCTTTTGATGGTAGTCGTAATTTCAGCTACTTGACTTTCTAATTTTCGGATAAGTTCTCCCAAAGAATCTGCTTTCTCCATTAACTTTCCGTAAACCATATTTATTTTTCCGTAAAAATCTGACTTTGTTTTACGGTTGCCAGTAAATGCTTGTCTGATATTGAACTTTTCCTTTCCAGTGCGTGATTTTACAGCAATGTCATAGGCTTGGGTGAAACTATCAATGTTAAACACGGAATAGGGGTCTGAATAGTTTGTCTCATCTTCTAATTGATTTTCCATATCAGACAAAGCATCATCTTCGATCTGGGCTATATCAGATCGGTGTTGATTCTGAAGAAAAGAGTGGAGTGAATTGAGGGAATTTTTGATCTCTTCCAAATCTGAATTATCTTTTGAACTTATCGAATTTCCTATTTCTTCATCCATCTTTTCATAGGATTTTCCCATTGCTACATTTTCGATAAGGCGTCTAGCATCTTCGGGGCTCCTAGTGACGAAATTTTCTTCACTCGCAGTATCGAGTGTGGTTTTGTAACTCAAGTTAACACCTCCATAGAAGATGTTAAGGAGTTGTGGTTCTGAATAACCATGATGGGGACATTCAAGTTCATAGCCTCTGAATCTTCCCCAGACGTTTTTAAACGATTCACGTGGATCTTGGCGGAATGTAAAGATTTGTCTCCTTACTTCCCAATAGCGATCATCATCAAAAAATTTCTTAAGGAAGGCGTTTCTAATCTCTTCCCAACAAGTAAGGGATCCTGTTGTTAAACAGTTTAGCCATCTGAGAGCTTCTCCCTCTAGGGAAAATGAGAATAGTTTGCAACGATTGTATTCATCTGGGATTAATTCTTCCAAACCTTCGATGTGATCTTGTGGGTGCTCAGAGAGAGATCCACGAAATGGGTTTCGACGAACCATACAGTAGTAATCTGCGTTAAATCTAGATTTCTTGGTATCGTCTCCTGGTATTTTAATAGCGGACCTATTGGAATAGGTTCTACCAGGGTCTAGGTAGTCTTGCATAGGCAATCTCATCTCTTCACCTTTTATCAAGGTGGGATTTATCTTAAGAGGGATTTCAGTCCCCTGTTTAGTTTGGCTAGTTTCATTGCTTAATTGACCTATTGGTTCAGTTTGGACTACTTCCTCATTAATAAGCTCGGTAAGAAAAGACTTACCTGCTTCCGGCTGGGCGGTGTCGATCGATGTCGGGAGCTCCGTGTCGGTCGATTCTTCGGTCTCTACGTCGCTCGATAACATTCCATCTTTTTCGATCGATGCTCTGCCGAGTTCTATGTTCTCCATTCTTAGTGTCTGCATAGGCAGGGAAAGAAAGAAATCTTAGAAAGTTTTTCGTAACAAGTCTATACTAAATTCTAAAATAAATATAATGGTAATAATATAGAGTCTCCGGCAACGGCGCCAAATTTGATATCACTCAAATTACCCTAACGAGTGAATTACTCTCTCAAATAAGAGGTTCAGATGTAGTACTTAGGGATCGAATCCACAAGGACTCTAGGATTACTCAATAGATCTAAGGGATTAGAAATAAAGATAGACTAAGAGATTTATTTGTTTTAAAAGCAGTAAATGATGAGTCGAACAAGGTAATTGTTCGGCGGTTTAAGTTGAAGTTGTTCTAAGTATGGGAAAACAGCTAGACTTAGGCAAATTCTCAGGTATGAAAAGCGTGCCACTTAGTTCAGACTAAAGGGTTTGACGGTTCTTGAACTCAAACAATGGTAAACCAGATGGATTTTCTTTACTAGATCTTGGATCTCAACTGTCGTCTATTGATCTCGAGAAAGAGTCGATCGATGTGACTTAATGCACATCGCTCGATACACCTTTCAAACAATCGATCGGCGCGACTGTCGTTACGTCGATCGACGGTTCTTCTATCGAGCTTTGCGAGCAGGTTTGAATCTGTTCTCTAACCTTCTAGACCAACTCTCATTGTTATTTAGTCAGTTAGGTCACGCTGGATATTTCAGGTATTATGGCTAACGGTTGGTTATCTTAATTAATCCAAAGATCTAAAATGAGGGTGATCAATCCTAATTTTAGCATTAAGCTTAACAAACATGAAAAAAATATCAAAACACCTTTTTAACAGTCTTATTAGCAGCACATACTTTCAACCTTTATGAGAAACCTAAATCTAACAATTGGGTTTACTCAGACTTTCATGAGAGACAAAGTCATGATGGTTTGAATAAAACTCAAATGAAATATTAAACACAGAAAGTAAGAGTAATAGAAATAAATGAGTTCAAGATATTTTCTGTTATGCAGTCTCAGATCTATCTCTCCAATCCTAAGATCTTCTAATAGTAGCTAAAATGCTTCTTCTCCAAACTAGGTCTTTAGGTCAGTTTGCCTCTAAAATGATACAAAACCCTAGTACATATAGCCTCACAGGCGGCAAAGGGCTTAGGTTGCAATTAGTAAACTTTTAGGAAATGAAATCTTCTAATTTCGTGATTAATCCTCGGGTGATCCAACATCGATCGATGGCGCTAAGCGGCTGTCGATCGATATTAATTGGCTCTTGTCGATCGATATTTTTCTTCAATTGTTGATCGATGCTATACGCGTAAAAGTACTCCAAAGTGTCCCAAAAGCATCATTTCCTTCCATCAAGTAACTGAACCTGTAATTGCTTTGAAAAGACTCTAAAACATAATAAATAGATCTTAAAACACTTATATACCATGACTAAAAGTGGGTGAAATTCATGGTATATCAACTCCCCCAGACTTATCCTTTTGCTTGTCCTCAAGCAAAACAAACGGATAGTCTCTCTGAAAGAGGTTTGAAAATAGCATGGACTCACAGATTTAAAATATAGAAATCATCACCTCTACAATATTGCAATCCACATCTAAAAAGTCCTAATCACAAAGCACATTATGCAATATCCTAGCTTAGCAACCAAATTCATCTAGCCACAACTTAGCGAATCTTATCTGATATTCCCCTTGACCAACCTCATTTCTTAGTATAAATAAAAGTGCAGGCTTTACCTTAAGAGTATCGATCACAGGATGCAAAGATTCTCAAACAAGTATCTGGATCTGCAGGTAGAAGTTAGTTCATAATTTCTCTCTCTCTAATTTCTCTCTTGAGTCAAAGTCTGCTTCCATTGCAGAATCAGTGACCAAAATTGGACAGACTTCCATGAATCAAGTCTTAATAGTGATTGCCACCAAACCTTGTTCACTTCTTTTTGACCTATATCCAAGAATTCTTTGTGAAGCGAGCCTTGAACATTGCCGCCTCCAAGTCCCATTTGAATTCTTTATTTGGAATCTTTATGAAGCAAGCCTTAATGGTTTTAACCACCAAGTCCTGTTCAGATTCCTCCTAACTAAATCCTAAGTTCTATTTAAAAAATAATTTTTGGATTTTTTTTTTTTTTTATAAATAAAAACTAACTACCCTTGGGTCGAAATAGAGAGAGAAAATTGTGATAAATAAATCTACATAAGGCTTTGCTTTCCAGACTTGTTTGAAGAATCTGATCCCATGTATACCAAGCCCCAAGACAAGCAGTAGTATCAGGTTAGTGTTGGAGGTTAGCTTTGGTTCTTTCAAACAAGCTAGGCAAGTGTGTATAGTTGACAAGTTGATCCACTTTAGCATCTTTAGTACTATCTGCAATCTGTAAGTCTAGAATGGTGCTAAAAAATGGTTAGACATTCAAGTAAAAATCATAAGTTCATAGTCCCGTTCTTGACTCAATAAAATTGTTTTTGAAAAGATTTTGACAAAACTCAAGAAGATGGTGTTAGTACTACCTCCCCAGACTTATATTACACCGTCTCGGTGTAAAGTGTACAAAGGTGGTGATAAGCAAAGTTAGATGTTTGAGATTTTAAAGCAAAGGGTCGTACCTCTCTGTCCCGCACATCGATCGATACCATCCTCTTCGTATCGATCGACGGCGTAGAACAGAAAATTCTGCGTCATGTCTGGAATCTAACTCATATGATCTGTCAGTGTGGTTAGCTCTGTTAGACACTCCAAACATAAAAAAAAAGTAAACAATCTCAAACATAAAGCATAGATATGTCTAAAATAAAAATCCTACAAGTTCAAAAAATAGAAAAAAAAAACAAGTGCATAAGGGAAAGAGATAGAAATGAGAGGACTAGTCGGTGTCCTCGCTGGTCTCGTCGTCGCTCTCGGATGAGGGGTCTCTGCGCTGCCTAGAACGTCCTTCTGCTGCTGGTGAGTGAGCTCTGATGGTCCTCCTGCTCGTGCAAGATACTCTAGCCCATATGGCACGAAGAGCATCCACAACTACCCTCTGAAGGTCTCCCTGATCGCGCATAGGGATGTCTGGTATGTTCGGGAAGTCAGGAAGAGGTGCCTCTGGTGGTCCCTGTGTAGCTCTCGCTCGACGCACTCCGGGAGGTCCACGCGGAATGGCCGGAAGATCGCGGAGGAGCTGGGCATCGGGCATGAACCGGAGTCTCTCGACACTGTTATCGAAGTCTGTGATCGTCCTGTTCAGCATCTACAGTAGACGGTGCTGGTTCCCGATCCTGAAACTCCATTGAAGTTGCCCCTTGAGCCAACCTGAGTTCATCAGGTGTGTCTCGTCCAAGAAGCGGTGGGAGCTGTCGGCTGTGCTCGGGTCTAGGCGGATGCCTAGATACTCAAAGATCGGTGTCAGCAAACTCCCAACCGTCTCCTTCTTCCTGCTCAAGCCCGTGAAGGGCTTTTTCTTCAGTTCCACCAAGTGCGCAGCAAAAATGGCTCCAAGGTTTGGAGTCACTACGTCGTTGGCCTCATCGAGATAAGTCAGGTCCACCAAGCCGTTTACTCCACCGAGGAGTAGTGTAAGCTCATGTATCCTCACCTTGTAGGGCTCCATCTTGCAAAGCAACGTGTTTGTAATAGCCCGTAGAAAGTACCGGAGGGTAGGGTGACGGATATCTGTCTGCGTTCTGAAATTCATAATGGTAAAAACACTCTGTTCTGGTTCGATGATTGGTTGGAGATGGGAAAATTGATTGACATTGCAGGAGAATCTAGTACACAAGTTATGGGAATTCACCGCTATGCAACAGTCGCTTCTGTAGCCTCATCTGGAAGTTGGAACTTAAGGCGATGTCGTAGTAGTCACCTACGGGCAATGATTACACGCATCAACTCAGTACCACCAACAGTAGAGGAGGCAGGTAGCGACCGTATGCTAGGCACCATGGAGAAGACGACTACAAGGCATGGTTCTCGTCGAAAAACACTTGGAATCAACTATGGAGGCGAGGTGATAAAGTGGAATGGAGCAAGCTGATCTGGTTCTCGCAGGCTGTTCCCCACTACTCTTTCATTGTGTGGCTGGCCATTCGCAACAGACTCTCGACAGGTTATTGCACTCACTTGTGGGGGGGAGCACCAGTCTTGTCGACTCTGCGGTGAGCCAAACGAGTCACGTGACGATCTTTTTTCGCCTGTCCTTATTCATATACTATTTGGACAATCCTCACAGGATCTCTACTGCCCGACTAAGCCCCGACTGGAGCATCACTGTTACAAAGCTCCTATCACCTCGCAGGTCCACCATTAACTCTTACCTTCTCCGACTCTGCTTCCAAGCTGTCATTCACAGTGTATGGAGGGAACCCGACAGAAGGAAACACACCGGTGCCTACCGCACGGCCCAGCAGCTCACGTGGTTAGTAGACAAGACAATCCAAAAGCATCTCCTGTCTACGTTTCAAGAACGCTGGAGAGTGTAGTAGCATGATGATTCGCTGGATGGGAAGAAATTAGTTTATGTCCGCTAAGTTGCTGTTCTTTTTTTAATTCTACAAAATCATTCGTATTGTAAACTTTTTTGTTTTGTTGATAAATAAATTTAACATTTCAAAAAAAAAAAAAAACAAAACATAATGGCTTCGTCCAGATTCAGTGCCGTTGATATATGATGTTTTTGATACCATTGTGTATATGCTTTTTAACTTGTTTTCAATGTTTTGTCGAGTTAGTCCAGTCCTTTTAGAGTCATTTCAGGTCTGGAGTAGACTAAAGAGCTGAAGGAAGAAGCGTGAAGAAAGGAGCAAGAATTGGAGTCTCTCCCCGTGGAACAATCAAGCGGAGGAGTCTGACGGTTGATCCCACTAGGAGCAGCAAGGCGATTGTTCCTGACAGTTATGGAAGTTTCCATATTTTTCAAGGATTTGCCCTAATCACTTATTCCTTCCTCTGAAGTCGATGGTGCCTCCATATAAAAAGTCATCCTTATCTTTATTTTGATTACACTAGTTTTTGCAAGAGACCTAGACGGAATTATTGGATTTTGCTATTGTAAGGGAGACGGCTCCTCTTCTTCACCTAGAAGATTATCCTGAACCCTATTGATTTCTCTTTGGATTTATATGCAGTATTATTCTGGTATTATGTCTAGTCTATCTTGTACCATGGCTGAGTAGTCGGCTAGCTTGTCTAGGGTTCTAAGGTGTTGATCGCAAAAGCTAAACATAAATAAGCAACCATATTGTGTCTTTGTTCATCTCTGTTCTTAATGCTAGTTTTAACCTGATCACTTACTGCTTGATCTTAGGTTTAATCTGCTCATTAACCGTGTAGTCGATTACTTGATATTGAGTGAGTGAGCCGCACATCTCTAGTCAGCGAAAGTAGATACTAGAGTGCTCGGTGAACCTATCGGACTTGATCTCTACTGCTTGTGGTCGATCCTTGATCCAAACGAGAGTTTAGGTGTCAAGGTCGAACCGCAAAGGGAGCAGCACCACGACAGTGGGCTGTTCTTCTTGAGTGATCCGTGTTCTAGATTGTTTTACATTGCGCTTGAATTGGTTTAGCATCAACACCCGATGAGAAACCCTAGATTGGCTTCTCTTTAATATTGAATTTACTCCTTGCATTTATTTACTTTACTTGCACGTTACCACCTAATTCAAACTCCACCTTTAGTTTTAGCTAAGTTGAAAACTCATAAGAATAAAGTGTAGACCGGTCCTCTGAATTGAATCTTAAATACTACAATTACCACTGTTAACTTGACAGTAGAAAATGTTCAGTTTTAGTGTATCAAGTTTTGGCGCCGTTGCGACGGGAACCAGATATTTTACCTTTATCTTTCAGTTCTATATTTAGTCTAAGACATCTAACTTGATTTCTTCTCTTTGTTGCAGCCAATGTTCCAGGTGCATGACCAGTAGACATACTCGGAGCAACACACAAGGACCATTATTCACGCTAAGCAACAAAGAGCTCGCAAGATTAGAAAGACAGAACCGTCAACAACCGCGGCCTACTAACACCACAATGGGTGATCATGGAGGCCTTGATGATCTCACTGCTGCAATGGCGCTCAAGCAACAACAGATGCAGCAGATGCAACAGACCATCAACGCACAGGAAGCTGCTCGCCAAGCAGCGGCTGAACTCGCTTCTCAGCAAGCCGAGCAACAAGGCACTCCCATCGGAGAGCAAAACCTTCTGCGGAACTTCCCTACCACTCGCTCCGCGCTCCGCCATCCCCCCCCCCCCTCCCTGCACTCGACATGACTATGAGATCAAGCCTGCTTTGATCGGCCTGGTGCTGAAAAAAATGTTTAACGGCCCCGCAGCTGAAATCCCTTTGGACCACATCGAGAACTTTGAGAGACTCTGCAACTTCTCTCGCGCGAATAGAGTACCACCAGACTACGTCAAATGCACCTTGTTCCCATTCTCTCTGGATGGGAAAGCAGCTCCCTGGCTAGCCTCTCTCCCGACTGATACACTTACTACTTGGGAACAAGTCCGAGCATCATTCTTAAGCCACTTCTATACGAAGACGAAAACCGCAGCTCTGAGGCATAAAATCTCTAATTTTTAGTAAAAGACCAACGAGCCTTTATATAATGCTTGAGAGCGCTACAAGGAGTACCGAAGGGAATGCCCTCACCATGGGTTTGAGGATGACTACATACTGGAAGTGTTCTATGATGGAGTGAGCTATGAGTTTCGTAATGCTCTTGATTCCTTAAGTAATGGAGATTTCATGACTCAAAACAACACCAGGCGCACTCGCACTGATCGAAAATATGGCATCGAGCTCACTCAACAAGAACAAGGAGAAAGATCGCTCCAAGAGCGTAAATAACATAGACGATCTAGCGACAAAGGTTGACCAGATGTTGAAGGGCAATCAGAGCCAAGTGTTCATCATGGAGGAAGCTGCATCAGAGAACAATGCTTCAGATGTCACACCTGAAGGGGACAACACCATGGATGATCAGCAAGAAGTAAGCTACGTCAATGGGCAAGGATGGCAGTACAAGAACTACCACCCGAACCCCAACGTGAGGAACAACCCTCACCTCTTTGCGTATCCTAAGTCGGACAAACCGGTTGACAACGCGCTGAAAAGTCAAGGACAGAACAACGGTTACCAGAAACCGTACCAAGGAAGAACGTATGTTCTTAGCCAGCTGCAGCACAACCAGTTCCAGAACCAAAAGCAGCAGATAGCCCAGCAAGCTGCCCCTTCGCCAACGACCGCTCCGCAAGATGAGATGAAGGGTCAAGCGACGATGATGCAGAAGTTGCTCCATGGTCAGCAAATTCAAGGGAAAACGTTGAATGAGGTCACCACGGACATCAACTGCAGAATGAACCACATGTTCAATGACCTGAGTACCAAATACGATAATGTAGCTAGCCATATGTGTCAGATGGACGTTCAGATCGCGCAGACAGCCGAGAGCGTCAAGAGACATCAAGGTAATCTACCTAGAAAGACAGATAAGTGTGGGAACCGAAATTCGTACTGTTGATTTCCGTTTAAATTAGGAAAATAGGAAAACCCTAATTTCCCAGAGGTCCCAGAGATCTGTTAATACCACACGCTAAGCAATCAGAACACGAGATATCAACGACAAAGTACAAAAATCGTAACAAGAGAGCAAAATATATCTTATTCCGAATCCGTGTTTGAGCGTTACAACAAGGTATAAGCCTGGGCTCGAGAGCTGTCGGCGAGATTCCTAGTTCTAGCAACCCTAAGACGGCCAAACCTAATTGAGTCGCAGCTTGAAATAACAAAAACGAAAATATGCCTAAATCGCTCTGAGTGCTAAGTTTTCTCCGAAAAAAGTCTCTTCCCATGCCTCTCGCCTAGGAATCCTTATATACTGGCTCCTCGGTCGGTTTATGCTTTTCCTCTTCTGCCCTTAAGCCGTCATAGCATAAAAATGGAGATATTCCATTTTTTCCGATCTTCGTAATTATCTTCAAAATTTCGTATTTATCCGTGTAAACTTGACATTTATCTTTCCTTGCGAACCAAGCGTAAACCGTCATGCGGCTTACGGGCTGTTGGTTAAGAAATCGTAAGTTGGGCCTCGAGTCATGTCTTAGGTCCCTTTGGGCCGTCTTCTGACTCAAAGCGTTTATTACGGCTTCTTTCGATAAAGAACAAACTTTCCGTGGTTTTTATCGTAAAGTTTGATCGATGACTTAGAATGGCGGG
The DNA here is from genome assembly GCF_000695525.1 of Brassica oleracea var. oleracea. Taxonomy (NCBI): domain Eukaryota; kingdom Viridiplantae; phylum Streptophyta; class Magnoliopsida; order Brassicales; family Brassicaceae; genus Brassica; species Brassica oleracea. The sequence goes on from NC_027752.1 coordinate 20,526,969, forward strand.
AAACATGAAATGGGTTCGCTACGGTCTTCGGGAGATAGCATCGAAGGGTAGACAAGAATGCATGGACTAATGTCGTATCGACGTTTCGGAAGAGCTCGGTCGCTACGTAGCGACCAGACAGCGTGCATGTGCAGTAGGTGCGTAATGACCGAGCTTGGTTCGTCCGTGTTCTGATCGTCTTACTCGGACGTATCCGTAGCTGGTCTGGGTATGTTTCCGATGGCTTATGTTTGATCTAAATAGAATTCAAACGAAGATTTATCTCGGGAACATACACTACAAGAAAACAGCGGTATTCTGACAGACATTCCGACGGAAAATGAAATCCTCAGAATATCCCGAAGAATTTCCGAGGAAACACAAAATTTGGTTTCCTCGGAATTTCCTCGGAATATACCGACAGAATTCCGAGGAAATACTAATTCGTCGGAATATTCTTATGGAATACCGAGGAAAAACGTATTCCTCGGAAAAAACCGATGAATTCCGAGGATATATTATAGCCGTTAGAGAGCCGTTGGGG
>NC_027752.1:20528934-20529235 GCF_000695525.1 Brassica oleracea var. oleracea
GACATTCCGACGGAAAATGAAATCCTCAGAATATCCCGAAGAATTTCCGAGGAAACACAAAATTTGGTTTCCTCGGAATTTCCTCGGAATATACCGACAGAATTCCGAGGAAATACTAATTCGTCGGAATATTCTTATGGAATACCGAGGAAAAACGTATTCCAACCGATGTATTCCGAAGATTTATTATAGCTGTTATAAAGCCGTTGGGGGATTTTAAAAATTCTGAGGAAATTCCGAGGAATAGCCGTTGCTGTCGGAATTCCGTCGGAATTTCCTCGGGCTGTCGGTAGGATTTCAA
>NC_027752.1:20529335-20529773 GCF_000695525.1 Brassica oleracea var. oleracea
AACACTTATATAACCCTTATTAAGTGTCTTAGACTGATTATGAAGTTTTAGAAATGAAATACGGCAAAAAAATTGATGTTTTGAAACACCAAACACTAGTTCCTCGGTATTTCCTTGGAATATTCCGACGGATATTTTAGTATCTGTCGGAATTTCCTCGTAATATTTTCATTTAACCAGGCAAATATTTCGTGAAAACTGAAATTAGAATTCCGACGGATAGTATCCGTCGGACCCTAGGTTTTATAACCACGAGCCGCTTCTTCTTCCCCATTTCTCTCTTCTTCCTCTGCGCGGCTCCTCTCTCCTCTCCGGCGATTTCCCCCTGAATTCCGACGATATCTCCGGCGATCTCCCCCTTCTCTTACACAAATCATGTAAGGACACTATCCCACTCTCTTAGCTTCTATTTGTTAGGTTTTTGTGTAGATTTGATAT
>NC_027752.1:20531349-20532735 GCF_000695525.1 Brassica oleracea var. oleracea
AACCCTCGGAATATACCGAGGGACTAGTTCCTCAGAATTTTCCGAGGGTTCAAATTCCGAGGAAATGAACCCTCGGAATATACCGAGGGACATGTTCCTCGGAATATACCGAGGGACCCTTGTTCCTCGGAATTTTCCGAGGGTTCATTTCCTCGGAATTTTCATCGGAAAATTCCGAGGAACATTTCGTCGGAACTTCCGAGGTAAATTCCGAGGACGTTCTCCCTCGGTATATTCCGAGGAGATTTCCGACGAACTGGTGGTCCTCAGAGTTTCCTCGGAAATTAGTTTCCTCGGAATTCCGTCGGAAAATTCCGAGGGATTTCCAAAGAAAATGGAATTTCCGAGGACTTGTTTTGTCGGTATGTCGTCGGAATAACGTTATTCCAACGACATACCGAAGATTTTTTCCCACAGTATGTCGCTGTTTTCTTGTAGTGATACGTTGCGACGTTTTCTTGACTGAGCATGATTTGTTGCGGAAAGACATACTTGTATTCTGCGGAGATTTGGACGTTAACTTCGTCGTAACGGTTTTTGGCCCCAACAGTAACCGTTTTCGCCCCCAACACCTAGCGACCGAGCTTCGGTGAGAGCTCGGTCGCTACGTAGCGACCGAGCCGTGCACGTGCTCGGTCACTCCGTAGCGACCAGCTTGTGCGCTGGTTGCTACGCGGCAAACTTGTTCGAGTTTTTCTCCGATTTTTTGTGAATGTGTTTTCTCCGCAAGATTCTTCGTAAAAATAAATGTTTTTTGAAGATTTATTTTTTGTAAAGACGTTCATGCCGATTTTTACATACTTTCAGGCATTGATTCCGTCATGACCGATTTTGACCCCAACAGTTAGCCCCCCAGCTTGTTAGAACCATGAGCTTATAGCGTGAGGTTCTAACGAGTGGCTTGGCAAGTTAGGCAAGTTAGGTGAGTTAGGCGGAATTAATGGTCGAAGAAGTCTGTGGTAACTGGTGTTCTCGCTCTTCTAAAAGTAGAACGCGATAAGATTGGGGCTGCGCCTTATGGCGGCTGCCTACGTACCCTTGTTGAAGGGATCAAACCTTTCGTAGTTCGTCTTGGAGTTAAGGTTCGTATGACTAGTTTTCCAGCGAGACCTTTACGGTCTAGTTTTTATGTAGAGGTTATCAGACGTGTTGCTGCCGATGGCATTTTATATGGTTGTAGAGGGAAGACTACGAGTTGTCATCTCGTAATCTAACTCTGTGTGAACTGCTATATCCGTGATCTGTTTCGAGTTTTCCGCAGTGTGTAAACTTGCGGGATTTCTGAAGACGCTCGAATATTGGCAAAGAGACAAATTTTGGGATCTCGTATCAAGGTTTTTGATACTATGCCTAGAGATGTTAGAGACCAGTGCTCTGGGTTTAGGT
>NC_027752.1:20533018-20534173 GCF_000695525.1 Brassica oleracea var. oleracea
ATGTTTCGCGATGTTGCAAGGGATTAGTCTTAGCCCTGCGTTTGGGAAACATTCTGGTTTGACTACGGATGTTCGCAGCCGAATTGTTGTTCCTGTTTGGATTTGATTTGCGATCGAGGAGTTAGGAGCAAGGGGTCGAGTAAATTTGTCCCCGGAAAGAGGTATCCTCTTATACGGTGCTTTGTGAGGTGTTGGCCTTCTGAGACTTCTTTTGTGTCTATTTGAGGATGTTTCGTATAGCTATAGGAGCTCGGTTACGACTTTTCCTTACACGCCGCATTTTACGAGTAAAACACAGCGGGCTTAAAGTGAATCGTAGTATATGGAACTTGGTCGATTTTTGACAAGTGGAACCTTTCCGTTAACTGTTTGGTTGTTAGGACTGAGTTTTGTTATGACGAATTTACCGTATGATTCCCGTTTTTGGGTCATACGATAATTGTTTGTGTAATCTTTACTTGGCGTTTCAAGACAAATTACGGATTATCGTTTAGCCGTCAAGTTAATGGAGCGGTGGTCGCTCAATTGTTTTGGCTTTGCATGAAGGTTGTGCTCAGCTTTATAGCCAAGGACGTTGTTGCCAAAGGATTAGACCATGACATTTTCGTGCTGTCAATAAGGTCAAGTCGGTTAGAATCGTCCTTAAAGGGGATGCTGTAACCTAGTTCGGCTTCGAAGGAAAGGCGTAATTGGGCGAGTGAAGAATGGCGTTTATCGAGATTGATAGGCCGAGTATGCCCATGGTGGTAGAAAACGTTTTTTTCACTTTAGGGTTAATTTATACGATGAAAGTTTCGTATAATGTTTCCTTTATTCGTATGGAAGTTGTTTCCTTTGTTTCCGAGGGAGACAAAGCCTAAGAAGCTCGGTACAGAGCCCGTGCGGAGTGAGTTGCAGGGTGATTTCCTGCTCGGACGTGACAAGGCGGAATAAGAGCGGATGCCAGTGAGTCGCAGGGCTAAAGAATGAGACCTTTCAGATCGTGGTACGAGGAAGTAAAGTTTATATTGGTCGTCCAATGTCGGATCATACAGCTTGGTTTTTGCTATAAGGAAAGTACTTTTTCGTAAAACCTGTTACGTTTTCTTTCGAAAGTTACTTCGTATGACATGATCTGATTATACGAAGGATTTTCTGCGTTGTAATGGGCGACCA
>NC_027752.1:20534383-20535588 GCF_000695525.1 Brassica oleracea var. oleracea
AACATCGATAGACTTAGTCGACGAGCGGGGAGGACGTGTTCTCTTTGTCGTATTTTCTATTACTTTTGTTCTTGATTTTGCTTTCTCGCAAATGTTTTTTGATGTTTTTCCGTGAGTCGGTTGGTTCAACTGAAAATGAAAGCGATGCTTTGATGCCAGTAAAACGTAGCGGGCTTAAAGTGAATTGTGGAACGTATCGAACTTGGTCAATTGTCGACAAGTTTAGGTTTTCCGTTAACTGTTTGGTTGTTAGGACTGAGTTTTGTTACGAAGAGTTTATCATATGATTTCCAACTATGGGTTATACGATAATTGTATGGTTTGGATCAGTTCCTAGCGTTTAGACAAATCTCAGATTGTCGTTTGCTATTAGGATGATCTTGACTAGACATCTCATTGTATGAATATTTTTCCGCATATTTCTACGAGAGTTTGCTTTGTCGAAAGCGTTTTCTTGTCGAAAGCGTTTTCTTGATCTTGATGAGACATCGCATTGTTTGAATATGTTTTTAAAGTATGGGAGTATACGAGTATAGTATACGCACCTACTCCGTCCCTTTTTTCTCGAGGAATAGAATGATCGACAGTCCGAGTCGGTTTGAAGACGACGCTTGGACTGTGATTTGGTTGTTTCCAGGTTGAAGACTTGGAATATGTCGGTTTCGAGAGAATTGCCAGAAACGAATCGGTTTTAAGACGACGTCCATGTCTCTAGTTTTTTCTCTCCTTAGGAAGCGAGCTTGATATGCGTGGCGATCGTTTCTCGATTTTCAGAGAGTTTAGATCGGTTTGCAAGATATGGATGAACAGTTATGTGACAATATATCGAGAGACGAAAAATCGCCTAAGACTTAGTTCGCTAGACTATCTACCTAGGTTTTACGTTCCCCAAAGTTCTATGGCAGTCTTAAAGGCGTTTTTATTTCTTAATAATTTCCTACGAAAATTCCAAGTCTGATTTCAAAAATTTCAAGTCGCAAATACCTTAGTTCTCTCGAAGATGCAGTTTTGTCTCTTCTTAGTTTTGCTTGCTCATTTCCCCTTCCTCTTCTCGTGTATGTTTGCCTTTTTCAATATTGGTGTTTATCCTTTGAAACTTGACATTTATCTTCAGAACTTGACTGATACAAAGTCAATAAAAATGTTCAACGTAATCTTATAGTTGAGGCGGCTAAGGTGTTAAGTTAACCGTTGCCGTATTATAC
>NC_027752.1:20535695-20551561 GCF_000695525.1 Brassica oleracea var. oleracea
TACTTGTTTTCGTCGTAAAATCTCAACGGAAACTCCGATTGAGACGAAACGAAATACGTTTCGATCTGGACTCAAAAGAGAACACAAAGGAGGAGCTTTTTGAGGCCTGACAGGTCACTATGTAGCGAGCTGGAGGCCTGACAGGTCGCTGTGTAGCGAGCTGGAGGCCTGACAGGTCGCTATGTAGCGAGTGGAAGTAAGCCAAGAAGAGTCCTACTTGTTTTCGTAGTAAAATCTCAACGGAAACTCTGATTGAGACGAAACGAAAGCGTTTCGATGAGGATTCAAAGAGAACGCAAAGGAGAACTTTTCTAGAGGCCTGACAGGTCGCTATGTAGCGAGTAGAGGTCTGATAGGTCGCTATGTAGCGAGTGGAAGCAAGCCAAGAAGAGTCCTACTTGTTTTCGTAGTAAAATCTCAACGGAAACTCCGATTGAGACGAAACAAAAAACGTTTCGATGAGGATTCAAAAGAGAACGCAAAGGAGGACTCTTGTTAGGTCTGGCAGGTCGCTATGTAGCGAATGGAGAGTTGGCTTGAGCTCGGTCACTACGTAGCGACCGAGCCGTGTGCGTGCTCGGTCGCTACGTAGCGACCAAGCCGTGTGCGTGCTTGGTCGCTACGTAGCGACCGACCCGTGTACGTTCTCGGTCACTAAGTAGCGACCGAGTTTGGCTGGAGCTCGGTCGCTACGTAGCGACCGAGCTGTGTAATCGATTTGTTGCGCTTCCTTTTTCCGCGATTAACCTAGGGGTTTTCTGTGGCTTTTGGGAGAACAAGTTTTACCCTTCCGAAATGTTTTCGGAAAAAATGTTTTGATAAAACCCTTACGCATTGAGATTTCTTTTGTTCGGTAATGAGCCAAGCTTACGGGGTTTGATAAGATTTATCGTTTCCCTTTATGTTCAAAAAGAGAAATCGCGAGCTCGTTTCATTGCACTTCCTGTGGTGAAAAGTCGAGGCTAGGGTTTTTCGATTTTTTTTTTAGGCACTATGGCGTTTGCGTAAGCGTTGGCCATAGGCGCAGTGGCGGCTGGGGTTGTCTTACCAGCGTTGTTGGGGACTGCGATTTTGTATTTCTTATTTCCAGACTCTGTTTTGATCAAGCGTTTTGTGGCTGAGAGTAAGATTGATCCGTACCCCCCTCCTTCTTGCGCCAAATTGTGGGAACCGAAATTCGCACTGTCGATTTCCGTTTAAATTAGGAAACTAGGAAAACCCTAATTTCCCAGAGGTCCTGGAGATCTGTTAATACCACACGCTAAGCAATCAGAACAAGAGATATCAACGACAAAGTACAAAAATCGTAACATGAGAGCAAAATAGATCTTATTCCGAATCCGTGTTTTGATCAAGCATTTTGGGCTCGAGAGCTGTCGGCGAGATTCCTAGTTCTAGCAACCCTAAGACGGCTAAACCTAATTGAGTCGTAGCTCAAAATAACAGAAACAAAAATATGCCTAAATCGTAATTATCTTCAAAATTTCGTATTTATCTGCGGAAACTTGACATTTATCTTTCCTTGCGAACCAAGCGTAAACCGTCATGCGGCTTACGGGTTGTTGGTTAAGAAATCGTAAGTTGGGCCTCGAGTCATGTCTTAGGTCCCTTTGGGCCGTCTTCTGACTCAAAGCGTTTATTACGGCTTCTTTCGATAAAGAACGAACTTTCCGCGGTTTTTACCGTAAAGTTTGATCGATGACTTAGAACGGCGGAAAACATGAAATGGGTTCGCTACGGTCTTCGGGAGATAGTATCGAAGGGTAGACGAGAATGCATGGGCTAATGTCATATCGACGTTTCGGAAGAGCTCGGTCGATACGTAGCGACCGAGCTTGGCTCGAGCTCGGTCGCAACATAGCAACCGGACAGCGTGCATGTGCGGTAGTTGCGTAATCACCGAGCTTGGTTCATCCGTGTTCTGATCGTCATACTCGGACCTATCCGTAGCTGGTCTGGGTATGTTTATGATGGCTTATGTTTGATCTAAATAGAATTCGAACGAAGATTTATCTCGGGAACATACGTTGCGACGTTTTCTTGACCGAGCATGATTTGTTGCGGAAAGACATACTTGTATTCTGCGGGGATTTGGACGTTAACTTCGTCGTAACCGTTTTTGACCCCAACAGTAACCGTTTTCGACCCCAACACCTAGCGACCAAGCTTCGGTGAGAGCTCGGTCGCTACGTAGCGACCGAGCCGTGCATGTGCTGGTTGCTACGCGGCAACCTTGTTCGAGTCTTTCTCCGATTTTTCGTGAATGTGTTTTCTCCGCAAGATTCTTCGTAAATAAATGTTTTTTGAAGATTTATTTTTCGTAAAAACGTTCATGCCGATTTTTACGGACATTCATATAGTGATTCCGTCGTGACCGATTTTGACCCCAACAATAAGAATCCTAAGGAATGCAGTGCCGTAGCACTAAGGAATGGAATAACACTCCCGGATGCAGCCTCTAAGAAAATATCAGTGGCAGAGAAGGCCAATCAAAAGGAGGGCGAGCAGCCACAATCCGAAGCTGTCCCTCTATCTGACGAGGAACCGGAACAGTCTGCTGAAACTAATCCAACCCCTGCCGCTACACTTATAGAGCCAGTTCCTTCACGTGAATACACCCCTAATGTTCCATACCCTGTTCCAGCAAAGACATATCGGAAGGATCAGGAGGAGACAAAGTGTAAAAAGATGCTAGAGGATCCAACTATCAAGTTACCTCTGATTGATGCGATCCAGATGATACCTTCTATGTGCAGTTTGATGAAAGGTTTGATCTCCGACAAGATAACTGGAGACAGTGAGCTATTGTTGGTTTCAAAGGAGTGCAGTGCAGAACTTCAAAACATGCCGATTAAGAAATTGAGTGATCCAGGCAAGTTTGTTCTCTCAATACAAATTGGGAAAACAATATTCGCTTGTTCTCTGTGTGACTTAGGTTCGAGTGTCAACCTCATTCCTTACTCCGTGGCAAAACGACTGGGATTCACAGACTTCAAACCAACAAGAATCTCCCTGGTGTTCGTAGACAGATCAGTCAAGTCACCGGTGGGTATTCTTGACGATCTCCATGTCCGAGTGGGCAACACCTTTGTTCCGAAAATTTTTGTGGTTCTAAAGGTTGACGAAGAACCAAGAGATCCACTCATCCTGGGTTGTCCTTTCTTGTGCACGGCTGGTGCGATTATTGATGTTCGACAAGGAAGGATTGATCTTCACCTGGGAGACATCGCGATGAAGTTCGAGATGAAAAAAATGCTGAAGAAACGGATGATAGACGCACAAACCTACACAGTTGAAGGCGAAGATCAGGCGCTATCCCCTCAAGAGGGAATGATTGAGAAAGTCTTGATCGATGACCCGCTCGAACTGGCTCTAACCCGAGCTGAGACTGAGCACAACGTCATGAGCGTGGACGCGGACGGGTACGACAAGATGCTTGACTCTGCCAGAAGCATGGAAAAGATGGTCGCTTATCTAAGTCTAGGGGAGAAAGACGAGAGCGATCAGAGCAGTATAGTCGGAGCGAATGCTCCCAAAAGAGCAACCATGCTGAACGTGCAACTCGACGATCCATGGAGCGAGCTGAAAGCTCCAAAGATCGAGCTCAAATCCCTCCCTACGGGGCTCAGGTACGTGTTCTTGGGACCAAATTCCACCTATCCCTTTATTATGAACTCTGAACTGAATAATGTGGAAACTGCTAAACTTTTGTGTGAGCTAAGAAAGTATCGTAAGGCATTAGGATATTCTTTAGCTGACATTCATGGTATTTCACCTGATTTATGCATGCATAGAATACATCTAGAAGATGAATCAATGACTTCTATAGAACATCAGAGGAGGTTAAACCCAAATCTAAAAGATGTTGTTAAGGAAGAGATAATGAAACTTCTAGAGGCTGGTGTGATCTATGCCATCTCTGATAGTAACTGGATTAGTCCGGTTCATGTAGTTCCTAAGAAAGGTGGAATAACTGTTATAACAAATGAAAAGAATGAATTGATCCCTACTAGAACTGTCACTAGACATCGCATGTGCATTGATTTTCGTAAATTGAATGTCGCGACTCACAAGGATCACTTTCCACTCCCTTTCATTGATCAAATGCTTGAAAGACTGGCCAACCACTCATACTATTGCTTTTTAGAAGGTTATTCAGGTTTCTTTCAGATTCTCATCCACTCAGATGATCAGGAGAAGACGACACTCACATGCCCATATGGCACGTTTGCCTACAGGAGGATGCCGTTCAGCTTGTGCAACGCTCCTGCAACCTTTCAACGTTGCATGCTGTCCATTTTTACTGATCTGATTGAGGACATAATAGAGGTTTTCATGGATGACTTTAGTGTCTATGGAAGCTCTTTTCTGTCTGTTTGAAAAATTTGTGCAGGGTGTTGCAACGATGCGAGGAGAGAGATCTGGTGCTCAACTGGGAGAAGTGCCACTTCATGGTGAAAGATGAGATTGTTCTCGGACACAAGATTTCCAAGAAGAGAGTCGAGGTTGACAAGACAAAGATTGAGGTAATGATGAGTCCGTAACCACCAACTTCAGTCATGGGAATCAAAAGCTTTTTGGGGTACGCCGGTTTCTACAGGAGGTTCATCAAGGACTTCTCAATGATTGCAAGACCACTCACTAGGCTGCTTTGCAAGGACACTAAGTTCGAGTTCGATAGTGATTGCTTGACTGCTTTCCACACGATAAAAGGAGCCTTGATCAGTGTGCCAGTCGTTCAACCTCCAGACTGGGACTTACCTTTCGAGATAATGACATATGCGAGTGATTTCGCAGTGGAAGCAGTGCTGGGACAACAGAAAGATAAGAAACTGCATGTGATCAACTACGCGAGCAGGACAATGGATGAAGCCCAATGCCGATATGTCACGACTGAGAAGGAGATTTTTGCCATTGTCTATGCCTTCGAGAAGTTTAGGTCCTACCTAGTAGGTTCTAAAGTGATAGTGCACACAGATCACGCGGCTCTGAGGTACCTGCTAACTAAAAAAGACGCCAAACCACGCCTACTCCGATGGATCCTTCTACTCTAGGAATTCGATCTTGAGATCAAGGATAAAAAGGGAATTGAGAATGGAGTAGCGGATCATCTGTCAAGGATGAAGATCAACGAGGAGACTGCTCTCGACGATAGTCTCCCAGAAGAACAAGTCTATGCGATTGGTCTTTTTGTCGACAACAATCAAGATAATCTTTCCGCAGACTGTTATGCAGTCCAGGAACACTTCGTTGCTGCAAGCAAGAAGAGATATTACCACCTACCTTGATTTGCTGAGATAACTAATTTCTTAGCTGCGGAGAAGGAACCAGTTGATTTTACTGGTAATGAGAAGAGGAAGTTGCTGAGGGATGCAAAATTCTACTTTTGTGATGAACCGTTCCTGTATCGACACTGCAAGGATGGAGTGTTCCGACGATGTGTTCTAGAAGCTGAGATTCCAGGAATCCTACATCACTGCCATGGTTCCTCTTATGCCGGACACTTTGCAGCATTCAAGACCGTCTCTGAGGTCTTGCAAGCCGGTTTCTGGTGGCCCACAATGTTCCGTGATGCTCAAGCTTCCATCTCCAAGTGCAATTCGTGCCAAAGACAAGGGAACATCAGCAAGAGGAACGAGATGCCTCAGAACTTCATACTCGAGATTGAGGTGTTCGACTGTTGGGGATAGACATCATGGGACCATTCCCACCCTCATATAAGAATGAGTACATTCTAGTGGCAGTGGATTATGTTTCAAAGTGGGTGGAGGCAATCGCCAGCCCCACTAATGAAGCGCGGGTTGTGACCAAGATGTTCAAATCCATCATCTTTCCAAGGTTTTTAGTACCTAGGGTGGTCATAAGCGATGGCGGCACCCATTTCAGCAACAAGGTCTTCCAAGGCCTCTTGAAGAAGAACAGTGTCAAACATAAAGTCGCAACTGCATATCACCCTCAAACAAGTGGCCAAGTAGAAGTGTCTAATAGAGAGATCAAGAGCATTCTGCAGAAATTAGTCGGCACTACACGCAAGGACTGATCTCTCAAATTAGATGATGCATTGTGGGCTTACAGAACAGCCTACAAGACACCACTCAGGACCACTCCTTATCACCTTGTCTACGGAAAGGCAGGTCACCTACCTGTGGAACTACAGTACAAGGCGGCATGGGCTGTCAAACTGCTCAACTTCGATATCAAATCAGCCAAGGAGAGGCGCTCAATCAAGATCCACGAGCTAGAAGAGATCATGCATCTCGCTTATGAGAACACAAGGATCTACAAGGAAAAGACCAATGAATATCATGACAAGCGGATCTTCAGCCGAAGCTTTGAACCGAATGATCAGGTCTTGCTCTTCAACTCCAGATTGAAGCTGTTCCTTGGAAAGTTGAAGTCCATATGGTCTGGACCGTTTACCATTAAAGAGGTCAGCCCCTTTGGGTCAGTTGTGTTGCTGGACACAAATGGAGGAGAGTTTGTTGTTAATGGTCAGCGTCTCAAGCCCTACTTTGCTGAAACAACAATCGCAGAAGGTGAAGAAATTCCCTTAGGCGATCCTTCCACAGCCTAATTGGCTACCCAAAGTCAAGCTAGTGACTTAAATCGAGCGCTTGGTGGGAGGCCACCCACCGGTAAGTGTAAATATGCTTTCCCTTTCAATTCTTCTGTAGTTTGTTTTAAATTTTTGTTTCAGGAAAAACAAAACCGAAGTTTCCCGGAGGAACAATCCGTAGACTGTTCTCGCTGGAGAACAGCTGTTCTCTCAGGTAAGTCTTCGGACCCTAAAAAAAAAAGAGAAGAGGAAGCGGTTAGGGTTTGCCTATGTAAGGGTAACCCACCCCACTTCCCCACTTAGCCCCCACTCGCCGCAAACTTCTCTCCCTTAAGGATAGAAGCCTAAGCCAAACTCTTTAACCTCTCAATCAATTGTCACGCTTTTTAGTTCTAACTCCTTGGAATTTCGAGTTCATTCTTTTTTTGCATTCATCTCTCTCAACCGATCAAAGTAACAATCGACATCTCCAAAAAATCGCACATGCAAATCGCGATTTGTGGTTCTTTCTCTTTTCTTCTTCTCGCACTCTCAGTCAATACTTGTTAACAACATCTTTGAATGAACACATCCTATGTTGCTAGAATGGTAGAAGAATCAAAACTGAAAATATGAACTGCCTTGGTTTGCTAATTGGTTTAATTTTATGGTGAACCGCGGGTCATTATTCTTAATGTTATAGTCGGGTTGTTTGGAAATTGAATGGACCTGAGTTTAATTGAGAATGGGTAAGGTTCCATCCTTTTCTAGACAACCCACGAACTGTACTAATCAACAACTGCTTGTTCTGTTTTGCAGATGCCTCCACGGACCAAGCAAAAGTCAGTTAAAACCCCGAAGATCACCCGCGAGAACTATGTGCCGCCTCCAAACCACAATGCTCCGACTTCATACCCATGGCCGCGTGAGGGCCAAGAGGGTCAGTCAATCAATATCGACGACCCGATGCTCCTCGACTTCCACTGTGAGGGATGGGATAAGGAATCTACGAAACGGTACAACTCACTCCTTCACATCGAGATCCTGCCCACTCGCTTTGTTCACGCGGACACCCTTCTCTCCCTTGGGCTCGAAACTGATGTGTTCGAAACACTCCACGCCATGGGGATTGCTCCCCTTTGCTACCGAACACACGAGCTTTACCCCGACCTCGTCCGGCAAGTACTCGCTACAGCTCACATCGGGTACGACGACCCTTCCGCGCCTACATATGAGAACTGCTCATTCTCATTCATGGCCGACGACAAATCCTGCTCCCTCTCGCTTGACAAGCTCAATGAGATATATGAGATTTCGGACGAGCGTAGGGAGGTTGCAGTGGAGAATAAGTTTGCACCAACAGACCGCTTTTGGGACCTCATTACGAACAGAACATTCACATCCCGCAAGGCGTACCAGCCCCAGATAAGAAACCCTACTCTAAGGGTAATTGCGAAGATGGTCTCCAACCTCCTATTCGCCAAGGATCAGACCTCGAAGGTCACCAAGGGGAAGCTGCAGATGCTGTACTTAGGGCTTGAGGACGAGATTCGCAGAGCTAGGGCCATCCCAATCCAGCCGGTTCAAACTAACCCCGGGTATTTTCTAATATGGATGTTCTATTCTCTAAGGGATTGCTTGATGAGGGCCAAGAACAAGTCTGAGAACAAGAAGGAGTGGTAGCCTGCTCACTCCTCAGTTCAAATACTTTGGGATCAACCTCAGATCATACGCGGTCAACCATGAGATCGAGTATATCGACACCCCTTATCTGATCGCTTGCGACATCCTTCGCGACGAGTCCACCTACAAGTTCGCAGACAAGGAAGGAAACATGTTGTACTGCAAGCTCTCGCAGCCACACCTCACGAACTTCAGCACGATCGAGAACATCCGCTTCCTGCTAGACCCGGAGTTCCTGTGCGCTGATCCACGAGCATCGCCTCCAGATGATGATATGGATGATGTAGAAGACATCACACCAGACGAGGATGCTGCTTATGATTTGAGTCCACTCGATGATGATGCAGATGATGCGACTTACCACCGTTGGATGGTTGATTCCCAGCGCAAGAACAACAGCCTCATGAAGAGGATCCTCAAGGCGATCACGGGGGGCTGTTTCGTCGGCCAAGAGGGCAGAACATCCGCGCAGGAGCAGACGCTGCAGCAATCACATCCCGAGGCAAAGAACCAGTTGGATCTTCCGCAGTTGGAGGGCGAGTACCGCGAAACAGGAGGACAGCTGGTCGCTCCGAGAGCGGGGAGTCGGACTGATCCGCCCCACCATCTTATCTCATTGTGCTATCCGTTTGAACAATTTATTTTTCTTTGCTTTCATTAGTTTTTATTTGGTTTGTTTGAGCCTTCCTCGGTTTATTTTCACACCAAGGATGGTGTGAAGTAAGTCTGGGGGAGGCGATTGTGTGCTAATAATCTATCTCTTGTTTCTTTTGACTTTCATGTTCGAGTCAGTCCTTGTGTTTTCATCGAGTCAGTCTAAACTCTTGTGGGAATTAGGACCCTATTATGTGATGATCTTTTAACCACCTCGTGCTTTAACTTTCTTATTCAGTGACCTTAGTAGTGACGAAAGACCCACACTTGGACCTGGAACAACCCTGACTTATCTCACTTGACTCTCCAGAAATTTTCAGCCGATCAGGTTACACTGGGTAGACTTAACTCCACCTAACATGAACCTAATTTTGACTGCAATTTCCTCTTGTTATGGGCATTAGATCAGGGAAACGAGACCTATACTCAGGACTTCTTATTCTTTTTACCTATCTTGCTGATCCTGAGTGGCTAGCTCATCTTTAGCGACTTCCTACCTTGCACCTAAGCCTTTATTCCACCTTCATGCATTCTGTTTTTCAGTTCCATAGGTGCAGATATGTGCAAAAAAGGTTGGAGAGAAAAAGATCGATGCAGCCTCTTACTCGTTATCGTTGCAAAGTTTCAAACAGAACAAGGAGAACGGTCAGTTTAGAAGTCAAAACAACTGCTCCAGAATAGTCAGTGGAGAACAAGGGAGAACGAGTAGAATCGCCAGTGGCGCCAATCATTCCATTCATCACCTCCTTCTCTGCCACACCATCATCTTTGATCTCCGCATTTGTACGGTATCAAAAAAAAGTATGTATATGTTTTTTTATATGAGATCATTGATGGAGAAGGAGGACTAAACCGAGCAGACATCAACAACTAGTTGGACGTCGATCCTTCTTAGCCAATTCGGTTGGAGCTCGAAGAAGAAGAAGTTTCTGCTTGGCTAGTTTCTCTCTGATGAGATCGATTGCAACTACTTCTACTTGTTTGACATGCCATCTCTTTTCAGACTGAGATTCTGAATAAGAGCTCTCCTTTGATATTATGAGGATTACAGTAGAAGAACCAAGGAAAGGTAACCACTGGATGGCAGAACAAAGAGAGTTGGTACCGACGATATGGAGCAGGAAAACAGTCGGAGCGTTCGCTCCAGAGTCAACAAAATGAGTAAGGGGTTGTGGACATCAATGGATCCATCCTCTCTTGCTATTTTGCGCGATATCCTGCATCCACTACAAAAATTGGTAGCCGCTAAACAGTCTTTAAATCCACTATAAAATTAGGCTGTTCACAGCTAGCCCATCAACCCTGAATAATGCCTGTGATGAGAGGATCACGCCACTCTTAAATGAATATTGGGAGTTCTGTCTCGATAGCGTGCTTTTTCAGGTATGAGATGAAGAGTAGGGAGCCGATCTTTGAACAACGATCAGAGGAAGTTATGGTAAGAGTATGTGGTCTTAGTTTCTTGCTTGTGTGGTTCAGAGATTCGTCGTTAATGTATGGTTAGTGAGAAATAGGAGAGTTCCCACACTTTCAAACCTTTTCCCTGTTCTTGATACTTGCCTTGTTCGAGGACAAATAAGGATCTAAGTCTGGGGGAATTGATATATGGTGTTTTTGACACCATTGTGTATATTCTTTTTAACTTGTTTTCAATGTTTTATCGAGTTAGTCCAGTCCTTTTAGAGTCATTTCAGGTCTGGAGTAGACTGAAGAACTGAAGGAAGAAGTGTGAAGAAAGGAGCAAGAATTGGAGTCTCTCCCCGCGGAACAATCAAGCGGAGCAGTCTGATGGTTGATCCCACTAGGAGCAACCAGGCGATTGTTCCCGACATTTATGAAAGTTTCCATATCTTTCAAAGATTTTTCCTAATCACTTATTCTCTCCTCTAAAGTCGATGGCGCCTCCATATAAAAAGTCATCCTTATCTTTATTTTGATTACGCTAGTTTTTGCAAGAGACCTAGACGGAATTATTGGATTTTGCTATTGTAAGGGAGACGGCTCCTCTTCTTCACCGAGAAGATTATCATAAACCCTATTGATTTCTCTTTGGATTTATATGCAGTATTATTCTGTTATTATGTATGGTTTATCTTGTACCATGGCTGAGTAGTCGGCTAGCTTGTCTAGGGTTCTAGGGTGTTGATCGCAAAAGCTAAACATAAATAAGCAACCATATTGTGTCTTTATTCATCTATGTTCTTAATGCTAGTTATAACCTGATCACTTTACTTACTTGATCATGTATGACCAAACCAAACTAAGGTTTTATAGACATGATCCCAAAACTTATAGAAACCATATTAAAAATTTTTAAAAATGATAATAGAATAACTATAGATAATTTGAACTTATAGAGAATTTGAGCTTATAGATAATTTTTTAGTTTAAACTTGTATATAATTTGAACTTATAGATTAAAAAAATAAAACTTGTTGATAATTTGAACTTATAGATTAAAAAAATTAAACTTGTAGATAATTTGAACTTATAGTTTAAAAAAAATAACTTATAGATAATTTGAACTTATAGAGAATTTGAACTTATAGTTTTTAAAAAATATTATTTTTTGAAGCAGGATACCTAAATATGTCATCATCTTCATCCGATGAACTCGAATAAAAATTGGACGAAATTTTCGACGAATACTTCGAAGATACATTCAACAACATAGTGGAGGTCCAAACCATTAAGCAAAGGAAACATGCTTATATAGAACGAAACCATGAAGCAGGACACGACCGCTTATGGAATGACTACTTCAGCGAAGATTCGACATTCTCGTCACATTTATTCAGACGCCGTTTCTGCATGAATAAGGAATTATTCTTGTGTATTGTCCATGGCCTATCAGAGTGCATTCCATTCTTTCAGCAAAGAAGAGATGCAACCGGGAGGTTTGGTCATTCTCCACTACAAAGATGTACGGCATCAAATCGTCTACCTGCTTATGGTTCTGCGGCTGACACGGTTGACGAATATCTCCGACTTGCTGAGATCACTGCACTTTCGTGTTTACATAATTTCACTGACCGAATAATACAGTTATTCGGAGATGAGTATCTACGACGACCCACACCGGAAGATCTTCAACGACTACTCGATATTGGAGAGAAACGAGGGTTTCCTGGGATGGTCGGGAGCATTGACTGTATGCATTGGGAATCTATCACACTCCCTCAATGTCCTAAACAAGAGTTATTTGCTAAAGTTCAAGAAGCAACCCGAAAAGATGTGGAGCGGACTTTTGGAGTATTGCAAGCTCGATTTGCAATTGTGAGAAACCCGGCTCTTTCTTCGGACAAAGAAAAGATAGAGAAGATTATGAGAGCATGTATCATACTACACAATATCATACTACACAAAATTTATTTTGTTGAAGTTGAAAACCGTGATAACATAGAGATATATCTATAGGGTATCAAGCTGGGGGAATCGAGTAAGTTTCATCCGGTGGGTTGATGCTTTATGACTGAAGGTGGTGGGAAAGAGACGTTAAAGTGGCGAATCTGAAGAGTTGGTAACCGTAGCTGCGATCCTATTTGGAGGAAAATGATGAAGGCAATGCAACTTGGTTTGGGGTTAGGGGTGAAAGATTAATTGGGTTTAGCTTTCTATTATATTTGTAGGTTTTTTCTATGAGTTATGCTATGGGCAAGAGCTGCATAGGTCAAGATTGCTCGCTGTTGCTGATATATATATATGCTCCTCAGCTGCATAGGTCAAGATTGCTCGCTGTTGCTGATATATATGCTCCTGTTAAATTCCAATAATTTATGCATTTTATTACATTGGCGACAACTATTTCAAGACTAAAGCAGAGCCACAATTACAATATGCACCAACGAAGACTTTGGCAGGACATATAGAGCAATACAAAGAGCAAGTAAGCTGTAGCTTTGTGAATGAATGTTTTAACATACATGCTATGCGATATTGGTATGTGATTGGTGAGGTGTGGGAGCAGGATTTCTTGGAATGAAAGGAAGCCAAGAGAAAAGAAGTGAGTCACAAAAAAAGATTGAAGAGCGGTATGTAATGCTGAGTAAGAGCTAGAAAGGTAACAACACACAAGGAAGTCGAAGAAAGCACACGAAGATGCTACAAAACTGCAGGAACTAATGGACCAGGGATTTGAGACGCATACGATGGAGCACAGGCAAAAAAAAATGAAGATCCTAAGGAGGAGAAGAGGACGAATGTGAAGTAGAGGATATCAATGGTGGGGAGGATGAGATCATGATGGATGATTTGCTGGAAGAGGGAAGAGATGGAAACGACAAGGGAATGTGCACTGATACTACAAAAGCAGAAACAGTGGAAACATTAAACATTACGTCCTCCCCAAATTTAAGCAAAACAAAAAAAAACATTACGTCCTCCAAGTTTGCGAGTAATATAAACCAAAAATCCTCACTTGCACAAATTCAGTCAGAAGAAGAAATAAAAATTTTCAAAATTTTATTTGATGTCGTTATAATTTATAATAATGATCAAACTCTTATAAAAAATTTTATTGATTTCCATGAAATCAATAAACAAGTTCCTCAATGGTCATACAAATTAACAAGTGAATTAGAAGAATTAGAAGCCAAAACTGAAGAAAATATACCAACCGAATCAAGAATTCGTTCAAGAAAAGTAAAACGTATAGTGGTTTTTACTGATTTAAAAGAACCGCATAACGAGATTTATACTAATCTCAAAGATAATCAAAATTCTGATCAAACAGATGAAATGGCTTTGATCCGTTATTCACAACAATCTGATTTTCGTCGAGAGATAATTACAGGATCCATGCGTTCCCAAAGGCGTAAAATTGTTATTTGGAAATTTTTGCAAGCAAAAGCACATTCGCTCCTTTTTTTTGATAGAATAGAAAAAAAAAAAAAATTCGTTTGATATATGGGGGCTAAAAAAATAAAAATTTTAGAAATTTCATGTGGAAATTTTTTTTTTTGATAAAAACGAAGAAGAACAATCAAAAAAAGGTTTTGTTGATTCAACAAAAAAAAAATTCTTGATGGATATATTTACAAGAATGAGGAAAATGGAAAAAAAAATACCATTTATTTTATTTCGACTATAAAAAATTTCATATCAAAAAAAAAAAATTTAGTTATGGCTTATGCTCTTTATCACAAGCATATGTATTTTACAAATTATCACAAATTCAAGTTAGTAACTTTTCTAAATTAAAGTCGATTTTGAATATAACATATACATAACATCCTTTTTTGTTAAGAATCAAATAAATGATTTTTTTCAAGAGCAAAGAATCTTTCATTATGAATGGAAAGATAAAACCATTTTAAATTCCAAAATAAATCAATCGAAAAGCTAGTTACGAAGTCATTTTCAATATAATTTACCTCAGATTACATGGGCTAGATTAGTAATCCAAAAATGGAAAAAAAATAAACTAAGACTCTCTAGTTCTAAATCCAAGTTTAAACAAAGTGGATTCATACGAAAAAAAATTATGTAGCCACGTGCTCTAATCCTCTGAGCTACAAGCC
Organism: Brassica oleracea var. oleracea; assembly: GCF_000695525.1. Taxonomy (NCBI): domain Eukaryota; kingdom Viridiplantae; phylum Streptophyta; class Magnoliopsida; order Brassicales; family Brassicaceae; genus Brassica; species Brassica oleracea. Next base: position 20,550,087 of record NC_027752.1, read on the forward strand.
CCACCCCGTCTCCACTGGATCTGTTCCCAGGAGTACCCTACAAAAAAATGAACCTTTCCTCTCCCCAGCCATTTCGGGTTAAGAAGATGTGAAAGTGCCTTTCTCTCTATAAGAACGGTGCGTTCTGGGGTGTGAAGTGGGATAGAAAGGATTCCATAATTGGGATTTTGAATAAGACAACATTAGGTGTGATTGGTGATCAAGGGAATGAGAAGGACATTCAATTCCTTATGGTTCCCATAAAAATACACCTTTCATAAAGAATTAATTTTCTTTTATATTCCTTATCACTCCCTTTTTTTAGAGAATAACAAAGCAAAATTATTCCTCATTGTTTTTGAGGAGGAACAATAATTTTCACTCATTCCTTTAATTTTATTCCTTTTCATTTTTTTTTTATTTGTTCCTAGTATTCCTCAAATGTTCACCAGACTACGTATTTCCAAAAAAAAAAGCTTTAATTGTATTAATTATTAGAATTGTCGCCAACGTGACTTTTATTTTAAACACCCAAAGAGTCAGTTAAAATAATAGTTTCTTTTGTAATCCAGTAACAATAATAGTTAAGAGAGTGTCAACAATTCGAAGAACAAGAGTGGAAACATCAAATCATAGATTTTTTATCTATTTATTTTGTCATTTCTGGTCTGAATATTGAAAGTTGATATTTTCTGTTCTTTGCTTCGGTTTGCGATGAATCCGTGAATTTCAAAGAGAATGGTATTTTTATACTACGCTCTGTTTGCTGCTTAAAAATTGACTTCTAAAGTTTTCTTTATAGCACGTATGGTCTTATAGTTATCCGTTTTCTATTGGAATATTGTTATTTCTTAATATATTTGGTGACCAATGAAATTGGAAATAAAGGAGTAATTCCTAATTTATCTCCACCTATAAATACATATCTTTAGACCATCATAAAGATATCATAAAAGCAACAACTAACGTTATAGGCGAGGCCAGAGAAACCTAAGAGTTCCTAAGAAGAGATTGAGCTGGTCATCTTCCATTCAGGATTCAATCCATTCAGGATTCAATCCATTCAGGAAGATTCTCAGGCAAAATGAATCCAGGTAACTCTATAAACATTCATCTGATTCTATTATGTGATTAACCTAGATGTTTAAAGATCTTAGGGTTCATGTAAATTTAACTTCATGTAAATTTAACTTACATGTGGTATCAGAGCATGGTTCTGAACATCTGTTTAATCCATTAAGAATAATAGATCTATGAACTTGATAATTGAAATTGATAGATCTGAGTATTGAGATTTCTAGATCTGCTTATTATGAGTTTTATTTTCGTATGTGTGCGAACTTTGTGCATCTGAAATAATTATTTTCTATTTATGAAAATCGTGCATAGTTTGTGCATCTAAGGATTATAATTTACTGTTTAAAAGAATCGTGCATAGTCTGTCCATACCCGAATTATAATTTTTCGCAGTACAGAATCCGTGCAAAAACGGTGTT
>NC_027752.1:20551699-20553011 GCF_000695525.1 Brassica oleracea var. oleracea
TGCATAATTAGTACAGCGTGTTTTGTATATACTGCAGAATCGTTTTGAACAGAATTCGTACAAAACCGATTTTGCGCTTAAAGTTTTAAACTTTTCTATTCATAATCCGTATAGAAATAATTTATATACATATAAAACACAATTAGTACAAAACATTATTTCACATAAAGTGCTTATTAGGGTTTAGATATCACCACAGTGACTTTACTTTAATAGTTGCAACTAAAAATCATTATTTAAACCAAGTTTTTTATCCTCTTATGAATTATTTAGTTACCCACAGGTAGACTATAATCATGAGAATTGATTAATTACTTAAGAGCGTATGTATTGTGTAAACTAAAGACATCCACAGATGATTTGGTTTTGAGTAATTCAATATATCACTCAATAATGAAATGATTGTTATCGTGAAAGCTAAGGATATCCACAGATAACTTAGTTTGAATATTCAATACATCACTCAATAATGGAATGATTGTTATCGTGAAAGCTAAGGATATCCACAGATAACTTAGTTTGAATATTCAATACATCACTCAATAATGGAATGATTGTTATCGTGAAAGCTAAGGATATCCACAGATAACTTAGTTTGAATATTCAATACATCACTCAATAATGGAATGATTGTTATCGTGAAAGCTAAGGATATCCACAGATAACTTAGTTTGAATATTCAATACATCACTCAATAATGGAATGATTGTTATCGTGAAAGCTAAGGATATCCACAGATAACTTAGTTTGAATATTCAATACATCACTCAATAATGGAATGATTGTTATCGTGAAAGCTAAGGATATCCACAGATAACTTAGTTTGAATATTCAATACATCACTCAATAATGGAATGATTGTTATCGTGAAAGCTAAGGATATCCACAGATAACTTAGTTTGAATAATTTGGTACATCATTCAATAAAGTTCCATGAATCTGTGACCTTATATGAGATTATGTGATTCCCACAGGAACATTATAATTTCTTGTCATATACATTCAATTTTTTCGTGTTGATTACGTTATGAAGCCTAATTAATACTTGTTCTATCTCTAAAATGCAGCAACTTCTTCCGCTAGTTTGTCATCTATGGTCTCTTCTATCCTCCATCCTCATTGGAACCAACTTCTCCGAATGGAAAGAGAAAGTTGCGTTCACATTAGGTGTACTAGATTTGGACTTGGCACTACGTGAAGAAGAGCCTAGCCAACTCACTAATGATAGTACTGAGGAAGAAAAGGCTTTCCATAAAGCGTGGGAGAAAGCTAACAGATTGAGCATCATGTTCTTAAGGATGACAATAGCTAG
>NC_027752.1:20553053-20553252 GCF_000695525.1 Brassica oleracea var. oleracea
AGTTTAAGACTGCAGACAAATCCCTTGCTGGGAAACTTATGGCAGATCTTACAACCATGAAACATGATGGCACAAGGTCTATGCATGAACATTTCATTGAAATAACCAATCTTTCGGCTAAGCTAAAGGGTTTAGGAATGAGTGTGGATGATTCATTTCTTGTCCAGTTTATCCTAAACTCTTTACCTCCTCAGTATGG
>NC_027752.1:20553294-20553974 GCF_000695525.1 Brassica oleracea var. oleracea
GTCGATTGAATTGGCTAACAAACTGGTCCAAGAGGAATCAAGGCTTGGTCGTGAAGGTATTAAGGTTGCCCACTATGTCCAAGGAGCTGGACCTAAAGCTGGGAAAAGACATCAACCAAGTCATAAAAGAGCACCACCCAGGATGAATGATTCTAATCAAGTCAATGAAAAGAAAGCAAGAAAAGATGACCGATGCAACTTTTGCAAAAAGTCTGGACACTTTCAGAAAGATTGCCCTAAAAGAAAATAATGGTTTGAAAAGAAAGGTAATCCTATGGGTTCAGTAAGCTTTTTCGAATCTAACTTTGCTCATGTTTCTTCTGATACTTGGTGGATTGATAGTGGTGCTAATGTACATGTAACTAATTCCTTGCAGGGATTCCTTACAACCCAGACCATAAATCCAAGTGAAAACTATATACTTATGGGGAATCGAGACAAAGCGCCAGTTGAAGCTATTGGCACTTATCGTCTCATTTTAGATAGTGGATTTTGTTTGGATTTATTTCAGACTCTTTATGTTCCATCTATTTCCCGTAATTTAGTTTCAGTAAGCAAACTTGATTTGGCTGGTTTTAAGTCTTCTCAAGGAGATGGTTGTTTCAATTTATTTTTGAACTCTAATAAAATTGGTTCTGGAATATTAGTTAATGGTCTTTACAAATTAAATTTGTCTGATC
>NC_027752.1:20554094-20554652 GCF_000695525.1 Brassica oleracea var. oleracea
GTACCGAATCTTGATTTTACCAACGGTAAAGAGTGTGTAGATTGCATTAAGGGTAAACAAACTAAACACACAAAAAGAGGAGCCACAAGAAGTACACAGCTTCTTGAAATCATACATACATATATTTGTGGACCTTTTGACGTTCCAACTTTTGGAGGTGAAAAGTACTTCATTACTTTTATCGATGATTATTCACGTTATTGTTATCTCTATCCATTGCATGCAAAGTCTCAATCTGTGGATGTTGTACAAGTACTCATTACTGAAGTTGAGAGACAATCAGATAGAAAGGTGAAAATCATTAGGTCAGATAGAGGTGATGAATTTTATGGCAGATATGATGAAACACGACAACATCCTGGACCATTTGCCAAACTCCTCTAGAAATTAGGAATCGTTGCTCAATACAGAACGCATGGTTATCCATGGCAGAATGGTGTAGCTGAAAGGCGTAATCGTACTTATATGGGAATGGTTAGATCCATGATGAGTCATGCTAATTTACCTATATCCTTGTGGATGGATGCATTACGAACTGCAGTCTATATCTTGAACCGA
>NC_027752.1:20555272-20556450 GCF_000695525.1 Brassica oleracea var. oleracea
TGTGGGAAGTTTGATGTATGCACAGGTTTGTACCAGACCTGATATTAGCCACGCAGTTGGCATGCTGGGTAGATTTCAGAGTAACCCAGGACTCACTCATTGGCAAGCTGCAAAGAAAGTTTTGAGATACTTAAAGGGAACAAGAAACTACATGTTGACATATCGAAAATCAGCACATCCACAGATGGTTGGATTTTCGGACTCGTATTTTGGTGGATGCAAAGACTCTAGACACTGTACTCTCGGCTATGTGTATCTCCTTGGTTGAGGTGCCATCTCATGGAAAAGCCAGAAGTCAGAGTTGATATACACATCCACTATGGAAGCTGAGTATGTTGCATGTTATGAGGCTTCTATTCAAGGAACATGGTTGCGGAATTTTGTGTCAGAGTTTGGGGCTTTGAGTTTTGTTGACAAGCCTCTCACTCTTTACTGTGACAATCAAGCTGCAATCTTCTTCGCTAAGCATGATAGGATATCTAAGGGAGCCAAGCATATGGACCTCAAATATCTATCACTGAAGCAAGAAGTCAAAAGAGAAAATTTTGTCATTGAACATATAGGCACTGAACTTATGGTTGCAGACATATTTACAAAAGCTTTACCTCCAAAGACTTTCATGAAGCATGCTGAAAGTATGGATCTTGAGGATAGCGCCTAACGTTGTTTGTTTACGATTAGCCTATGTATGACAATTATTTGAGCTCTTTTATGACTTTTACATCTTTTATATATTTTGTTTCCAGTGTGCACACACATTATTGTTGGTTGGATTTATGATAACAGAATGAGTCTCTCGTTAAAGACATTAAAGGGACCATTACAATACTCCTACTTATGTTTATGGTCTAACTATGAAGGTGGTCAATGCGGTAGTACATGGAAGGGATCATGTTGCAGAATGATGCGCGACCGCCATGACTCTCATTGATTACAAGATTAGTCAAGACACTTATGATGACCAAATGAAAAAAAAAAAAAAAGTTATAGCATATTATGCCGGCCTTACGATTCCATAAAGAAAACATTAGTAGATCTCACTAACGACCAAGTGAGAGACTGTAAGGAATATTTCCTTTCCCTATTATATGGTCTTATAGTTATATGTTTTCTATTGGAATATTGCTATTCCTTAATATATTTGGTGACCAATGAAATTGGAAATAAATGAGTAATTC
>NC_027752.1:20556544-20584073 GCF_000695525.1 Brassica oleracea var. oleracea
TAGACCATCATAAAGATATCCTAAAAGCAACAACTAACGTTATAGGCAAAGCGAGAGAAATCTAAGAGTTTCTAAGAAAAGATTGAGCTGTTCATCTTCCATTCAGGATTCAATCAATTCAGGAAGATTCTCAGGAAAAATGAATCCAGGTAACTCTATAAACATTCATATGATTCTATTATGTGATTAACCTAGATGTTTAAAGATCTTAGGGTTCATGTAAATTTAACTTCCACTAACCTCCTTTTTCATGAATAATTTTTTTTTGGGGTAATTGTTTTTAAAAAATTATGTGGCTGCTGAGGTAATATTTTTCATGAATAATATTATTAGTACAAATATTATTTATAACCCTTAACAGAATAAATATATAATTAAATTATTAAATTTCATATATACTTTAACAATGTCTTTACAATGTAATATAAAATCATTTATTTTCAAGTTATTTTTACATTGTCATTGATATATATTAAATAATTAAATAAAAGTATATAAAATATACAAAATTACCCAATAGTATATAGCAATCATAAATGATTATTATTTATTAAACACAAATGAAACATTATGCACTCTGCTTATATTATTCTAATGAAGATATAACTATATTGTATGATGTAATAATTTATCGTACAGTACTAAATGTTTATATGCATTTACCAATCTATATAATTTTTGAAAGATACAATGTAGTTTTCATAAGAAATATAGATATAATTTATCCATTTATATACAAAAGATAGAAAGTGATAATTAATTTAAAGAAATTTTTTTTAAAAAAAATCTATTATATTTTGATAATTTTATAATGTTTGAAATAAATAATACAATTCATTAACGGATAAAATTTGATAATTTAAATATATAACTTTATTAAAAAAATTATTATATTTTAGTAATATTCAATACCTTACAAGCCGTGTATAAGCATTAAAAATATATATAATATTTAAAAGATACATTATTATAATAAAAAATTTCATAAAAAAGTTTCAACTAAATTTTGTTAAGTTTTTTAATACCTGGATTTTTACTACACATCAACTAATTACTTTTTATTTTAATAAACTAACTTTCAAATTTTTGCTCATTTTATTACTCAAACTACAATTATTTTATTGATAAGTTTTAAAAAAAAATTAAAAAATCTCTCAAATTAAAAAAAGAAAATCTTACAATTTATAATTTTATTTTAAGTTGTAAGAATAAAATAAACTAAATTGTGGATAACCTTAAACTTTTAAATGTTCTATCAAGTTTAATTTTTTTTCCAGAATTTAATACTAATTTATTTATTTTCATTCAAAATTAAGTTTTTCTAAGTTTTAAAATTTCTTCCAAAATTTTGTTATTTTTATTTCTAAAATTTTAAATTAAATTTTGTATTTGAAAGATTACTAAGAAAGTGATATATAAGAGGTGACTAAGGGAGAGACAATGACAATTGGTAAAATCTTTGCTTATATCAAGCAAGGATCAGCCAAGGAAAAAATAAAATATGTATATAAGCCACAGAAAACAAATCACTTAACAGTATAAATCCCTGTGTTTTTGACAAAGGCATGAGGCTTTTTGAGTGCATAGTCACAATTGATGATGTTAGCCATCATTCTTCTTAATATTATATCACTTGCAGCGATTGCAAAACAAAGGCCTACAAAATGCCCGTCTTCAATGATGTGCTTTATATTTGGCAATGAAAACTTAACCGGAATTGCAAAGTAATTGACTTTACTTTTAGTATTCAATAAATCGTTGGCTTTGATTGATATTTGTTCTCTCTTATGCACTGGTATTTTACTAAGATATTTGTCTGCGATAATAACGACCAGGCTGGGTTCGTGTACTTGGTGATGCAGGTCATGTGCTAACTGGAAAGCATGCCTCCAAATTCATCCTCTCCAACTCATTAAACCTAACTAAACTTTTTATCAAAATGTTAGGCTAATGTTGATCTTGGTCTTGGTCCTGACCATGAGATGTCTGTCCCACAACCTTTGATCGCCACTATTAGTTCTCTGAGCTTTTGCTAAGTTTTTTATATGTTGTTATTTCTATAATGTTATAACTTCGAAAAGTCTGATGAATGCATGCTATCAAAGGACCAATATTTCTCTGTGTATTTAAATTATTTTACAAACTTATCCTCTGTAGTCACTTCTTAAAGAGTTTCCCTTCCTACTAGCTAGCAATAGTTGAACAATCATAACCCAAGTATAATGGATTTTTAATTTTAAAATCCTTAGGTAAATACCCCTCAAACTAAGTATTTAACGAAAAACCCCTCAAACTAACTTTATTTAATAAATTAAACTCTAGCAGGTCATAATTATCATTACTACTGGTAAATATTTAGTTTAGGGGTTTTTACATTGAGTAAACATAATTGAGAGATTTTACCATTAAAATATAAAAAATCAAAAAAATCAAAATTTTATAATATTCTCTAAAAATTAGTAACTTAAGTTCTCAAAATTAGCATTTTTAATTTTTTTTTGTAAATATATGAGTTTGGTGTGTTTTTAACATCAACATTAGATATGTATAAATTAAAAAATGTAAAAACCCATAAAGTATAATAAAAATTATCTAAAGATTTACCTATAATAAAATTAATAAAAATGTAATAATAAATCTTTAGATGATTTTTATTATATTTTCTGGATTTTTACATATTTAATTTATGGAGAAAATGCAAATTATGCAGATTATGGAGAAAAATGGTATAAGAAGTCTCCAGCATGGTGTAGGGGCCCTACAGTGGGGCATATCATTGAACATAGATCTCATAGAGCGGCTCGGAGTGACGCAGTCAGACGTGTATTCTCGTATGGTGCTAGAACTGTCGGCTGTAGAATCGTCTATGTAATATTTTTCAGCGTTGATTAGACATTTAATAAAAAATAGTTGATAACTAATCCCAAAATATTATATATTACTGCCAAAACAGTGATTAGTGGAAGAGTACCATATCTTAAGTATCCAAAATAACATAGGATTCTGTATTACTCTTAATTTCAATCTACAAATTCAGGATAATATTAATTATGGACAAAAATTCAAATAAATTATCCGCGCTACGCGCTGAGAAACACTCTAATAAATTCTAAAGATGAGATACTGTGTAAAATCAATTCATTTTTTCTAGTTTACTAAAATTGAGATTATCCGCAAAATAAGTATCTATAGTTTGCAAGCTATATAATAGCATTTAATTTTCCTAGATCATCTCCACACAATCTATACTCTATTTATGAAAGTAGGCTTGGAAGGTAATATACATTGATAAAATTGTTATAAATAGATGCAGATAAACTTACAGCTTTAAATAAGACCAACATAAAATTATAACTAATACAAAATACCAAAACTAAATCATGGACAAAAATCGAAAACGAATCTAAACAAAAAAAATCGGAATCTTTATCTGATACGAGAAGTCAAATATCTGAATGAATACTATAAAATGTATTCAAACTCAGAACGCGTATTTCAGAAAATCTGAAAGTTGAAACAAAAAAAAGATCTCAAAATCCGAACTAATATCCGAAATAAATATTTAAAATTTAAATAAATACTTCAAATATTCAAAATATGTATTTTTATATTATTTATAAAATAAGTTTAAAACTTAAATAAATACCTCAAATATTCAATTTTATGTGTATTTTGATATGTAATCTAAAAACCCCAAACTGAAATAAGTAGGATTACAAAATGGATTTTGACATAAGTTACAAATTATATCCGAAAATGAAGTGTATTAACCAGATTCAACCGGTACTAAAATAATATTCGAATGAGGTCTAAGAGATTGAACACGAAAATCCTAAACCTGACCCTTACCTGAATAAATACCAAAGCGTCCACACCTAACCAAAACTAAAACAATTCATTTATGATCACACCTTACACCATATGAGAAACTAAACTTGAACACATTATCGTACTAAACATTAAGTTCCACCTACAATCAGATGGAGAGAGTAGGTATGGGCAATCGAGGTCCCAATCGAGTTTCGGTTTAGGTCCATTCGGGTTTCAAGTTTTTGGGTTCATGAATTTCAGCCTAATTCGGATATTATAAAAGTTTGGTCGGGTTCGGTTTTAGTCTAGGTTCGAGTTTAGTTATATGTCAAGATTCGGATGAACCCAAAATAATTATGTTTTGGATATTAGTCAGGTTATCGGTTCCAAAATATTGATTTGTAGACTCAATATATTCATTTTTTTCAATAAATTTGTATATGTGGATTCCTCAAACGATATTGTTGTGTCTCAAAATAACTATGAGAAACTCGTCTATCAACCATACATCAGCATACATCCGGAAGTGAACGGAGAAGTGATATCGTGATGAAAGCGTTTGGAGAATTGAAGCTCAAAGTGAGAGGTAGTGTTGAAGATTTGTCGAAAGTGGATTTCAAGCTTAAGGGAAAAATGTTGGATTAAGCTTAAAAAAAAAACTTGAGATATAAGTTAAAGACCTGATCCTACCGAGTTATGGTTTAGTAAAAGGATTAGGAAAATGAATTAAATAAATATGTTAAATTCATAGAGATTAGGAGTTATCTAATTTCTATATAAGAAGATGCAAGGTTGTTGCATGACTTATAAGTTTTATGAGTGTGTGAGAGAGAGCTTAAGATTATGGGAGATTTTTCTTAAGAGATTATTAAGAGAGTTATTCTTATTATTGAGTCCTTATTCTTGTGTTTGTGAGACCTTGATTACGAGAGACTTGATTTCTATAAAGCACGCTTCCACCGTGAGTGCTCCTACAAGCATGGGCTCGTTATCAAAACATCACTCTCGTGTTTTCAGGTCCTGTCTTCTAGCAAACCAGACCTTTGTTCATGCTTCAACTTTGAGACAAAATGAGCAGTTTCTTAATCTTGGCCGTGCATTAATGAGGGTGCAAAGACCACCTTTCACAATTACCGATACCTCCTCGGTTCGTTGGTGGAGCCATGAATCTAACGGTTTTGTTTCGAGATGCTTGTCGCGGATTTTGAAAGGCCCATGTTGTTTTTAAGGCCTAGGATTTTTGGTCTTGGAGAGCGGGCACGAGAACCAAAGCATTCTTTTGCGTATGATATGCACATCTTGGCTTGCTCTAACTAGGCCTGAGACGGATCGGGTATCCGGGCAATTTTAAGATATCTGGCGGATTTATCATTTTACTATCCTTATCCGGATCCGGGATTTTCGGATATCCCGAATTCTCGGATATCCTTCTAAAAATTGTAATATCCGGATCGGGATTTGGATCCTTAAAATAAACAAAAAATAATATTAATATGTATAAAATATTAAAAATAATTTAAAAATAAGAAAATATAAAATGTTTTTAATTATGTCTATGTATAATATTACAAAATTTACATAAAATTTACATATACTATTATAAAAATGAAAATATATTAAATAAAGTTAGTTTTTATATATAGATATTACTATTTTGAAATAGTTATTAATAAGACTTACGGATCCGGATATCCGGACTAAAAAATCAAGATATCTGGATCCGGATCCGGCTTTGACGGATTCAACATTTTACAATCCGGATCCGGATTTGGCCCCTCCGGATATCCGGATTTTCGGATCGGATCCGGATCGAATCTCGGATCGAATCCGGATCTCGGATAAAAGTCGCAGGCCTAGCTGTAACCCGGGGTAAACGAAGGTTAATTTTTATTTATATACATACGTTTTTTTTTTGATAACCGAGTATTCTGGTACTACCAAAGTGGTCCAGACTAGAGACCGAAGCGACCAAGGACCAGCGGGCTGGTCACCATGTGGGTCACCGGGAACGTCTTCGGTCTCGGGCGCTGGGGTTCCGCATGTGAATTCCCCAGTGGCCGGGATTCGAATCCGGATGGCGGAACTCATAACCGTGAGCCCTTTACATACGTAAAAATGTAAGAGAAGATAACATATATATGTTGTTAGGAGAAAATTAGATGAAACTCAAACTTCTTCCTCTGCTTTTCAAACACTGTTAATAGTTTGTAATTCTCCAACATCAATCCTCCCCACCCCCTCGTTTTGTTTCTTTAGCGTCTCCGTATTTTCAGTGAGGTAAGACTCTGGTAGTTAGATAGAGGCTGATCCTCGAACTAGCCGGGCTAGAAAAGAGAAAGTGCTGGGTGCTTCTCTTCTTTACACTTGACATATCAAATTTCCATCGACATTGTTTCTTTCTTTCACGGTTTTTTAAAACTCATTATTGTATACTATATTGTAATAAATTGTTATTTCAATATTTGTTTTCTCTAACAAAAATATTATTTTTTCAGTGATATATGGCTAATGACATTTGCCCATTGTCTTTTTTTTTTAAACGAATAACTATTCTACTACTCAAGTTTGAAGTGGTATAGATAACCATACCAGAATAGAACAACCAATAAAATAAAGCTCTTTATGAAAAGACCTCGCATTCCTAGCAAAAGAGTCCGAAATTCTATTTTGCGCTCTTGGAATGTGAGAGATCTTGAAATCCATAAAACATATCAGGAGAGTCTCTATCTTCTCGAGTTATGTTTCAAAGCTTGGCCAAGCATTAAGCTCCCTTTATCGTCGCGATCAAGTCCTTGTAATCCATCCCAAAACTCTGGCATTTCAAATACTGAAGCTTACTCTTCATCTCTCATCGCAGTGCTTCCACTTATGAATGCAAGGAAGTCTCTCGCTGTGTAGAGTTCTGCATCCCCATAAGTTGGAAGCTGTCCATCTAAACTCAGCCGCATCCACTGAACGGCGTTGTGGAAGTCCATTACCCATTGACCATGCAGACATTACCCAAGCTTAAGATTTGAAATTCCTCAAGGCTATGCTCTTGTGGAGTTGTTCCTACCATCTCGTTTGCATTGAACAAAGTTCACATTTTCCCAATGTCACTTTGATTATATTGATACTTTTTATTGTATTCATATGTTTTATTTAATATCACTAAATAAGTGGAACTTTATTTTGGTTAGTACAAATGTTGATAAAAGTTTTTTTGATATTGAATGTGGGAAATAAAATCATGTGTTTTGTGATGTAAATAATATAGACTCCTATGGTGAAGCAATTAACTGAAGCATAGATTGCACATCCATGAATTAATACAGAATTGATAAAGTAAACAATTAAAATTGAATGAAAAACATTGGTGAGAAGGAAAATAGTAAAAATGTAGTTGAAAACTGTAGAAATAAAAATCCTCTGTGCTTATTTATATTTCCAAATCACCCCAAAATTCATTGTACTTTCCCACATTATTTTACCAACTCCACTTGTCATATTTCCTTCTTTCAATATCCATATACATAGTGATAATATGTATAAGACAAAACTTACAACTAGTTTTAGATTCAAAATAGATCTATGAAATATTCAGTTTAAATTATATTTAGAAAATAAGAATATATTGTTTGAAATCTCTTTTAGTATATTTTGACATTGTTTTTTAAAAAAGATATCTTATCTACATAACAATATGTACACTATATATATATATATATATATATATATATATATATATATATATATTTCTTAATTTTTTTAATATACTTAGTAAACAATAAAATACTTTTAGAAATCAGATCTTATAATATAGAGAGATCAAAGTGATTTTAAGATGATGACATTTGAATATGAAGGACGAAAGTTTGGGGGTTGTATTGGACTTGGAACTTACAAAATTATGTTTTGTTTATGGGAAGTTTACTAAAATGACACAAATTAGTTATGTTATTACTAGAATGACTCATATTTTTTGAAATTTATTAAAATATTTTTTTTGGTCTAAATTGCCCTTACACATAGTTATAACAAAAAAAAACATTACCCAAATGCCCTTATTATTTAATCGACGGCCGATCTATTTTCAAAAAAATAAATCTATCGACCAATAAGTCTGTTTATAAAATCTGTGTAGAAAAAAAAACTACTATTAAAGTGGTGGCAGACTTTTTAGAAAGAGTCAGATTCGTTCACATGGCAGATTTAATTGTCAGATTTGATTAAAAAACAGATTTTTAAGAATATGTCTATCGAATATGGTAGCAGATTATTTCTAAATGGTAGATTTAAGTGGTCAACTTATTTTCTTCTAAGTAGATTTACTTTTTGTGATCGACTTATTTTCTTAAGGCAGATTTATATAGCCGATTTAAAATTGTTGACAGACTTTTTGTTTATGAAGTGGCAGACTTTTTGTTGACGTGGTATCAGACTTTTTGTTTATGTTGCGGCAGATTTATTAACGAAAATCTGGGTTTATGTACAGCAATTTCAATTTCGACCCGCTTTACTAATAATTCTGAATCTGGTTTAGTTTTTAGGTTAATGAACCTCAGAATTAGGGAAAATTTTGTAATTGTCGTCATCTCTTTCATCCCTCTTTTCTTCCTTTTCAAGTTGTTTATTTTCATGCTATTTTAAACACTTGTTGCAATCCTTATTGCTTGGAGAAACATGGTCACATCATCCTGGTCTGCGGAAAGTGGAAATTTGAAAGAAAAAAATGGTTATTTGAAGTGGATAATGATCAAGGTAGTAAATTACTTGCAGCTAACGAGGAAACTAGATATGAAGATTTTGTGAAAACCATATATGAGGATTACGAAGTTGATTTCGCAGAACACGAGTTGGAGCTGACGTACGTTTTGCCAAAACGTAAACTGGTCAAGGAAAACCTCGATACCCCTCCTGTGAAAGTAAGAAACGATAGGCAATTTCATGGATTTTTGTGTCTTAACAAAGTCGAAAACGTTAGACTCTGTGTAGAGTTTAAACTGAAGAAAAAAGAGGTTGAAGAAGCTAGCAAAGAACCAGAAGAATTTCTGCAAAAAGATGACCCATTTTCGGCAGAGGATGAAGATTCAGATGAAGACAATGATCGATTTGATTACTGCGACGATTCTGATGGAGCAACGTCTGATGACGAAAACTTTACCTCATATGGGTTTCCACCAGACCAAGTACAAGAGAGTCAGGGATCTCCTACAAAGATAAGTTCAGCGACAGTCCTAAAGACACCAAAAGGAGATTGTACGCATATTAGGTTCGACTTGAGCTCTTTCAAACTGGAAGTGGGGCAGAGTTTTGATTCAAAAGATGCATTGGCTACACGTCTGAAGATCTGTTCAGTTGTCCACAAATTCGATTTTGATGTGGATAAATCTACCCGTACGCTGTGGTTTGTAAAATGTTGGGTAAAAGGATATACGTGGAAGCTTAGAGCTACACCAGTATGTGAATCTTTAAGGTTCAGAATCCGAGTATATGCAGATGAGCATTCCTGCTCAGTAACAGAGCGTTCGTCTCGTTCTCGGCAAGCTACTCCTGAAATTCTTGGCCTCTTGTACAAAGACTATATTGGTGGGGTTGATCGAACTATTTTGCCACGTCATGTTGAGAGTGCTATGAACATGAGCTTTGGAATCAAGGTTTGTTGACTACGCTTTTTACATTGAATCTAATGTCTTATCTGACCTTACTTGTTTTTAACCTGGTTGCTGTTTATTGTATATCGCAGATGGATTACTGGAAATCTCATCGTACACTTATAGTTGCTAGAGATCTCGTAATGGGTTCATCGGAGAATGGATATGAGGAGTTACCTTCTTACATGCACAAGATTAGAATGGCAAATCCTGGGACCTTAGCTCGACTGGAAGTTGATGCAAACAATATATTTAAGTACTTATTCCTTGCATTCAGCTAGCATTGCTGGCTTCCCATTTATGAGAAAGGTTGTGGTGGTATATGGTACTTTCTTGCAAGGAAAATACAAAGGAACGCTTCTCATTGCAACATCACAGGATGGTAATTTTCAGATATTTCCGTTAGCATTTGCTGTGGTTGACACAGAGAATGATGAATCATGGACATGGTTCTTCCGTCAACTCAGCCGTGTGATACCCGATGATGAAGGATTGGCATTAATTTCTGACAGGCACAAGTCAATAAGGAAGGCAATTTCAGTGGTCTATCCATTGGCTAGCACGGGAATTTACACGTACCACTTATATAAGAACAACTTGTTACGGTACAGAGGACGTGATCTGTTTGGTTTGGTCAAAAAAGCTGTGTACTCTTTTAGGTTAGCTGACTTTGAAGCAAGCTTCGAGACGATTAAAGGGTTAAATCCAGACTTACATACGGGAATTTACACGTACCACTTATATAAGAACAACTTGTTACGGTACAGAGGACGTGATCTGTTTGGTTTGGTCAAAAAAGCTGTGTACTCTTTTAGGTTAGCTGACTTTGAAGCAAGCTTCGAGACGATTAAAGGGTTAAATCCATATTTACATGCATATTTGGAACGTGCTGATGTGTGTAAGTGGGCTCGAGCGCATTTTAGAGGTGATAGATATAACATCCTTACAAGTAACATAGCTGAATCCATAAACAGAGCTTTGTCAGATGTGAGAAGCTTGCCAATTGTTCGCCTTTTAGAGTCTATCCGATTAATGATGACACGTTGGTTTGCAACAAGAAAACATGATGCTGACTTGATGAAAACTTCTCTGACTCGTGGTGTGGAGAAGTTGTTGGAGGTAATATATGTATAATCAAATTTTTTATTTCGGTAGACTGGTTTCTAATCTAAATACTTTACCATTTTCAGGGCCGTATACCTATTGCTAATCTATTAAAGGTTCAAGCTATCGACATTCATCAGTCACAAGTGATGGGAGTCTCATCTTTACATGTTGTAAACCTTACAGAAAAAACATGTTCTTGCCGTAGATTTGATTTGGAGAAGCTACCATGTGCTCATGCTATAGCTGCTGCGGAAGATAGAAAGATATCACGTATATCACTTTGTCACAAGTACTATCGGACGCAGTACCTTTACAATGCATATTTCACTCCTGTTATGCCCAATGCAGCTGATGTTCCAATTCCAGAAGAAGTTGCAAAGAGAATCTGTTTACCGCCTGATGTCCGCCAACCACCGGGAAGACCCAAAAAATCAAGACATAAATCTATTTTAGAGAAAGTTGCAGACAAGAAGCGGCCAAGGAAGGAACACACATGTAGAATTTGTAACCATGTGGGACACAATTCTACAACATGTCCTCTTAATTGATGAGTATTCTATTTTGTTTGTTGGTATACTCTTTTGGTGTTTCATTACTATTTAGTTCATGTCCTATTAGTTTTTTTTTTCAAAATATATCAGAACTATTTAACCATCTTATGTCTAATGGAGGAATGAACAAGAAACATAAACAAAACAAAAAAAGTTCACCAGAAATACTAATGTGAGTTTAACGAGTGTAAGTGGGCTCGAGAGTATTTACAGAAATACTTGAATCTTGTAGGGAACAAAACAAAAAAACTTCACCAATGCAAACTTAAATCCACATGCGTAAAACCAAACTATTATACATCCATCATTCATAAGTTAAAACCAAACAAGTTATACATCCGCTAAAGCCAAAAACCATCAAGTTATACATCCGTCTAAAGCCAAAAAAACATCAAGTTACATCTCTAAAGCTAGAAACCATCAAGTTATTCGGCTGTCTTAGTCACCTCCCCATAAATATCTCCCGCCAACTTCAAGCGCAATTGTTTTATAATCTGATCATTCAAGCCATCAAAGTTATGTCCAAGAGCTAGACATTCAATGTACATCAAAGAGTACACACCGCAATCTCCCGGGTTCTCATTTTGGGTGATCTTCTTGTGCCTAATATAAGCGAACTGCTTTCCACTTTTCGTTCTCGTTTTAGCAGGCACCATCTTGTTAAGCAATGCTGGTATCATTCTCATGAATGGCCGGCATGCCTCTTTCATCTTCTTATCACTCACATGTGTGCAAATACTATCATAGACATGAATTTTCCCCTTATGCAGCTCGATGCGTAGAGCAACCCAGTGATCTCCGTTAACATGGTGGCAGAGGAAAAGATCGTCGACGTCTGCAATCCACTTATTACCTGTGACAAAATCAGCTGGGTGTTCTCCATTAAAAGCCTTGATGTACATTTCTGACAACTCAGTATTCTGGTCCCAGCTCTTGTAGTCGTTCACCCATGAGTTCACAAACCCAGTGAGACAGAAATGCAATTCGAGAAGAGGAATACGGAGACTGTTCTTGCCTGGACCGTTTGTGAAACATAAGCATTGCTGCGGCAATGTGCTAAGACAAGAAACAATTCACAGTCAGCAACCAGCCGTAGAGATTAAAAATCAGAAATTAAACTTACTGAGTCATTTAACCACCCGTAGTCTTTTGTTGGCCAATCATCCCTAGGTATCAATAACTTCAAGAAAAATCCAGCACTTTCATCTCCAACACCAGCCTCCTTTGCTTCCCTACAAACAAGAAAAATAAATTATTAGACTATCGAAATAAGAAGCAAGGATGTACAAGAGGAAACTTACAAATCAGAGTTGATGAAGTCCAAAACTTTCTGCAGTTTCTCTGCCTCCACCTTAGCTAATGGGTCATAAGGTTCCTTGGAGACTTTCTCACCATTTATAATACGCTTCACTGTTGAATTTCCAACAAACGGCCAAACTTGAGTCTTTGTCAATTGAGGCTTGCGTCTGCGTGTAGGCTTCTTCAAATTTGAAGCAAGTGCTTCCAACACCGCTCTACAGTTTACACTCTTCTCCCACTGTAGATGATTTTCCAAATCTTTTGACGATATGGATTCATCATTTAGCTGTGGGATCTCGAAGGCCTTCTCTTGCTTAACTCTTCTTAGTGGAATTCCAGTTTTCTTCTCAGTCTTTATCACCACTTCGGTCGTAAGATTCTGTGTGCTATCCATCGTCTTCTTATCTTTTTTCTCCTTCTTCACAACACAATCAACTGGCAGTCCATCTTGTGAATTGATCTTCTTCTGTACAATCCATGACTGAGTAATAGACGGTGAGAATTAGTATACAATTTTTTTTTAAAAAAAATTACAAGAACAAATGATAAAGAATTGTACCAAGTCATTGCTACAAGCACCATCTTCCTCATCCTCATACGGAGTGGAGGTGGCGACATCAGGAGCAATGTTCACATCAGCGTTGTTTTTACTATCATTTATTTGTGCCTCCAATTTTGCAATCTGCTTCCGTAAGTCAGACTCATATACTCGCAGTCTTGCTTCCACCTTAGAGTCAATAGTAGCATCTAATGCTTTAGTAACCTTGTCAGCTACACTATCATCGATGCCTTCCATTTTGGCAGTGAGGATTTTAACCAACTCAGCTAACCCACTTATGGCAACGTTGTGATCTGCAGCCTTCATATGCATAGACAAAACAAAACCATGTTATTAACAAAATAAAAAAAACATTTTTCTATTACTAACAACAAGAACATTTTGTACATACCATATCAGATGCTTCACCTCCATCAGCAGGTTCTTTGTCTTTTCTTCGCATAGTAGAAGGCCTCTGGTTTAGAACAACAGATGCGGCAACACCATTTTTTCTCTTCTGGCATTTGGTAGTGGGCACTGCATCCCAAAACTTCTCATTTAGCTGACCATTAAGGATGTCTTTTATCATGTTGTCCAGATCAGTATAGATTTTATCATTGTCCCACTTCAGATATATATCCTTCACTGGCTTCATAATCATATGCCTCAAACGAACCTGCAAAGTAATATACAAGATTAGTAAGACACAAAATTTAAATGGAAGAAATACTACTTGTGTTTATACCTTTGGATATTTTCTCTTTTCTTGGGCACAAAAATCTGAGAAGTTTATACGCGTACGAGATCCCCTCCATGACAGAAGAGGAACATCAGCTCCATCAATCCGATTCCCATATATTTCTCCTAAACCAGGGACACACTCATAAATCCATATTAACAGCGCATGAACACAGCCGTGAAGTGTGTAACTCTTCTTTGCTTCATATGTGAGTACTTTAATGGAATCGACAAGGCTGCTAAATCCAATACGGCCCCATGGATATCGCTGGAAAGCTGCAGTGTCCATCACCCTTTTAGCACAATGCAAAGGAATTCTGCTGTTGCTTGAAATGCCAAATATGCCAATGGATAGCAGACACAACAAACCAATCATCACTCGCTTCGCTCGAGGCCAGTTTCTGTAAATCGGGAATATGGCTTGTAACACGAGCAATGTAGGTCCATCTGATGTCGGAACGTTCATCTCCAACCAAAACTCTTGATGGTCAACATCCCAAACGTCATGCTTGTCGAAAAGATCACAATTCAGACCTGTCTCTCCAAACTCATACAAAGAGAAACACAATGGCATAGAATCATCTATCAAAGACCAAATCTCATGACTGCTCTCGATTGCCAATTGATTGGCAAGGAAATGGTGAACAACTTTCGCAGACCAAATATAAGGCAGCTCTTTCAGCTTCACAATAACTCCAATAGCTGATTCCCTCAACTCAGACCAAACATCTTCCCCAAGTTCTTCTCTCACGGTTTGAATGTTGGAGAGATAACAACTATGGTTCATGCTCCTACTCTGAACTGGGGTTTTCCCAACCTCATACAAACGATGAGGATACTTTCTCATACCCGAAGAAGAAACCGTTCCTGAAAAATAAAGCACTTAACAAGTTAGTTTCTTCTCTAGAAACAATCTCCGATCAACAGACTGCCATAACCAAACTTTAATTACAGAAAAAAAAAGTCTTGAAATTTCAAAGTGAAAGAATGTTGAAATTAGGATTTAGGGTTTTCGAAATCAAACATCTCAATCAAAAAATATGTTAAAAAGTGTAATAACTAGTGGGAATTGAATTGATTTAGCACTTACAGTTGAAATTGGGATTCATCTCCTGCACAAATCAAAGAAGATTGCGACTTGAGGAGGAGGTGTCGACGGCGGCTGTGAAGGAGGAGTTGTCGACGGCGGCTATGACAGAGGAGTTGTCGACGGCGGCTGTGACAGAGGACTTGACGACGATGGCTGTGACAGAGGACTTAGACGACGGAGAAGTAGATGTCGTCGTGAGAGAGACCCGACAAAAGGTTTGTTTCTATTTCTTTTTTTTCGATTGTTTTTGTGGGAAGTTTAGCATATATTTTCTAATTTTTTTATTTATTTATGTGGCAATTTTGTAGTTAATCAAATTAGTAATGGGCTTTTAGTACTTTTGCTTATCTCTCATTCTAGTCTAGTAATTTAAATTTAATATGAGTTATTGTAGTAATTTTAAGATGAATGTGAGTTAGTCTAGGTAATTTCTCTTTGTTTATAGAGTGCTAAAACTAAAAGCGCACAATTATCTACCTCTATTAATAAGAGTTTTCTCAAACAATCTCTTTACACCAAATTTTCAGAAATAGAGAGTGATGATTGTGTGGCATGTAGGGCTGAGACTTATTATCCGATCTGGATCCGGTCCAAAATAGGATACCAAGGGTGTCCAGATCCGGATAGTAAAATCTTGGATCCATTAAAGCCGGATCCGGATATCTTGATTTTTAAATCTGAATATCTGGAACCGTATTTTAAAACATCATAAATTTTTAATTATATTAATAATTACATTTATATTAATATTTATACAAAAATTAGTTTTATAATATTATATTTTAACTTTTATAATATTATATACAAATATATATATTTATAAATTTGTATAAATATTTAATTTATGCATTATTTTAAAACTTTAGTATTTAAAAAATATTTTTATTTTAATTATTTTACGGATCTGGATCTGAATATCCGCGGGTATTATGACATCAACATCGATATCTAGATTTAAGCTACAAATCAGATTGATCTGGATCCAGATTCAGATATCTTAAAATTCTTGGATATTTGAATCCCTCCTACCCCTAGTGGTATCGATGGTCGAGGAAAACAAATACTATTATATAGCGTGTAAATTATTAATAGGGATAATTTGAAAAATATGTCATTTGTGATTTGAAATTTGACAAATGCACTTTCTTTTATATTTTTTTGAAAACTACACTTTCTCATATGTAAAAAGACATTTTACCCTCATTTTGATTTAAATTAAAAAGAACTAAATTTAAATCATATGTATTTTTTGGGTTCATGTGTATTTTTGTTGCTCGTGTTTTTTTTTTTTAAGTTGAATGTTAAATTTAATTAAAAAAGAAAAGACTTTTTTACAATATGTGTATCCTATTTTTGAGTTTGCATAATTAAAAAAGCCAAAATCTCCTAACAGCATCTCATCTCCTTACTCCTCAAACCAATCTTGTATCAAACCAATCTGCCATTCCATTCGCATACTCCTCATCTCCTTTTCTCTGAATCACAGTGAACTTATTCCTTATATTCTTGTCAAGTTTCTTGATCAAAAGTGTAGCTGGAGCAGGGGATTCTCCATGTCTTCTTCTATTGCGTTCCCACCAAATCATACGAACAGTAGACTGAATCATATATCTCACAGTGAAGGTTTTCAGTTTGCTCGTGTTTTAAAGTTCAATAAAATCTAAATACAACTTAGTGAATCATAGATTCATAGACTTATTTGTTAAAAAAAAAAAGATTCATAGACTTAAATCATATAAGTCATAAACCATAATATGTTGCGTCCTTATTAAGTGAATTAAGTAGATCAGGTGCGTCATATACATTTTCAGTAATGTTTCCTTAACTAAAACTGTTATACCTTAGACATATGATGGTACATGAACGAAGAACTTTCTGTTGCGTCATATACACGGTACTTGGATAGTTGTATGTTTGATTAGTTCAGGGACCAATATTCCTACGGAAAGCTGATTTGATAAATTTTATATTCTTGGTTTTTGCAACTTAATATTTTGATCTTATGTTGCAAGGAGAAGATAATATCTAAATAATGGAGTATCATTGAATAGCACCTTGCTTTCATTCCTTAATCATTTATCACCTCTATTTTTCTTCGTCTTTTTGGTTGTCTTTTATTAAATATAAAAATGAGATGGAATGAGCTTGATATTTTATTAGTCCGTGTATAGTTCAATGCAGTCCTGGTTCAATGGATGTTTAGTTACAATTTTCAACCTGAAACTTTCTTAGTCATTTCTTTACCCCTAGGCATCATCACATCAATGGACAGGGCTCCCCTGTTTTCGTGAGTAAAACAGAGCTCATTCTTTTTTTGTAAGCTGAGCAGTTTAGGCGATATTTCTTGCCCCAGTGTTGAACTGCACATTGAATAAGATGCTTTAAATGTAGATGGAATAGCTGAACAATTAGTTTTAATGGCAGCCAATGTCAAAGTGGATTTCAATGAAAGCTACCTCATGTGACACAAAATTCAGAGACTACATAACTACATTGGTGATATTTAACTAAATTAGAAGTTTTTAACAAGCTAGAAGTTAATAAACATCACAAAATATGTGTGTTTTTAGGTTCAAGAAAGTTCTTCTATGAATATGTTTAGTTAACTTTACAGCTTGATATAATATACTAATCTATTAAATAAAACATAGCTTAAATTATTCAAATTTAGTTAAAAATAATATATATTATATTCAAGCATAAAATATATATATATATATATATATATATATATAAACACTATTATTATTAAATATATGAAACAAGAATTTATGTAGTATGTTAGGTATATTTATTTATTAATTTTTATTAATAGATCATACATGAAATATTAAATAAAACTATTATAATAATAATTTTTTAACTATGTTACAAAATAAAAATAAAAGACAATTTTAATTAAATATAATAATTTAAATATTTATACTGTTTGATCCGTTTGTGTTCCACTGATCCATTTAATCTATTCTTGTTTTTTCGATCCGTCAGATTTACAAAGCTTAATCTATTTTTCCATTCAGAACCTTAGATGAACTGAAATGTTTAACATCTTTTTTATAATTTTATAGTTAACTTTTCAACATTTTCGAGAATTTTCATTTAGTAACTTCTAATTTTATTCTTATGAATTTTGTATGAGTACTAATGTGCTTTTAGAAAAAAAAATGTGCTTTTAGAAATAAAATATTATTTGATTTAGTTTTAAAGAAAATGTTTTGTTTAGAAAACCTATGACCAGATAATTAAGGAATATATTAGTAAAGATATTAAATTAGATACATGTTGACTATTTATATTTTAAAGTATGAACTTAAATTTCTTGTTTAATTTTATTTTATATAAAAATTATAAGAATACATTTTCTTTGTTTGGCCAAATTTGACTAAAAATAGAAAACAAAATGCGTATTAATTCATACTTTTAGAATTTTAGGGTTTGGTTAAAAAAATTAATAGATGTTTACAGAAAAAAAAAAATAGTTCTGCCAATTTATTCTTAAAATTAAAATTACATACGAATGTTACACGATTATATTTATTTTCTATTTACTAAAAAAATAATATATATATTTTTATTTCTATATATTTCTATATATATTTTTTTTAATAATTTTTTTTTTTAACAAGATTAAATTTGCTGTAAAAAATAGCCTTTTGGTGTGAAAAAACAAGATGAAATTTGTTAACCGGAAATCCTATGAATGAAAAAATAATGTTAAGACATGTTTATGGAAATTGCCAAAAATACTGCATTCATAATACTATTTTTCATGTTTACCTTAGCCACTTTTACTTTCATTTTTAAAAATGAAAAAACATTTATAACCATAGGATTAACTAATTTAGACTTAAGGTTTAGAGTTGAGAGGTATGATAAAATTTTTGGAATGTGGAGTTTAAGGTTCTAATAAATATATAAATAATAATTTTAAAATAGTTTCAAAAAGAATTTTTGAATTTCAAAAAGAAAATATCAAAAAATAATAATTTTGGATAAAATTCAAAAACAAAATTCAAAAAAAAATTATAAAAAAGTTCGAGTTTGAAAAGTATAATTCGAAAACATAATAATTTTTATTTTATTTATTTAAATAATTATTTATTATATATAGAATAAGGGTATAAGAGTTCTTTGTCTCTTAACGAAGAATGTATTTTTGAAAATATCTCTTTAGAGATGGTAAACATGAATAATGATACCAACAAAGTGGTAAACATGAAAATTCTCCATGTTTATCTGTTATTGACTCAAGTGACTCAAGTGACGTGCATTAACTTCTAAATGATATACTTTTTTATACAAAAGTTTCCATTAGGTTTTATAAATGCAAAAAACAAACTTGTGTATTGCATATATGTTTGGTTACAAGGCAATTCTTTGGTAAATAAAATATTTGTATATGGAAGTATATATCTATTCTTGAATTTAGAATATATTCTTTTAGATTTGAGCCTTTTCAATTAATTTGGATTTTCAAAATAAGGATTTTCCTCCGGATCTTAGTACTCTAGCTTTAATAGATTAGATTATTAACAAACTGACGCAAGTAAATGAAATGAGCTTATATTTTTACTAGGCATGAGTATTCATTTCTGTGCTCTGGTTGTTTCTGAGTCAATTTGGATTTGGGTTTCTGGGAGCACAATTGTTAATTATACCATTCGGATATTAAAAAACTTTGGTTCGGTTTTGGTTAGGGGTTACTCATGGTTTGGATTTAGTAAATCATGTGAACACTAGCTGTACCAAGAAAATTTTCAATTTCGGTTACTTTAAATATGCTCAATTAACTTGAATGAATAACTTTATGATTTTGTCGATGACTGAAATCATTAAGGTAAAACAAAGGTTTGGCTGGAGAAAACTTCTTAAAACCAATCATAATTTTTGATGATAAATCATATATAAATATATTAGGGAAATTACTTAGAATAACACACATTTTATAAGTAATGACTAGAATAACATACCAAAACAAAGAAAGAAGAAAAAATTGAGTTAAAGTCCAAAATACCCTTTGGCTTATACTCCTTCTTCATCTCTATATCTAATACTGGAGTTAATCCGTATGTTATAAAGTCCTCGTCATCTGATGTAGCACCATCTGAATCATCGCAATAGTCAAATCGTTCTCCGTCAGTGTCTGTGTCTTCATCATGATTATAATCAGATTGGTTTTCCATCAGTGTCTGTGTCTTCATCGTTTTCTTGTTGCTTCTTAGAGAGACTTCCACACATAGACGCACTTGGTCAGACTTTCGGAGGCGGATGAAACCTTGAAATTGTCGAAAATTCCCAATTTTAACTGGAGGTGTGTCATGAGTTAGCTTCATCAAGCTTTTCCTGCTAAGCATGTAACTCAATTCGAGATTAACATGGGCTCTATCTAAGAGGCTTTGACAGCATGAAAAGAGTGTAAGAACACCCGCAATGGAGGTTTTTAACGAAATGTGAAACATCCATTTATCCTTCTCGAATAACCACTGGCCACAAACAACTATAACATCCATCATTGAATTGCTTGGGATTAACGTGAAAGAATCTATTGTCAAAAACAAGACATCGTAACTTGGAGAAGAAAAAACTGTCTACGGCTAAACCTAGGTTTTCATAACTGTTCCGGTTAGTGGTCGAATTTTTTAGTTTAATTATTAACCCAGAATTGGTCTAAATCTAATTAGTAAACCGATTTTCGTGAATAAGTCTGCTACAACATATAACTCCTTTAAAGTCTGCCATAACGTATGTTAAAGTCTGCTATCACATAAAAGTTAGTTTTGTTAGTTTATAATTAAGTCTGCAGCTTAGCATACATAACATATAAGTCTGCGATCTCATGAACACGAAAATCTGCCAAATTATAAAAAGTATGTGAGAAAAATATGTGTGCGATTATGAAAGTCTTCGAAATATTATAAAGCTGCCATCAAAAGACAAAAATCTGCTATAAAAACCTGCCAATTAAAAACAAATTTGCTATTAAAATTAAATCTACCATAATGTGTGGTAGACTTTTTCAAAAAGTCTCTAACCATATAAAATCTGCCACACTAAGTTTGTTGAAAAATATTAATCTGTCAAGTACTAATAAAACTGCCATTAAATGTCGCAGATTTTTAACAGTAGACTTATTTATATATTTCAAAAATATTTATTTTCTGTAATTTTTTTTTTTGAATTTTTTTTTTTGTTAACAAAGAAAACAAGGACATTCTGGACATAAAAAATAGTCTAGTAATTAAAAAAAAGTATGTTATTTTAGTCATTACTCATAAAATGTGTGTTATTTTAGTAATCTTCCCAAAATATTATGCTAACAACAAAGAAGGATAAAACTCATAGGTAAAGATAACAGTTTTAACGCAAAAACAACTCACATATATTCATAGCACTTAACGATAACAAAATACAAAACATTGTGCTGACAACAAAATTAAGAAGAAGAAGTTTGAGTAAAGAGAATATTGAGCTAACAACAAATCATACACTAATAGGAAAACGATTCAGGAAATGAGATTAATAAGGTAACAACAAATCGTATGCAAATTTCAAAATAAAGTTGCTGACTTTGTGCTAACAACAAAAAACATATGCGAGAAATTTCAAAATCATTGTTTACCAAATTGAAGCCGGTAAATCAAAACTAAAAAGGAATGATTTTCATGATCTTGTGTATATATTAATACAAATAATAATTACGAATACTTGTAAATGATTCTTGA
This sequence comes from Brassica oleracea var. oleracea, assembly GCF_000695525.1. Taxonomy (NCBI): domain Eukaryota; kingdom Viridiplantae; phylum Streptophyta; class Magnoliopsida; order Brassicales; family Brassicaceae; genus Brassica; species Brassica oleracea. Next base: position 20,578,033 of record NC_027752.1, read on the forward strand.
AGTCTCTTTAACAAGAGATGATTGGAAGCGAATGTTTCCATTTGGAAGAATCAAAAAAATTACATAAAATTCTAAATTTAGGGTTTCAGGGTGCAAAGATTTCCTCGGGCCGGACGGAGATTGGCCCTCGAGTGCAAAGGCAGAAGGAAGCTTGACTGCAAGACCCACCCGTCGAGCAGGGACGAAAATCGGCCTTAGTGATCCGATGGTGCGGAGTGGAAGGACCGTCGCTCAACGGATAAAAGTTATTCTAGGGATAACAGGCTGATCTCTCCCAAGTCGTTGAGGGAAAAAATAAATTGGAGTGAATATTTGAAAATAAAGTTTATAATAATATATGTGGAGAAAATATCACTATTTTTTTATTTGGTACTTGATTGAGTTATGAAAAGGAAATTGTAAGATTTGAAGAAATATGAACTCGGGCTGTGACTATATTCGATCGGGTTTCAGATATATACATACCGACCCGAACATACATGACACAAAATCTAAAGCTCTACTCGGTTGATCCAAACACAACCCATACCGCTTTTATGAGACTGCGTCCGGGTCGATTAATTGGATTCTCTCTATCTATACTAGTTTTTACACAAAAATAACTGTAATATAAAATCGTATTTTTCTTGGAACATGAGAATTACAAAAGTATATCATATGGACAACACTAATAAAAAAACTTCGACAATTTTGTGGACTACTCTTTAGGCCTAAACCTCGAAAGCCGTATTTTAACATAGTTTGATAGTAACGCCCCAATTGCCAATACATCACTTTAATTAACTGAAATAGTTTAGTTGACTGACAATATAAATTGAATACTATTAATCTGCGCATCTGCGCGGATATTAATTTTTATTTTTTAAAAACAATTTTTTTTTTATGATTAGTGCTATATTTTACATTTGTCACCATATATTTAATTGTATATGTATTTGGATATTTTAGATTTCTATACTGAATCGAACTCGAATCAAAACAAGTAATATGGTTACTTTTGATTATTTGGTTACTTTTAGGCTATTTTTAGTTTGGATTCAAAATAAAGAAACCGAATTGGTTATTTTTGGTATAAATATCCGAATTTGTTTCAGATATGTTGTTTATTTGGATATTTTTAGGTTTCTATATATTAAAACCGAATCTACTCGGACTTAGGAGGATCCGACTCGAAATCCACCAAATTTTTTATAATTCAAATATGGAACCTGATTCAAAAACCCAAAAAAACACAATACCCAAAAAATTAACTTGTACCTGAAGTACCCGAACGAGTAATTAACTAACTGATTATGTAATCAAACAAAAATCTTTGTTAACCCTTTTGAATTCTTGTCATAAATAGAATAATTTTTTTTTTTTCTTTGACGTCAAAAGGCCATTCTATTACTCAAATTTGAGGTGGTCTGGGTAACTAAACCAGAATAGAACAACCAACAAAATGTAACTTTCTATGGAAAGATCTAGTAGTCTTAGCCAAAAATCAGCAATCTGATTGTGCGCCCGTGGAACGTGAGTGATGTTGAATTCCGGGAAGCATATCTGTAGCGTCTCTATCCTCTCCAATTCTGTCGAAAAGCTTGGCCACGCCTGAGGGTCCTTTACCATTGCAATTAGTTCGCTCTGGCAGGTCNNCAGCATATTCTCCATCGCCCACCGCAGTGCTTCTACTTCCGAGTGCAAGGCTGATTCGCGTCGGGGGAAGTTTCTTGTCCCCATAAGTTGAGTGTTCCCAGAACTATCCATCCATGCCCATCCGCTTCCACTAAAGTTAGCAGAAGATGTCCAAGATCCATCTAACAAGCAAATGTTTCCCAAGCTTACGACTAGGGGTGCCTCATTTATATTATCTTGTGCCACTGCTTGTGCCACTTCATTAGCATCAAACCAGGCTTGGCATTCACTCTCTGCATGTCTAACTAATTCCAAAGGATCTCTATCTATTCCCCTGAAGAGTTTTTCATTCCTAGCCTTCCAGGGATAAGGATCCCTATCTTGCTCTGGCCCAATGATACCATTCTTCCTCCTGAATAGATAATCCATATTTGTGTAGACGCTAGAAACCGGGAAAATATTTGGGCATGTCAGAGTTGATGATAAAGACCACACTTGAAGAGCTGGTGGGCATTCAAAAATTGCATGTGTGACGGTCTCCTCCACTTCTCCACATCTTGAGCAATAATTGTCACACCTCATATTACGTCTAACTAAGTTCCTCGTTACTGCCACATGACCAGTTAACAACTGCCATATAAGATGACATATCTTCGTAGGAGCCTTCAATTTCCACGCAACAGCTTGTAGCTTTGTAATACTTGGCTCCAAAACTTCATTTTCCTTTAATAAATTCTGGGCCACCCAATATCCAGATTTGACCATGTATTGGCCATTCCTTGTAAAGTTCCAGCAGAAAGTATCACGCCGATGAGTTGAGCTTATGGCCAAACTCCTTATGAATGGGATATCCTCAGGATGAACATAGTTCTCCAATAGTCCCACATCCCAATCCTTTGATCCCTGATCAATAAGATCGCTTACTCTCATATTAGGATGTATCACTGGTGCTATGGGGACAGCTGGCCTCGCGGGGTTCGATGGAATACATGGATCCTCCCATACCTTAATTTCATAACCTGAATGTATCTTCTGTCTAATTCCCAGTAATAGCAATTTCCTTGCAGCAGAAATGCTAGTCCACATATAGGATGGGCTGCTAGCAGCGTTTACTCTTAATGGAGAGCTCAATCTATAATATCTTCCCCGTAAGACTCGAGCGACCAGAGAATCAGGGAACTGTACTAGTCTCCATAGTTGTTTAGCCAAAAGAGCCAGATTAAACTCATGGATCATTCGGAAGCCAATTCCACCCTCCTCTCTTGGTAGACAGATTTTTTCCCATTTTACCCAGTGTATTCCTCTTTTTGGTGGATTCGAGCTCCACCAGAACTTAGCGATGGCACTGGCTAAATTTTCGCATATCTCCAATGGGAGCAGGAAAGTCGACATGACGTATGTCGGAAGAGCGAGCAGAATGGATTTCATCAGCACTTCCTTTCCACCTTTTGGAGCCATCTACCTGTCCATCCATTCACTCTATGCATCAGCTTATCTTTCAGGAATGCAAAAAGTTTGCAATTAGATCCGCTTATGTCTTCGGGGATGCCTAAGTATGTTCAACCAAGATAGGTACCCATTCCCCCCTCATTTGCAATCCCAGTTGAAATTTTTAAAGTATCCTTAACATGTCCAGGTATTCTCTTACCAAAGAGTAAGGAAGATTTTTCAAAATTAATGCATTGTCCAGAAGCTTTTCCATAGGTCTCAAGTGCTTTCATGATTTCATCGCATTCGCGTGGCTCTGCCTTACAGAAGAAAAGGCTATCATCAACAAAGAGAAGGTGGGATACCGATGGACACGTACGTGTAACACGCATCCCTGTTATCTTCCCTTGTATCTCTGCATGATTAAGAAGGCTAGCGAGCGCTTCCGTGCATAGAATAAAAATGAAAGGAGACAAAGGATCTCCTTGACGTAATCCTCTACCTGGAGTAATATTCCCTCTTGGCTCTCCATTCATGAGAACCTTATATTTCACCGATGTAATGCATCGCATGACCCAGCTGATCCAAGTTCCTGAGAAACCCATCTTGCGCAGGACAGCTTCAATAAAAGACCACTTCATCCTATCATATGCTTTTCTCATGTCTGTCTTGATGGCCATCCTTTTATTTCGTCCACTTGGCTTCGTTCGCAAAGCGTGGAACATTTCCTGAGCGATCATAACATTATCTGAAATCTGTCTCCCAGCAACAAAGGCTGACTGGGTTTCCGATATCAAGCCTAATAGTACTTTTTTTAACCTCTGGCATAAGACTTTAGAGATTATCTTGTAGCTGACGTTGAACAGGCTAATGGATCTAAACTGAGCCATTGCATTAGGCTTTGTTATCTTCGGGATGAGACATATATTTGTATCATTCAGTCAATTCGCCACCATCCCCTCAAACAGGAATTTATCAACCATAAGAGTTAAATCTTCTTTTACTATATCCCAGAATTTCTGGTAAAAAAGCGCAGTCATCCCATCTGGTCCTGGGGCCTTCTCTGGGTGCATGGCAAAAAGCGCTAATTTGACCTCCCATTCAGAGACCGGAGCTGTAAGGTTGTCATTCATATCACCAGTGATCGTCGTTGGAACTTGAGCTAGCGCCTCCTCAATTTCCTCCGGATTCGATGATTCAAAAATCTGCCTAAAATAACTAGTAGCAATGGCTACTAGTCCTTCTTCATCCTCAACAATATTTTCATTCTCATATAAGAGCTGTGTGATCTTATTTCTGGCTCTTCTTTGCTTCGTAAAGGCATGGAAATTTTTTGTATTTCTATCTCCTTCTCTCAACCAAAACACCCGACTCTTCTGTGGGAACCGAAATTCGCACGGTCGATTTCCGTATAAATTAGGAAACTAGGAAAAACCCTAATTTCCCAGAGGTCCCGGAGATCTGTTAATACCACACGCTAAGCAATCAGAACACGAGATATCAATGACAAAGTACAAAAATCGTAACAAGAGAGCAAAATAGATCTTATTCTGAATCTGTGTTTGAGCGTTACAACAAGGTATAAGCCTGAGCTCGAGAGCTGTCGGCGAGATTCCTAGTTCTAGCAACCCCAAGACGGCTAAAACTAATTGAGTCCCAACTCGAAATAACAGAAACGAAAATATGCCTAAATAGCTCTACGTGCTAAGTTTTCTCCGAAAAAAAATCTCTTCCCATGCCTCTCGCCTAGGACTCCTTATATACTGGCTCCTAGGTCGCTTTACGCTTTTCCTCTTCTGCCCTTAAGCCGTCATAGCATAAAAATGGAGATATTCCATTTATTCCGATCTTCGTAATTATCTTCAAAATTTCGTATTTATCCGCGTAAACTTGACATTTATATTTCCTTGCGAACCAAGCGTAAACCGTCATGCGGCTTACGGGCTGTTGGTTACGAAATCGTAAGTTGGGCCTCGATTCATGTCTTAGGTCCCTTTGGGCCGTCTTTTGACTCGAAGCGTTTATTACGGCTTCTTTCGATAAAGAACAAACTTTCCGCGGTTTTTACCGTAAAGTTTGATCGATGACTTAGAATGGCGGGAAACATGAAATGGGTTCGCTACAGTCTTCGGGAGATAGCATCAAAGGGTAGACGAGAATGTATGGACCAATGTCGTATCGACGTTTCGGAAGAGCTCGGTCGCTACGTAGCAACCGAGCGGAACGGACGCTCGGTCGCTACGTAGCGACAGAGCTTGGCTCGAGCTCGGTCGCTACGTAGCGACCGAGCGGGACTGACGCTCGGTCGCTATGTAGCGACCGGACAGCGTGCATGTGCGGTAGTTGCGTAATGACCGAGCTTGGTTCGTCCGTGTTCTGATCGTCATACTCGGACCTATCCGTAGCTGGTCTGGGTATGTTTCTGATGGCTTATGTTTGATCTAAATAGAATTCGAACGAAGATTTATCTCGGGAACATACGTTGCGACGTTTTCTTGACCGAGCATGATTTGTTGCGGAAAGACATACTTGTATTCTGCGGGGATTTGGACGTTAACTTCGTCGTAACCGTTTTCGACCCTAACAGTAACCATTTTCGACCCCAACACCTAGCGACCGAGCTTCGGTGAGAGCTCGGTCACTACGTAGTGACCAGCTTGTGCGCTGGTTGCTACGCGGCAACCTTGTTCGAGTCTTTCTCCGATTTTTCGTGAAGATTTATTTTTTGTAAAAACGTTCATGCCGATTTTTACGGACTTTCAGACATTGATTCCGTCGTGACCGATTTTGACCCCAACAGTTAGCCCCCAGCTCGTTAGAACCATGAGCTTATAGCGTGAGGTTCTAGCGAGTGGCTTGGCAAGTTAGGCAAGTTAGGTGAGTTAGGCGGAATTAATGGTCGAAGAAGTCTGTGGTAAGTGGTCTTCTCGCTCTTCTAGAAGTTGAACGCGTTAAGATTGGGGCTGCGCCTTATGACGGCTGCCTACGTACCCTTGTTG
>NC_027752.1:20584781-20586143 GCF_000695525.1 Brassica oleracea var. oleracea
ACTTCGTATGACATGATCTGATTATACGAAGGATTTTTTGCGTAAGTAACGGGCGACCGGTTTTTACGAATTTATTAAATTGACGCGACATATGGAGATGTCAAAATAACGATGTTTCCGCAGATTTTTGAGAAACGTTTCCGCTTTTGTTTTTATTCTTCGGTGAAAGTTTCTTTGAGTCGCTCATGGAGTTTTACCAAAGGTTATTTCACCGAGATCTAGTCGCGAAACGTTTTTGCAGGTTTCTTGAATGAATCAGTTAAACAGCGATAGACTTAGTCGACGAGCGGGGAGGACGTGTTCTCTTTGTCGTATTTTCTGTTACTTTTGTTCTTGATTTTGCTTTTGTCGCAAATGTTTTTTGATGTTTTTCCGTGAGTCGGTTGGTTCAACGAAAAAGAGCGATGCTTCGATGCCTGAAGATTTCTTGTATAATGACTCTTATACGAAACTCGTTTTATCAAATCAGAAAAGATCTTTATGACTTCAGCAAATCATTGACTTTCATTCTGAAGTTTGGCGGAGGTCCTCTAAACGAATGATTGCGATGATAGATGATGTATAGTCTTTGAGAATTTTTCCAAGATGGTTTGGATCAGTTCCTAGGGTTTAGACGAATCTCAGAATGTCGTTTGCTTTTAGGATGATCTTGACGAGACATCGCATTGTTTGAATATTTTTCCGCATATTTCTACGAGAGTTTGCTTTGTCGAAAGCGTTTTCTTGATCTTGATGAGACATCTCATTGTTTGAATATGTTTTTGAAGAATGGGAGTATACGAGTATAGTATACGCACCTACTCCGTCCCTCTTTCTCGAGGAATAGAATGATCGACAGTCTGAGTTGGTTTGAAGACGACGCGAGCACTTGTGACTTGGTTGTTTCCACGTTGACGACTCGAAATATTTAGGTTCCGAGAAAATTGCCAGAAACGAATCGGTTTTAATACGACGTTTATGTCCCTAGGTTTTTCTCTCCTTAGGAAGCGAGCTTGATATGCATGGCGATCGTTTCTCGATTTTCGGAGAGTTTAGATCGGTTTGCAAGATCTGGATGAACATATGGATGGGACAATATATCGAGAGAGGAAAAATCGCATAAGACTTAGTTCGCTAGACTATCTACCTAGGTTTTACGTTCCCCAAAGTACTATGGTAGTCTCAAAGGCGTTTTTATTTCTTAGTAATTTCCTACAAAAATTCCAAGTATGATTTTGTCTCTTCTTAGTTTTGCTTGCTCATTTCCCCTTCCTCTTCTCGTGTATGTTTGCCTTTTTCGATATTGGTGTTTATCCTTTGAAACTTGACATTTATCTTCCGAACTTGACTGATACGACGTCAATAAAAAGGTTCAACATAATC
>NC_027752.1:20588417-20589444 GCF_000695525.1 Brassica oleracea var. oleracea
CTACGGTCTTCGGGAGATAGCATCGAAGGGTAGACGAGAATGCATGACTAATGTCATATCGACGTTCGGAAGAGCTCAGTCGCTTCGTAGCGACCGAGCTTGGCTCGAGCTCGGTCGCTACGCAGCGACCGAACAGCGTGCATGTGCGGTAGTTGCGTAATGACTGAGCTTGGTTCGTCCGTGTTCTGATCGTCATACTCGAACCTATCTGTAGCTGGTCTGGGTATGTTTCCGATGGCTTATGTTTGATCTAAATAGAATTCGAACGAAGATTTATCTTGGGAGAATCTATTTCGAAAAAGTATTTGTCGAAGAATTTTTCTACGTTTTTCTTCTTCGGGGATTTGGACGTTAACTTCGTCGTAACCGTTTTTGACCCCAACAGTAACCGTTTTCGACCCCAACACCTAGCGACCGAGCTTCGGTGAGAGCTCGGTCGCTACGTAGCGACCAGCTTGTGCGCTGGTTGCTACGCGGCAACCTTGTTCGAGTCTTTCTCTGATTTTTCGTGAATGTGTTTTCTCCGCAATATTCTTCGTAAAAATTAATGTTTTTTGAAGATTTTATTTTTCGTAAAAATGTTCAGGCCGATTTTTACAGACTTTCAGACATTGATTCCGTCGTGACCGATTTTGACCCCAACATCTTCTGCTTCCAGAACATCTCTTATGCTTTAAGAGCATCTGAGAGTTCCTTTATGGCTGCTGCAATTTCCTCAGTTGTGTCCTTTATGTTTAAAAAGAGAAATCGCGAGCTCGTTTCATTGCACTTCTAGTGGCGAAAAGTCGCGGCTAGGTTTTTTCGATTTTTTTTTTTTAGGCACTATGGTGTTTGCGTAAGCGTTGGCCATAGGCGCAGTGGCGGCTGGGGTTGTCTTATCAGCGTTGTTGCGAACTGCGATTTTGTATTTCTTATTTCCAGACTCTGTTTTGATCAAGCATTTTGTGGCTGAGAGTAAGATTGATCTGTACCCCCCTCCTTCTAGCGCCAACTTGTGGAAACCGAAATTCGCACTATCGATTTCCGT
>NC_027752.1:20589599-20589879 GCF_000695525.1 Brassica oleracea var. oleracea
GTTACAACAAGGTATAAGCCTGGGCTCGAGAGCTGTCGGCGAGATTTTTAGTTCAAGCAACCCTAAGATGGCTAAACCTAATTGAGTCGCAGCTCGAAATAACAGAAACGAAAATATGCCTAAATCGTTCTAAGTGCTAAGTTTGCTCCGAAAAAGTCCCTCTCATGCCTCTCGCCTATGACTCCTTATATACTGGCTCCTAGGTCGGTTTACGCTTTTCCTCTTCTGCCCTTAAGCCGTCATAGCATAAAAATGGAGATATTCTATTTTTTCCGATCTT
>NC_027752.1:20592267-20626056 GCF_000695525.1 Brassica oleracea var. oleracea
ACGATCCATCGATGCACGCACCAGTCGATCATGTACCACGTTCTCATCATGGCGAGATTGAGGCTGGGACTTCTTCTCACGCCAGCTTGCTCCATTGTATCTATCATAAGGTTTTGCCTCCACTCGCGCACCCCCATACCTCTTCCTCCAAGACGGGTCATCCCGCAGCCAAATCACCCTGTACACACGGCCCTTATAAGCCTCAAGAGGATGATCCAAGTCATAGTTCCGCCTTCCATTGTTATTCCTCTCAGTGGCGTAGCTAGACGGCTTATGGTATGGTGCAACTGGCGCATTCGAGTGCAACGCATTAGGCTCCTTTTTAACCAACACTTCCGAATACTGCTGTGGCCGGTTCTCCTGCAGCTGAACCCGCGCAAAGACGCTTTGGCGCTGAAGCAAAGGACAATATTCCTTCTCATGGGTAAGCATGCCACAAGTAGAACAATGTTTGAACAACATCTCGTACTTAATTTCAATCGTAACCTCATCTCCTTCAGGAGATTCAGCCTTCCTTGCAAACTTTAGTGGCCGTCGAGAGTCAATATCTAGGAGCATTCTTCCCTCAAATCAGCTCTATTGTGTCCTGATGAACATGCCCCAGACGGGAACCTATTTCCCTCAGGTTGTTCTCGGTCCATAGATGTAAGGGAACACCAATCAGTCGAGTCCAAAATGGTATTATCCAAGGATAGTCATCATGGACGATGGGTTCCCATCTAACCAGCACAAACATACAGAAGTTGAAGTGAAACGGACCCTGTCGAAGAACAGAGTTTAGCTCATCTTCAGTGGTAAAGTTGAGTAGAAACTTTCCATTTCCCAAATCATTTGCAGTGATGCGTTCCTCCATGCCCCATTGAACCAGCATTTTCTGGAGAAGTTTCTCCACACTTTGTTTTTTCGGGTTAAGGATCTTGCCGATCAGAGACAGCTTGAATTCATTAATGTTTTGAGAGACATCATGATCAGTTAACTTAATCGGTTCATCATCATCCTCATAGAGGATTTCCTTGCCCTTAATATCAGCCATATGAGTTGATTTTGAATGGTACGAGGACCCCATATGAGGGCTCGAGCTGTAGTATTCCTGCTTCAAAACGATCGGTAGAAACAGAGAGGTTCAGACCATGACGTAAGATCGGATCAAAACAAGTAGTAGCCTCAACCTGACTCAACAACCCGTGAAGATGCCACTCGTTAACCGGAGCCAAGAAGAGTAGCGGAACTGAGAGCGGAGACAACCGGATTCGAAATGATCGAATGGATAGGGGCAGGGATGTAGTCGATCGATCAGTAACCACACGTCAATGAACGTGGAGATCAAGTGAACTCGTGATCAGACCGAGAGAGGTCGACCATGAACAGATCGGCTTTGATGCCGTGGGAAATACTCCAGATAAGAGCGATCGAGATACAGCGTACGATGAGGACTCTGTATAGCCAGGTGATCCACACGCCAAAGAACGTGTCGATCAGATGAAGATCAAAACTTCAAAGGAAGCTTGCGATCTGGAGAATCGCCATTAGAGTCGCCGTAGAAGCCCTAACCCTAGTCGGTAATTATTAAACTATAGAATAATTTCATTTAAACATGTCAAATTATTATTGTTAACATGTAAAAATAAATGATGTTGTTATATTATTAATGAAGTAGTTAAAAATAGTAAATAACAATTAAAAACATATAAGTTAGGTTTTGTACTTTTATAATAAATGATGTTGAATTGTTTTAAAAAGAAAATAAATGAAGTGGTTAGAAATAATTTTAAAAGAAATAAAAATCAGTAAACTCACTTTAAAGTAGGCAATATTGTTATGTACTTTGTTTTAATAGAATAGATGCAGTGATATCCTTAATTCAAAATTAACATATTGGTATATATATCCGAGTGAGTGTGTATGTGGTTACATACCGAAACCATTCCTCTACCAAAACGTCTTCACCTTTTCAACTCTTCATCTTCTTTCTCTTCTCATTCGAAATAACATCTACCAAGTTAAATAAACAAATAGAGATAATAAAATATATCAAAACACAAAGAGAGAAAAATGAGTGATGTTCGAGTAAACGCAGATCAACAAGAAGAAGGAGAACAACAACAAAACCTGGTCAAAGCACCGGTCAAGCGATCCCTCGGCCTCCTCATCACCACTTACGGCTGCCTCTTCGTCGGCTCCATCGCCTCGAGCCTCCTCGCGAAATACTACTTCGTCCACGGTGGCTCGAGCCGGTGGGTCTCCACGTGGGTCCAATCCGCCGGATTCCCACTCCTCCTCGGGCTTATCTACTTCCCTCGCTTCGTCTTCAAAACAACTAAGCGCCGTCCCTTCACGCGCTTCACACACCGCCATCTCCTCTTCTCCGTCGTAATCGGACTCATCCTCGGTTTCAACAACTTCCTCTTCTCATGGGGTACCTCGTACCTCCCAGTGTCCACATCATCACTTCTCCTCTCGACACAACTCATCTTCACTCTGATCTTGTCCGTGATCATAGTGAAACAGAAAGTCACTTTCTCAAATCTCAATTGTGTTGTTCTCTTAACGTTAAGCTCTGTTTTATTAGCTCTCGGTTCGAGCCAAGATAAACCGGCCGGTTTAACTAAAACCAAATATTTCATCGGGTTTTTATCCACGATCGGAGCCGGTTTACTCTTCGCGCTCTACCTGCCCGTGACGGAGAGGGTCTACAGGTCCGTTTATTGCTACGCGATGGTCATGGAGATGCAACTGGTTATGGAATTTTCTGCCACGGTTTTCGCCACAATCGGTATGGCTTTGGTGTACGGCGATGCGTTCGGCGGCGTGAAGATTGTGTCGACGGTGCTATGTATTTGGGGATTCTCGTCTTATGTATATGGGATTTACGTGAAGATGAAGAAGGATGAGGAGAAGGAGGAGGAGGAGGAGGAGGGACACACCGGTATGAAGACGGTGGAAGACGGTGGAGAGTTAGAGTTGGAGATGGGTAAGGTTAAAGATGACGTGGCGGTGGCGGATGAAAGGGTTTGATGATATGTGTGATTGAGATAGCCGTTATGATTTTTAGGAAGCCAAATAAAAAGTAGTATCTTTTATGTGTTCTTTTTTTTTCTTCTCAATTTTTATTTTTATTTTTAGGTAATGCATCTGCTTTTTTTGTTTTTGTTTTTAGGTTTTTTTTTCCCCCCTTTTGGTTATATTTATGAATTATCTAACAATGAATACTGATTATGTAATCCTTTAAGTGGGTTTCAATGTCGGTCAATAGTCATATCTATATCTATTGTATGAAATTACGCATTATTATTTCCATTTAGTAAAATATTAAATTATATAAAAGGTTTATTTGACAGAACAAAAAACAAGTAGCAAAGCAAAAATCAAGATCTTAGTTTGACTTTCACTACTCGGATTTTATTACAATAGACAAGATTTGAAACGAGTAAATAATTCATTAATAGCCACTAGATTTTTTCAACAGTCGCCATTATTTCAAATAATATCAAACTCCAAACAAATTAGAACTTTAATTTTTTTTAAAAATATAGTATTATTTCAGATAATGTTTGCAATTTATGCGATTTAGGGTAAGTAGTCCACGTAGCTAAATAATGATGATTTTTCCACAACACTCTACAGGAAGAAATCATTTAACAAAGAGAAAAAAAATACATTCTCTAGTATGCTTCGCTTTCTTTTCTTCCTTTTAGGGCATTTTTCACTGATAAGAACCGCTTCAACAAAAAAGTATTACTCTTTTACTATAGATCTTTAATAAAATATTATTTTTTAAAGAAAAAACTGTCATTCATACATGTATATTGAGTATCTCAAATATCTCTTTTTGTAACTGGCATCAAAAAACAACTTTTCTCTCTTATTTTTATTTATTTATTATTTTGAATTAAAACATACATTAAAATATTTTTGGATGGACATGCTTTTAGCTTCAGTTTATTTCTAGAGGAAACTTCTCGAGTTGTTGAGTTAGCAAGTTTGCCCTTTTCTCTCATTTTACGGCATGTTTGCAATTTGTTTGAGGGTTTTGCGACGAGTTCGTTGGCAAAGTGAAAGCATTTATGGTACTTCGTTTATTAGGACAAATACCTATCCTGCTTATTTACTTTAAATAAAAAATTATATTGGAACTAATCTGAAAATATATTATGCGAAACTGTGATAAATAATTATGTCGGTCGACGGTCAATATCTATGTAACTACGTATTATCCCCTATATATTATTTGAAAAGCATTACAACTTTTTTTTGTACCCACATGTCATCACTAAGATGATTCTTAGAATCATTAGAGAAATATGTTGGTTCATCTAATTATATAATAAGCTTTTTATTAAACTAACAATAAATTCATCATTAATGTACTTTATTATTTCTTTAAATAAAATTTACGAAATTGCCTAATGTAGCTAAAGTATATAAGACAATTATAATAAAGATTTGATAAAAAATAGTGTATCTTCTATCATATTTATTTAATTTTATACTATTAAATAAATTAAACAACTACAATAACCATATAATAAAAATTTAGATTTTTATGTATATGTTATATTTTAAATTTTTACAAACGGCTCTAAATTACTAAAACTGTTAAAAGTCTCACATTCAAATTTTATGATCCATGGTATGACAAAATGCAAATGATTACAAAAATTATATAAGTAAAAAATATAATTTAATTAATTATTTAGATTAATATATATTTCGTTTTAAATTAAACTATAAACCATATAAAATACAATATTTTAGTTTTAAAATTTACTTTGAACATTTTTTTTGATAAAATTTTTGAACGATCATTGACAACTTATTTTTTTTAAATTATAAATTACTAAAACTATTAATCCTACAATAAAATTTTTGTTATCAGTAATTTAAAACAAATTTCTATAAAAGATACAAATGATCAAAAAAACTATATGAGTAGAAATTATCATTTAATAGACATTAATATTAAAAATATACTAAAATATATTATATATGGTAGTATCATTTAAATTTAATTACATATCCTCTCAAATATAAAAAAATATTTTTTGGATTAATAAAATTGATTTATATGTTCACACCAATTTAATTATATATTTAATAGTTACTGACTTTTAATTATTTAATATATATTTATTATTTCATAATATGTAAAAATATTTAATACATAAAATAATTTTTATATGTAATGTTGATCCCGCGCAAAACGCGGATCTTAACCTAGTTTACTCTGAATCACATAATCTCTGAACCGTTACTTTTCATCAACTGCCATTATTTCAATTAATCTCTTCTTTTTTTAACTTTTCAAAAACCTCAAAACTCCCAAAAACTTAGCATTTAATTTTTTTTCTTAGAAAATAATATATTTCGGATCATACATAAGCGGCATTGAAAGACTAGTGAAAGTCTTTTCAAAAAAATGAAAAAAGACTAGTGAAAGTGTGATCAAACTGAAATGGATTAAAAACATATCATTTCACTCTCCTGGACGTAATGACTTTGCTTTCTTCTCCTCCTTTTAGCTTCGATTTATTTCTAGAGGAAACAGTTCTCAAGTTGTTGATTTAGCAAGATTTGCCTTTTTCTCTCTATTACCGCATGGTTTGCATTTTGTTTGAGGGTTTTTACGAAGAGTTCATTGACAAAAATGAAAGCATTTATGGTATATATTTCATGTATACATGTCCATTTAAAGAAAAATATATTGGAACTAATGTTAAATTTACAATTGCGCGAAACTGTGATGAATATTATAAATGATGATATCAGACAAAACATAATTTCAATATACATGTTACATCCAATAGGACCATTCCCATAGAAAATTATAAAACCTAAAAAAGGAAAAGTGTTGTCGTTTATGGGTCACAACATACCCAAAAATAAAAAGAAGTGATCACGATCATCATCATTAATTTACAGAGAGAGAGAGATTAAGAAAATAACATTTGAATGTGTGAAATAAAGAAGAGACATGCTTAATTGATGATGATGCAGCTTGGCATTAACTCGGTGTGGATTACTAACATTGTCTCCCTAATGCTCCTTTAGTTTTTGTATTTTTCTTGGAGCACTTTCATATGAAAAGGATTGTTTTATTCTTATTATCCTTTTGTGTTTTAAATAAGGTTATGACTCTTCACTAATATTGTAAGCCCTTGTGAATATTTTAGACCCACAAAATCCAAAATTTTGTTCCTTTTGATTCAATGACAAATTGAATTGAAGTTATGACCCCGATGTAGGGTTATGTATGTTTCCATTATATAAATACGACTTTACAATGCCCAGATATCATTTAACATCTCCTAATCTCACATAAATGAATATACTATAACCGTTTAACAAATGCCCGTCGCTCTACATGCTCCAAGTATTAATCTTCGTTTTGCCTCAAACCCTATGATTACAAAACAAGTAAAAACAAACGACTTAGATATCATATGTATTATCAGCTGGTAGTTCAACTATTAACAAAACGAAATAAAACAAATAATAAGCAAATTCATATGCTATATAACCACATACTTTGTAGTTGTATCAATGGTAAGGATGGGCCAGTGTTTGTGTCGTCGAGTAGCTCGAGTGAATGAGCAAATACAGGATAAACACAAGACATTTCCTCTATAAAAGGAAGAGAGACGATAAAGTGAGTCACCGAAAAAATTGACTCTATAAGTGTGAGAATAAGCATAATTCCTAGAAATGGCAATTAAGATCTAGTTGTTGGTACTTCCTTGATTCACACATTTTATATGTGCTTCTAAATCTTTATTTGTTGCAACACTATTCAGTTAGATAGAGAAGTTTTGTAATCTCTTGCTTTCTGTAGATTGATCACAAATGAATCAAAGATTTCCCAAAACAAAAATCATCAGCAGAAAAGACAAAGTTTATTCAAGTTTTGTTATAGGTATATTAATCATTGAAGTTGACTTGTACTGTATAACGTAGATTGAGCCTATAGACGTTGGAAAAAGCGTGAAGCTCGTCGACCCATATTTGTTGACGTTTAAAATGTTTAGATAAGTAAACCATGTTTTTATATAATAATATAAGATTATCTTGAAAGCCTCAGGACAACAACTGAATAAATCCAAGTCTTCAGTTATGTTCAGTTCTAAGGTTGTAGCGTTCTCAAAAACTGACCTGAAAAGGTCACTGGCCATTAATCAAGAAGGTGGAATGGGCATGTACATCGAACTACCGGAAAAGATATGTTGCTCTAAGAAACAGGTGTTTAGCTTCGTCCAAGAGCGCCTCTCGGATCGTACAAACTCATGGTCGACGAAGCTCTTATCAAAAGGCGGCATAGAGGTTCAGATTAAAGCCGTAGCCCAGGCAGTACCTTCCTACACTATGTCTTGTTATCTACTTCCAAAAGGAATAACAAAAAATCTGACGAGCACTGTCGCACGATTTTGGTGGAGTACTAAATTCAATAATAGAGAACTTCATTGGGTTGCTTGGGATAAAATCTGTGTACCAATGGAAATGGGTGGACTGGGTTTCCGTGATTTTCACGAGTTTAACATTGCCTTACTAGCAAAACAGCTGTGGAAATTGCTAAAGTACCCACATTCACTCTTAGCTCGAGTACTCAAAGGAAGATACTACAAACACTCTACTTCAATGCAAGTTGAAAAAGCAAACAACCCGTCCTATGGATGGCGAAGTATAGTAGCATCGAAAGAAGTTCTCCGGAAGGGTCTCAGGAAAAAGATTGGGAATTGATATGATACAAAGGTATGGGACGAACCCTGGCTTCCGACGAATCCAGCGTGACCTCCGCTAAATGCTGCAGATCATCGGGATGAGAACCTCCGTGTCCATCACCTAATCAACGAGCAGAACCACTCTTGGAACCTTGAATTGTTAAACGATCTTGTGGCAACATAAGACATACCCAGAGTAACCTCGCTCCACCTTAGTCGTACAGGTCGCCAGGACAGCTACTGTTGGGACTTCACAAAATCTGGGCTATATACAGTTAAGTCAGGCTACATAGTTGCTCATGACCTCTATTATGCGGCCTCCTCCTATGATACAACAGAACCAAGTACAACGAGACTTAAGAAAGCAATATGGAAAATCAAAGCTCCAAGGAAGCTTAAACATTTCTTATGGCAAGCTATGACAGGGTACCTAGCTACCGTGAAACAATTGAAGGACTGGCACTGTGCTAGAGAGAGTACATGTACTCGATGCGGTGGTGAAAGCGAGTCGATTAACCGCACTCTCTTCGAATGTCCACCGGCGCTGCAGTGCTGGACCCTATGCTCGATACCATCTCCTCCGGGGTCCTTCCCGTGTAACTCTTTATTCTCAAATATAGAATTTCTGCTATTCCGTGCAAAGGCAAGTGGAGTGAGTCCAGACGTGCTGGCTGCATTTCCATGGATTGCTTGGTATATCTGGAAGGCACGCAACAAGAAAGTTTTTAAGGACAAGGATATCTCACCAATGGATACACTCCAACTTGCTGTTAAGGAAGCGGAAAGCTGGCTGCTTGCGCGGAGAATAGATGTGGAACCGCAAATAGACGAAGAAGAACAACATAAAGCTGTGACCATCGTGTTGCAGGCACCTCATTCAGCTCGTTGGAGATGCCAAACAGATGCGTCTTGGAAAACAGAGAATGACAGAGCTGGATTGGGATTTGTATTACTTGATGATGGAACTCGGTCCTCTTCGGAGCACAAGGAACAAGACAGGCGACATCCCCTCTCCACGCATAAGCTGAAGGTTTATTGTGGGCTATGCAAGAGGTATTGAAGCTAGGAAACAGAGAGATCCGATTTGAATCAGATTGTGAGCAATTAATCAAGCTATTAGAGGAGGACAAAGATTGGCCAGCAATGGAGCCAGAACTCGATGAGATTAAAGCTCTTTCCGCTGATTTTACCGAATTCTCAATAGCATATATCCCAAGATCGATGAATCTCCGTGCTGACTCTCTTGCTAAAGGAGGAAGATCACGAGTGTTTGGATCCCCTTTCGTCAACTGCTTTGCACCAAGCTGACTAGCTCCTTACGGTGGCCACGAAGTTGCTAACTAGTTTTTTAAGGTTTTATTTTCGTTGTAAAAAAAAAAAAAAAGAGGGAATGGACTTTTGGGGTGATTAAAGAAATGGTGCCATGATTATCGTAAGTGCGTTGGTAATGAATTACGCATTAAACAACTAAAAGAAAGTTAAAGAGGAATTAACTAAATCGATACTTCAAATTAAAAAAGGTTCATTGAAAATGCCCTTTGCGTTGTTTTAGGTTGTGGGATTACAGTTTAGAAAGGGATAAGCTCCAAAGATTATAGATCAAAATTTTGAGCTGTAATTAGGAGGTTCACAGGTCTATTATCATACCAAATTAGATCAAAATTACTCGTAACTGACTTGGTACCTATATATGGTTGTGCTTAATCAGGAACCAAAATTAGGTACATCTATAAAAATTAAAGATTCCATAAACTCAATGCAATTCCAAAGATCAATCATACTAATCTTTTGGGAATCGCATTCTACATTACTTATTGTTAGATTTATATTGGTTGAACATACATAAAACCGTATAATAGAAGCGTCTAATTTCTTTTAGTATATACTGTATGGTGGAGTGGTTAAATGATAAGCTACAAACACTAATTTTAAATTTACGGAATCGTAGGATTGATAAATCAAACCAAAAATAGAGATATTCTTTGATGAGCGCTGACCTGACCAATGAACAAGTACATACACGCAGATAGAGACATGTGAGGGCAGATGACCCCGGTAAAATTTGGGAAAAAACATTTTAGTGTATTTTTCTCTAATTTTTTAATAATATTTAGTTAAAATTTGGCATCTGACCTTATTAATTTCTGTAAAAAAAATTATATGCTTCCATTAATTTGTAAAAAAAGTTATTTTATTATAATAAAATATATATCTCTAATTTAAATATTGAATTTATATATTATATAACTCAAGTCAAAAAAGTTTCTAACTCTACCACTGAGTACATACATAACTCCTCAGACTACACAATACATAGATGAAGTGATCTCTTACTAATAAAACCTTTGGTAAAATATATTGATATCCCGTTGAGTTACTTAATCAGAACATTTAATATTATAAAATTCACAAAACATTTCAATGATTTTTCTCAATGAATATCACATTAAAAAGGTTAGGTCTAGATGCTATTTCTACATCTCAAATCTAAGGTTCTTTTTGTTAAATAAATAAAAAGATAAGTACTGCAGTTAGAGATGTCAAAGAAGGGACTGGACCGCGGGCCAGGCCTGTTAAGGCTTGGGGCGAGGGGGGGGGGTACTGGGCCGAGGATTTGGAATCCCGCAGATTAGCGGGCCTCGCTGGCAGGTCTTGTGGCGGGACGGGCCAAAACG
The DNA here is from genome assembly GCF_000695525.1 of Brassica oleracea var. oleracea. Classification (NCBI taxonomy): domain Eukaryota; kingdom Viridiplantae; phylum Streptophyta; class Magnoliopsida; order Brassicales; family Brassicaceae; genus Brassica; species Brassica oleracea. Next base: position 20,602,655 of record NC_027752.1, read on the forward strand.
GGATGGGCCTCATGTTAACCGCGGGATTTGGGTGTCCCGCAACACTAACCTCCACAGCTCCACTCCATTTCTGCACAACCTTAAACAACGAGAGAGAGAGAGAGAGAGAGAGAGAGAGAGAGAGAGAGGAGAGAGGCGACAGCGACAAATAAAGATCCGGTGACCTGCGAGTTGAAGGTCGATGATACTTCCGGACTCCCATGTGTCTTCTATCTCCAAGAGTGGAGCTTTTTTAAGCCACCGGAGACCGCGAACCCACTCTCCACCGAAGACGAAGATCCAGCTCCTACGATGGGTTCTTTAGTGACAGTGACTACATGCATGTCACAGGTAAAGAAAGTTCAAACATGATTTGTTGTGGATTTATATTTTATCGGGTCTAACACTCTGTCTCTAACTCCTTATTTCAGGCGTGTTATCTTCTTCTTCTGGATCTCCTTATCTTTGATCCACCACCGGAGCTGCTAGTCTTCTTAGCTCCATCACTGGAGCTTCTATTCTTATTAGATCCGCCACTGGAGGTTCTCCTTCTCCGCACCGAGAAGGTATGAAACTCATTATGTATCTTTGGTGATGGCAATTAGAATGTCTTGTTAAGCTTGTAATCTGATATTGATAGTTTCTTGAAGTGAAATTACTTATGTTCAGTCTCTGTGTTCTTTTTTTGTGTGTTTGGAAGGTGAACAAGGAGTAAAGGAAGATACGAAACATAGCTGAAAGCGTTGTAAGTCTGACTACTCTGAAACATAGCTGAAAGCGCTTAGCTTACTTTGTCATGTTCTGTCTCTGAAGAGTGATTGTTCATAAGATGATTATAGATGATCTAAATAGAATGTTGTGTCTCTTGTTGTCGTTTTCTATTTGATGTTAACTCGATTACTAGACTGTTGTGTCTTATTGTCATGTCTTGAGTAGGGTAGCGATTTTTCCCTTTTTCCTGGTTCTCAGATTTTCGTTTGTTGTTTGATGTTGTTAACTTCTAAATATGATGTTATGTCTATGAAGTGAACTTTTATTACTTTATTATTAGCTTGAACTTATTACATGTTTGTCTGTCTTAGTGCTGGTTCATTACTCAATGTAAATTGCATGTCTTCTCTTTGTTTAATCTGATATTGTTAGTATAAAACTCTTCATTTATCAGTTTTGTTTGATGTTTAGTTTCAATTGCCTCTTTCTCGGTTTGCATGATCTTTAATTGTTGTCTGAAATTGTGAAATTGAGAAGTTAAGAGAGGACTAATGTAGTTTGTTTAGTTACATTAGTGTAATTTGATATTGTTTATTGGCATTACTTTTGTATTGGAATTGTGATTTACTTGCATTACTTTTCTATACTTGATTCAGTCTTTCATATGTCTTTTGTTTCTGTAGGTGAGCAAGGAGGCGGCTGGTAATGACCGTGAAAGCCGGTGTAGGCTCAAAACGATATAGCATGTTATGGTGTTGGCTTGATGTATGTGTTGATCGCACACTAGCTTGTCTGGTTATTACCAGACGCCTCTGTGTTCAAGAAAAAAAGATACAACACCGAGCTGAAAGTTTTGTAAATTGTAGGTTGTTACTACTCTGATAAGATAATAAGTATCCGCTAGGTTGATGTTTAGTTACTTGTTGCTTGAAATAGAGATTGACTTGTATTACTTGTCTTCACAAGTTCACTGTGTTTTACTATATTGTGTTGAGTAGTTTAGCTACTTGCATTACTTGTCTTGACTAGTTCAGCGGATCTTAGCTGCGTAGCTGATGAAAAATCATTCAAAGGAATGAAGAGTGATTGTTCATTGGCTACGCCGCAAGATCCGCTGCGAAGTTAAGACAAGAATCATATAGTTTGTTTAGTTACATTAGTGTAATCTGATATTGTTTGTCATGTGAACTGATATATCTTTTGTATTTTTTGTTGTATGTCTCGAGGTGATGGCGTAATGCTGAAGAAGGAAGGATAGCACGAGTACATACACCAGTTGCTCGAGTAGTTTCCAGTTTCATCCGATATAGCAGCTTTAAGGACCTCACGTTAGTAAGCTCTTAAACGTGTGAGACTTCTCTTGACTAGGTTACCGGATCACTGTCTAGTTTAGCTTGCTTTGCGTAGGTTATCGGATCACTGTCTAGTTTAGCTTGATTTGAGTAGATGATAGATCACTCTGACTAGATGGTATTTTTAATTTAGTTGTATTTGTGTACTTGTATAAATATTTGAAAATTAAAAAAACAATAGTAACAAATTTTAAATAATATATTAACAAAAAATTTAAAATACAGATAAAATTTAAAAAATCCTAAAAAGGTTAGTTCATTCACGTCGTCACGTTGAAAGTTGAAAAAAAAAACTTGAGAGAGAGAGACCATGGGATCAAGGAGCGAGTCAGAAGATCAGTTGACGTTTGATCCGCATTACTCCCCGCCAAATACTGTGGACTTTGGAACTCATGAAGTCTTAGGTTCTCTTGCTGCAGCAGATGAGTTCGTTGACCAGATCCTTGAAGGTGGTGTAACTCGTGATGATGGGAAGAAGGAAGGACGCAAAAAAAGGATTATCAGTCTTGTCGATGATACTGATGATTCTGATGTTGAAATCACTCAACCAACCCAAAAAACCAAGCCTCGCAGACAGACTAGTTTCAAAATAGTCACGAGGAAACCCATGTAGCAATCCACTATAGATGGTGGTGTTGGCTCGTCTGCACAAGTGTGTAGTAAGGGGAAGTCTATAATTCGTGGAGGGATAAGAAAATCGCCTACAAAGTCGCAAAAGAATAAGGTTGCGCCTACTCAGTCGCAAAAGAAGAAGGACAAGGTCGCAGAGGACATATCGGAGCTTGGTGATGAACTGGATGAAGAAGAGGTTGATGAGGATGAATTCGGTGAAGAGGAAAGGGAAGAGAGGCAAAGATCAGATGTGTGGGCCGATTTCAAGGTGGTCCAAAAACCCAATGGAATGTTGAAAGCTGCATGCAATCATTGCAAGAATGAGTATGAATGGCAATCTCACTCGCATGGAACCAGTGGGTTGAGAAGACATCGTTTGAGATGTAAAATGTATCCAAAGAATCGAGGAAGGCAGCAACAACTCAACACCGAAGGGAAAGTGGTATCTCGCAAGTATGATCATATTGTGTTTAGCCAGATGGTAGCTAAGACAATAGTCCAGCATGATCTACCTTACTCGTACGTGGAGTATGAAAGAGTGAGAGACACCTGGAAGTATTTGAATGCTGATGTCCAAACCATTTGTCGAAACACAGCGAGAGCAGCTGTGTACAGACTATATGAAAGTGAGAGAGACACACTCAAGAGGGAATTAGCGGGTCTCCCTGGACGAGTCTCCTTCACGTCTGACTTATGGACATCCGTGAAACAGGAAGGATACATGTGTGTGACAGCACATTACATTGATCAGAATTGGAAGTTAAACAACAAGATCCTGACGTTTTGTGCTCTACCACCACCACATACCGCTATGAGTATTGCGCTTCAGCTCCTTGATTCACTGAAAGAGTGAGAAATTGAAAAGAAGGTGTTCTCAGTCACATTAGATAATGTTACAAGTAATGACTCGATGCAGGACATTGTGAAGTCGCAGCTGAATTTAAATGATAATTTGTTGTGTGGAGGAGAATTTTTCCATGTAAGATGTGCAGCTCACATACTTAATCTCATAGTGCAAGATGGGTTGAAGGTTACTAGAGACTCTTTGCAGAAAGTAAGAGAGAGTGTTAAGTATGTATTAGGATCGGAAACATGTGAACAATTGTTCCAAAAATGTGTGGATGATGCGGGTGTAGTAGAAAGTGGATGGCTAATACTGGACGTGTCGACAAGATGGAACTCAATTTACTATATGCTTGAAAGAGCCATAAAGTACCGTCAATCACTTGTTAAGTTGGAGACATTTGATAAGAAGGGTAATAAAACAGCGCTTACAGCTAAGGAATGGACTAGAGCAGTGAATATCTGCGATTTTTTGGGTCCTTTTGCTGTGATCACAAGCTTGATGGCTGGTTCGAATTACCCGACCGCAAACCTGTATTTCTATCAGGTTTGGTTGATCCATGATTGGCTTCGGAGAAATGAGGAAAGCGAAGATGAGATTGGCAGATACATGGTGCCACCGATGAAAGAGAAGTTTGACAAATATTGAGACGAAGCTAGTAGTGTTTTTGCAATGGCAGCAGTCTTTGATCCACAGTTTAAGCTTTCCATTGTTGAATGTTGTTTAGGGAAGCTTGACATGAGTACATGTGATGCAAAGGTGAAGAACTTGCGTGACAAGCTCAGTATTATGTTTGAGTCATACGACAAAAAATCCAAGAATAACTCACCTTCCACTGAGCCACGTGAGACTGTTTCACAAAAAGCATGTGCGGCAGGGTCAACGGGAATGTTTGTGAACTACAATGTGAGTATTTTTTCAATTTTTTTTACCTTTGCTTTTGTTTTTTTGCCTCTCTGATTTAAAAAAAAAAACTTTCTTAGGATTTCTTTGCATTTCGCAAAGTCAATGGCATTGTGAGTGGAAAGACACCTCTAGAAGCTTATCTTGAAGAACATTACTAATTTCCAGAGCTTGGACATCCTCGATTGGTGGAAAGATAATGCGCATCGGTATGGTGACTTGGCTGCAATGGCATGTGATCTGCTAAGTATCCCAATCACAACAGTGGCTTCAGAGTCCTCCTTTAGTATTGGATCCGAGTTCTTAACAAATATAGGAGCCGTCTACTCCCAAAAAATGTGCAATCTCTGATATGCTCGAGGAATTGGATCAAACGATACGAATCTTATGTAAATAACTCACATTATAATTTATTGTAGAGTGCCATATCCTCAATCGTAAGTAAATGAAGTTTTTGATATTTACAGAAGAAGAAATCAACGGTGATGGTGATGGTGATGGTCAAGAAGAGAAATTACCATCATTTGAGTCTATTGTCGATGGGAAAGATGAAGATGAACGCGTTTGAAATGTTATCTTTAGTTGGTATTTTGCTTTAATTACAATTTGAGATTTTTTGTTTAAGTTGTTTGGTTTTCTTTTAAGTACTATGATTTGGTGTTTTTTAAAAATTTAATTTGCTTCAGACTTAACATCTTATCTTCTGCATGCACTTTAATTTTAGTTATATATATATATAATTATCTCAGCTTATACATGCACTTGTGATAGAAGAAATAGACTTAATAATTTCAAGAATAAGAACAATATATAACAAATTTTGTTGAGCTTGAATAGTATATGCTTGAATGTATCTTCATTATATGCATTTAGGTGTGTACTGAACTACTGGATCAGCTTGAAGTGTCCTGGAGGACTGGAGCAGCCTGCAGCGTATAGAAGTGTCCTGATGCACTCATTTGCCGTCCAGCCCGCGCGACGATCTGTAAGGGACTGTGCACTTATGTGGGGCGGGATCGGGCTGGCCTTTTGGTAACCGTAGCCCGCGTGGGCCTAGCCTGCCATGATCCGCGAAAAGACGAGCCCGCAACGGTACGGGACAGGACATGACGTATCAACCTGTTTGACATTCCTAACTGCCACAGACTATATAAAAGAAGACAAGCGAAGCACTTCGGATATCCATAATCCAATTACGATACAAATATACAATTAAGGTTTTTAATAGGCAATATAAGTACTGCCGCAGACTATATAAAAGAAGACAAGCGAAACATTAGTCCTATCGTCTCTTTTAAGCAAATAGCTAAACTAAATTAAAGATATATATGTTTTTTTTATAACCGAATGTCCTGGTCCCACCGAAGTGGTCCAGACTAGAGACCGAAGCAACCAAAGACTTAGCATGCACTGGTCACCATGTGGGTCACCGTAAACGGTCTTCGGTCTCGGGCGCTGGGGTTCCGCATGTGAATTCTCTAGTGGCCGGGATTCGAACACAGGTGACGGAACTCACAGCTGTGAGCCCTTTACCACCAGAGCTACAAAAGATATATATGTACCTAGGCTATATATGACCCTAGCCAATTATCTTCGACCTGTAATGCAAAGTGTGCCCCTACTTTCTATCTTACATCAAATTCTAATAAACTTTAAGGAAATGTAACTAAAAATGGAAATTAGTAATGTGCATCGCGACTAGAGATATAAGATCAATCATTAAAAAAAAATGTTTTGATAGATACATATACATATTACATAGTAAAATAGAAATGTGTTCAGATCTCATGAATCGAAAACACCTTGACAAGAACAGAAGATACATTTTGTTCTTGTATATTGCTAAAGAAGGCTCAAATAATTCTAGCAAAAGGCTTTGTCCAACAAATATATATGCTTCCAATGATGAAATGATTATGTGGAAGACATAGGAAGGTTTTCACTTTTCATCAACTACTCTTCATTATTCCCCCACATAATGTCTAATATTATTGGCTTCATCAATATCTAACTTTTGTGTTTTCTTTTCCTTGTATCTTCTTATTTTACATGATTAAGAAATCTTGGATTGATTAAGTATATATACAAAGAATACAACCTTGAACGTACAGTGTATCATTTATCAAGCCGTGTTTTTAAAGTTAGTCCATCGATGTGTACTGGAAAAGAATGATCGATTTTTTTTTCTTCAGAAATATAATTTAATAATTATAATAAGGTCTCATAAACAATCTTTTTTTGTTGATGAAAAAATTACTAAATTTGGAAGTGCGTGTATTTCCGTTATATACGCCTCGTTTTGTTCGTTTTTCATTTTCTTTTCGAAAAGACGTTTTGTTCGTTCTTACCGTTACATTAAGTAAGTACGTAACGGGTTTCATTTCAGTTCTCTGGCTGAGTGCAAAACTGCAAATGAATTCTTTTAAAAGAATATTTGAGTACCAAACTAAACTAGAAAAGACAGATTTACTAGGAACTGGTTTAATCACGAAATGGTTTGAATTGGGAACATTAATAAAAATGGACTCGTCTATATACAGTCACACCCTTCATAGGCTTGTAATTCAAATAACATATTACTATGGTTTTAGGAGTATATACTCTGAGTCATGTCCAAGTATTATACTATTAGTGGTATTCCGACGCTACGCGCTGGTTTCGTATGTTTTGAGTTCAAAATTATTATTTTTGATCCATTTGATATTGGTTAGTGACAGTAGTATATTATTATGTTTTAAAGTTGTTTAGGTCAAAAAAGAATAGTATAAGTAGTTTCACTTATTGATTCAATACAAATAGAATAAATAACTTATAGTTACACCAAAGTAAATATAGTTTAATCTAAAACATAAAGTAAAGTCGATGTTCCAAAAAGAAAACATGTAAATTTGTGTGTTTGTTTTGTAATTATCTTTTTTGAATGAATATAACAATTTTTTTCATTTTCTTAAAGTAGTAACAATCCTCGAATACTTTGTTAATATCATAGATGTGGCAATCTGGGCAGGGTTTCACTCAAGACGTATTGGTTAAATACTTTGTTTTTAAAATGATATTGAATTTAGTAAGTGAATTACTAATCATGGTTTAGCATCGCTCTACCTGAATAGACTATTTTCTAGAGATAACTTATTATAAAATTGAAGTGTTCGTGAATAATTTTAGAGGTGGATGTTTGTTCTCACAATGTACATTTAAATATTTCAATCCTCATGTGATGTGTTTATTTGGTTTGACAACAAAAGTATAATATGCTAATGTAGTTGAATTTGTACAGTACGGGGGAGGTACAGAGCCTCTCATTGAACATGTTAAAGCAAGTCAATAATAAACCATACTCGTGAGTGTATGAAGTAGCCAAACGTTTTACTTCTTGTGTGAGAGGATATTATTTATTTGGTTTAAAGCTTTCATGTTTATTTAAATCTATTTTGGTTTTTATTTACCTTGTATTTATGACATTATACTATTATTATTAATGTTATTCATTTGCGTTGGTATTTTATAAAAGAAACAAATCATTATCTTTATTTGACCATTTTTATCTATCTTCTACACTATTAAAGAAAAATCCATCATATGATTTTGTCCTTAATTTTGTGAAATAATTATAATAAAATAATTATAATGAAATGTCACTCATATTTTTATGCATATCATAATTAATTAATATGAACTAAACAATTAATTTAGAAAAAATTCCAAAACTAAAAAACAGTTAAATCATGTATACACAGCTTAAATTTATAACCATGCTGCAAGCTAAACATAGCTTCTTTAAGCTACTTCAGATCTCAGACATCATTTGAACCGATTTTGGTTTGATTGTTACTTTCCTTAAACAACTGCATTATTCTCCCATTGACTTGATCTTTAAGATTCATAAATGGGCTCTGAAATAGTAGTGGGCCGTAAGTCCAATCAAAACAGATATAACCAAATAAAGTGTGTAACATGCCTTCTTCTTCTTCTCCAATTTCAGATTTGATCCAATCTGTAGCCTAAGGGGAAACTGCGACAAATCAAAGGTATGATTAGAACCCAAAGAGACTCATGAAAACACTTCAATTCTCTGAAATTGATTGACGTTTGTGCAGTTTTTTTCTTTCTGATCGTATCGTTGATTGTGAAAAACCTCAGGTGGATCCATGGGTGATGTACAACTAAAGAAAAGAGGATACATCTGGGCAATCTCTGCTGGGTTCAATGCAGCTCTTGCTGCCATCTCTGCAAAGTTCTTCTCATCTCTCGTAATAATAATAACATTTTCTTAGCTTCATTTGTTTTTTTTTCCTTGGAGCATTTTGATTAATTTAATTTTGGAATTTTTTAATGTTTAACAGGTGCTAAAATATGGATTGGTTGTATTATGCAATGTGGTAATGTGGGGATGTTATGTAAACAGCTTAAGAGCTCTCTCTTCTCTACAAGCTACCGTCACTAACTTTGCTGCTAATTTCCTCTCTTCCGGTTTTGCTGGCCTCTTTCTGTTTCACGAGTCCTTATCATTCCGTGTAAGTTTTTTATTTAAATCTTGAAAACAATGTTTCTTATGTTATGCTTTTCTTGGATGTCAAAGCCTATTACTATTGCAGATTCCATAACTTGTACTTGTTTTTAAGGTTTGCGTGTATTTAGGACACCAATTGTTATGTTGAAATGGTAGTTTTGGAGTTGTAACATGAGTTTGGCTGATACATTTTCCGATAAATAATGCAGTGGTTTGCGGGAGCTTTATCGATCACCATTGGAGTTGTAATCCTCAGTAAGTCAAGTGTTGATAAGAAGGTCAGTACGGATTAGTACAAGAACCAATATAATAGCTTTCCTTCTTGAGAAGGCTGGTTTTGCGTACAAGGAGTTAAGAGCTGGAGATTAAGTTGTTTGAAGTTTTAGATTTTATTCTGTTAAGAGGACCAAACTTGTAATACCTACGATTGATTTTCATGATTTTATTGAAGTAGTTAAGACTGTTAATACTAAAATAATGTTTGTTCCTTTTTTTTTTGGGTTTGTCATGTCAAACCGCAACAATCTACTGCACGGGTCTTCTTCTTCTGCATCTTGATTATCTTGATTAAAATCAAGAGGCAGTGGCAAGAAACTAAGAAACTAATGCGTAGCTACGATAATATGTGCCAAAAAAACGTTTGAAACTTTCTAATCACAAAATATACGGTTAGATCAAAGAACCAGCCATGTCGTGGGGCTTACGTCACATATTTTTTCAATAGAAATATGGACAATTCTGTTTTACTTTATGTGAAGTGAACATGCCCTTACTCATTACTTGATTTTCAAGCTACAATGTCTTCTCTTAACGTTTCCATCTCGGGAGTAATAGGCAAATTACTAGAGATGTGAACAATTCTCCACTTCTTAAACGAAACATTTCGATTTTTTTGGAGTTCTTTTTCTTTTGCATTCACTTTTTTTAGGTTAACCACCGTATACATTGTATAGTTTTGCATCTGTAAACAAAGGAAAATATACAAAGATTTTTCTTCTACTTTCAAAAGCTATTTTCAATATTTTGTAGACTCACAAGATAATTCTCGAGAATCCACCAAACCCTGCTATAATCGTATCAAAACAACAATGAAATAGTGGTTTTGTAGGATACGAAATTACGGAAAAACAACAATTGAATCAATCATCTTGATGATGAGTGGTAGAACAACTGAAAATTTGCAAAACAATAAGGAAGTAAGACAATGTATGCAAATATATCTTGAGATCTAATGACATTGTTACAACACTAAATATTATTTTGAGGAAGGTTGAAGTAGCAAGAAACATTCATTAGATCTCGGAAAGACGACGTTCAGGGTCACTACTGGGATAATAGAACTGTTAGAGATCTATATGCAGAAGCGCGTTAAACCGAAAACATACTATTCTAGTTTAGCGATGAACATTGCTTGATACAATCTGAAATTGGATGCAAGAATCAGAAAGAAATCACAGATGGAAATCAACCACATGTCCCCATTCAAGTACCTTTCTAGTTGATTCATTGAAGCTTCTTCTCTAAAACTTTTTACTCACTCTTTAGAAATATATTTGTTATAAATATATTATTACAATTGGTTCTCTTCTATTTGCAATGTCTATATATATAGACAGTCAAGAGACATTTTGTGAGGAGTCACATATGTTCAAGGAAGAGACATGTATTTTCAGCAAAGAGACGCATCTTTTAAATGAAGAATCACATATCTTCATTTAAGGAGTTATGCGAATAATTTCCTAAAACTAGGGGTTAACCAAACCGGTTTGTTATGCTGCCTAATCATGGATGCAAACCGACCATAAATTAATATCTCCCACTCACACATGATTGGGAGCATGTCAAGTACTAGAGAAGTCTTAAAGATCAAGCGCGAGAATCCTAACTCAGAAATCATAGGGAAAATGAACCGTGCGACCCTTACAAGTACACTAACACTTGGGAGTTAAATTATGCACCTGTTAGGAATACATACAAGTTACAACCCTAGATAATTATTTTAGATGTTTAATAATATCTTAGTGTATTTTGGATACATATTAGGAACTACAATCATGTTTGGTACAAGTTTTTTTGGGATTTTGAAGGTTTCGGGTTCTATTGGGTATCCATTTAGGTTTGGGTTCGGATAATACCCATAACCCAAAATACCATAAAACCAGATCCATTCGGTATTTATGTCGGGTTTGGATCGGTTCGGATTCATTTTAATTGGAGCGGGTTCGGTTTGGTTTATCGGATTCGGTTTATTTTCCCAGTCCTAGTAAGTGAGATGAGCTTATACACTAGGCCTGAATCCTCATATGTCTAATTGGGTTTGTTTTGAGTCATTTCGATTTGGAATTTTGAGAGCACAAATGTTAATACCATTCGGATATTATAAAATTTTGGTTCATTTTGGTTAGGGTTTAATCATGTTTAGTCTGGATTTAGTAAATCACGTGAACACTAGATGTACCAAAAATAATTTCAAATTCAGTTCTAAACCTTATTAAGTAATCTGAGACATTCATTTCTACACTAAATATACTCAATTAACTTGAACGAGTGACTTTATGATTTTGTTGATGACTGAAATCATTAAGGTAAAACAAGGATTTGATTGTGGAAAACTTTTAAAAACCAATCATATTTTTTGATGATAAATCATATATAAAAATATTATGCTAACAACAAAGAAGAATAAACCTCATACGTAAAGATAATAATTCTAACGCAAAAAAAAAGCTCACATATAATCATAACAGGTAATCATAACTCGTATACAAAACATTGTGCTAACGACAAATTAAGAAAAACAAATTTGAGTACATGAATTCGAGTAGTGAGACTAACTGAGCTAACAAAAAATATATGAAAATTGCAAAATAAACTTGAAAATTTTGTGCTAAAAACAAAATAGCATATGCGAGAAAGTAAAAATCATTTTCTACCAAATCGAACCCAGTAAACCCTGAAAAGATTGGGTTTTCATGATATTATGTATATATCCAGTGCAAAGAAAATTACTAATACTTGTGAATGATCCTTGAAGTCTCTTTAGGAAGAGATTTTTGGAAGTGACGATTTTATGTTTCCATTTGGAAGAATTGAAGAAACAATACAAGATTATGAATTTAGGGTTTCAGGTTTGTAAATAGCCGAAGGCATAAAAGAAATCAGAGTAAATATACGAGAATAAAATTTATGAAAAGTATTGATATGAAAAAATAAACAGAAGAAGTTTTCATCTAGCAAGGCTTGCCAAAGGAAATTAAGCAAAGCCAGCTAGAATGAACAGTACCTGCGAAACTACAGTAAAAGCAGACTGATAGTATATTTTAGATTCCCTAGTAAGCCAAGGGTGTTTGGCTACTAGAGTAAGCCTATTCTATTCTGTTTCTGTCTCTTGATAACCAATTGTAATGACATTTTTAGATCTAAGGAAATAAAAAATACTTCCTTACTCTTTCTCTCTCTCTCTCTTTCTTGTTCTTCACTCTGTTCTTCAATTTCTTACATGGTATCAGAGCCTTTAAGCTCTTGAGTACCTATTTCTCTTCCGCAATCTTACTCTGATACTCTTTCTCTATTGATTCACCGGTTTACTTTCGCAATTTTCTCTTCAGATTTTTTTTATCTAGTGGATAATAAATATGTGTTTTTGAGAGACGATAGAGCAGCACAAGCCAATAATGATTCCAGTCACCCTAAAGGGTCCTAACTACATTACCTGGTCGAGATTGGCCAGGAAAGCTCTTGGGGGAAGAGGTCTATGAGAGCACATCACCACCAGTGAGGCACCAAGAAAAATCACCCAAGGAGAAGATGACAAGGAGATTGTAGTGGTAGATGAAGGCAAATGAGGTCAGGAGGATCTCATGGTGCTGTCTATCTTGCAAGGCTCACTTGATACTCCTATCATGGAGTCTTACGCACACTGTGAGACTGCAAAGAAGCTATGGGATACCTTACACAAGGTGTATGGCAACAGTTCAAATCTCACCAGAATCTTTGAGGTTAAGAGGGCAATCAACAACTTGCAGCAAGAAGAGATGGACTTCACCAAGCACCTTGGGAAGTACAGCCAACTGTGGTCTGAACTTGAGATGCTGAGGCCAAGCACCACTGATCCTAGTACACTAGAAGAGAGGCATGAACAAGACAAGGTCTTTGGATTGCTTCTCACACTCAACCCAAGCTTCAATGATGTACTTAAACACATATTAAGAGCTAAGGAGCTTCCAAGCTATGATGATGTGTGTGCTCAACTTCAAAAGGAGCTAGGCTCAGATGGTCTCTTTGGTGGATTAGGGAAGCTGTCTATGGTAAACAAGGCTGAGAAGGTGGAGAGTGCTTCAGTCAACAAAGCACACTTCAAACCAAGAGGAGGAGACAAGTCTATGACTTGTGAGCATTGCAAGAAGCTAGGCCACTCCAAAACCAATTTTTGGATCCTCCATCCTCACCTAAGACCGGCGTCAACCAACAGATACAATTAGACCAGAGCACATGAAGCAGGAGCTCAAGAGGCCTCAGTACCAAGCTTCATGCGCATGGGAGAATATGGAAGACCCATGATCTCAACCACCCACGCTGGTGGATCCACATCCCATGACATGTCTCAGCCATCTCCTGATGATACTTTCATCCGCAAGTCAGACATTGAAGCCCTTATCAAGGCTATCAATGCAAACTCTGGTAACATAAGTGTCAATGCTTTAAATTCTATCATAGTACATCTCATACTACTAGACCTTTGATCATTGATTCAGGAGCCTCTCATCATATGATTAGGGATGCTAGACTGATTAGTGATGTCAAACCTACTCTAGGGAGTGTAGTGATTGCTAATGGTGATAGAATTCCAATTGAAGGAGTAGGAAACCTGAAACTGTTTGATAAGAAGTCTCAAGCTCTTTATATGCCTACTTTCACATCCAACTTATTATCTGTTAAGAGAGCAACTAATGATTTAAATTGCAATGTTATTTTTAGTCCTAATGATGTTTGCTTTCAGGATATTAAGACTAGTAAGATGCTGGGAAAAGGTGTGAGCAAGGGAGAGCTATATTTTCTTGAAGACACCAAAGTTTCAGATTTATCGTGTGCTTTTAATTCTGCTTCTGTTTTAGCTAGTGAGGTGTTATGGCATGCTAGATTACGTCACCCTCATTCTCGTGCCTTAGGTCTGATGTTACATAATCTATCTTTTAAGAATGAAAGTTGTGAGGCTTGTATTCTTGGTAAACATCAGAAATCTGTTTTTCCTAAATTAATGACTATTTATGAGAATTGCATTGATCTTGTTCACTCTGATGTTTGGACTGCACCTTGTGTGTCTAGGGAGAACCATAAGTATTTTGTTACATTCAAAGATGAAAAATCAAAATATACTTGGCTCACCCTGATTCAAACTAAAGATAGAGTTTTAGAAGCTTTTGTTAACTTCCAAAACTATATATCTAACCATTTCAATTCCAATATCAAAATTCTCAGGTCTGATAATGGGAGAGAATATACCAGCAATGCCTTCAAACACCACTTAGCAAAACATGGGATAATTCATCAAACAAGCTGTCCATACACACCTCAACAAAATGGAGTTGCTGAAAGGAAGAATCGCCATCTTATGGAGGTTGCAAGAAGCATGATGTTCCACACCAATGTCCCTAAAAGATTTTGGGGAGATGCTGTGGTATCAGCATGCTATCTGATCAACAGAATCCCCACCAAAGTTCTTCAATATGCCTCTCCCTTTCAGGTACTAAACAAAATCAAACCTCCAATTGATCATTTGCGTGTGTTTGGTTGTGTTTGTTATGTCTTGACACCAGGATAAATGAGAAACAAGCTAGAAGCCAAGAGTGTCAAGGGAATGTTTATTGGATACTCCCACACACAGAAAGGTTATAAGTGCTACATTCCTGATTCAAGAAAAGTTATGGTCTCAAGGGATGTTAAGTTTGTGGAATCTAAGGGGTACTATGAGGAAAAGAGTTGGGAAAGCCTTCAAGACCTCTCACAAGGACCTTCAGATAGGGCAAACAACTTGAGAATCATTCTGGAGAGTCTTGGCATCAGTCAGCCTCAGAGCAGTGAGGTGCCAAGGACTTTTCCCTCACCACCATCTGCTGGAAACAATGAAGAAGCATCACCAGTTGTTGAAACATCCCATCCTGATCCTTAAGGGGGGGGGGGCAATGAACCTGAATCACAACCGCAAGAAGGAGACGATTCAGCAAGCACACATGAGCAAGATGGAGATGAATCTAATCAGTCTAGTGAAGATCAGTGTAATTGAGATCAAGGACAGGAAGAGGCAGTGGTAGCAGGGCAACAGATTCAACCATTTAGAAGGAGTATAAGAGTGAAGAAACCATCCAAGTGGGTCGACACCAGAGTGTACTTCAACAACAATGCAGTGGCTCACCCAATCCAAGCAACCTGTTCTTTGGCAAGTTACCCTTAGGAGCATGTAGTCTTCATTAGCAATATGGATCAAGAGTATGTTCCAAAGACTTATGAAGATGCCATGGAGTATGAAGAGTGGAGAGAGTCAGTTGGAGATGAAGTTAGTGCCATGATCAAGAATGATACTTGGTATGAAACTGAGCATTTTAAAGGAAAAAATTCCATTACAAGCCGCCTGCTCTTCACCATCAAATATCTTGCCAATGGAAAACCAGAAAGGAAGAAGCCAAGTCTGGTTGCAAGATGATACCCTCAAGTCTATGGAGAAGACTATTTGGATCCCTTTGCACCAGTAGCTAAACCCAACACCATAAGCATTCTTCTCTCCTTCGCAGTGAAGCTAGAATGGGATCTTTGGCAGATGGATGTCAAGAATGCTTTTCTTCAAGAAGAGCTACTGGATGAGGCTTACATGAGGCCACCTCCGGGGATGGAAGATATGGTCAAGCCAGGGAATGTCCTAAGATTGAAGAAAGCAATCTATGGATTAAAACAGTCACCAAGAGCTTGATATCACAAACTGAGTACAACTCTCAATGGTAGAGGGTTTGTAAAATCAGAAGCTGGTCATACTCTCTTTACTCTCACAAGCAAGCAAGGAATTGTGGTGATACTGATCTATGTGGACGATAATATAATCACAAGAAGTGACAAGGAAAGTATCATCTCTACTAAAGCTTTTCTTAAATCTACCTTTGATATTAAAAATTTGGGTGAGCTAAAGTAATTTCTAGGGATAGAAATATGCCGCTCTAAAGAGAGGCTTTTCTTATCTCAAAGAAAGTACGCACTTGATCTTTTAAATGAGGCAGGGAAGCTTGGAGCAAAAGTAGCTAAAACACCACTTGAAGAAGGCTACAAAGTCTTGCGTGAGGGGGAATTTGAAGACAAACCATTTGGAGACTTCAAGCTCTATAAGATGATGGTTGGGAAGTTGATCTATCTCACCATTACAAGACCAGACATCTGTTTTGCTGTGAACCAAGTCAGCCAGCATATGCAAGCACCGAAGGTTCATCATTGGAATATGGTGGAAAGGATCATGAGATACATAAGGGAGGCTCCGGGTCAAGGTGTTTGGATGGGTTGAAACAAGAGCACATAGATTGTGGGATATTGTGATGCAGATTGGGCTGGTGATAGAGTGGATAGGAGGTCTACTACAGGTTATTGCACCTTCATCGGAGGAGATCTAGTTACGTGGAAAAGCAAGAAACAAAAGCTGGTATCATGTTCAAGTGCTAAGGCAGAATATAGAGCAATGAGGAAGCTGACAAGTGAGCTCATTTGGATCAGAAACTTGCTAAGAGAATTGGGCATAGAGACATCAACACCAATTACCATGCACTATGATAACCAGGTGGCCATTCATATAGCTTCAAACTCAGTGTTTCATGAAAGGACAAAGCACATTGAAGTGGACTGTCACAAGGTGAGACAAGCTGTGGAGCAGAGGGGGAGTATTGACATGAAGAAATAAACAGAACAAGTTTTCATCTAGCAAGGCTTGCCAAAGGAAATCAAGCAAGGCCTGCTAGAATGAACAGTACCCCGCGGAGCTACAGTAAAAACAGACTGATATTATATTTTAGCTTCCCTAGTAAGCCAAGGATGTTTGGCTACTAGAGTAAGCCTATTCTATTCTGCTTCTGTCTCTTGATAACCAATTATAAGGAAATTTTTTAGATCTAAGGAAATAAGAAATCCTTCCTTACTCTCTCTCTCTCTCTCTCTCTCTCTCTCTCTCTCTCTCTCTTGTTCATCACTATGTTCTTCAATTTCTTACAAAAAGATATATGGAGAGACATCACTATTTGTGTAGATTTGATGCTTGATCGAGTTAAGAAAAGGAAAATGTAAGATTTGACAAACATATGAATTCGGGTTGTGAATAATATCGTCTATTCGATCAGGTTTCAGATATACATACTGATCTGTGCATCCATTATAAAAAATGATGAATCCTAAAATTCACTCAGAAATAAGGTTAGGGTTTACAGGTTGATTGTAGAACAAGGAAGTCTTTGCTAGGTTCCTTGACCTCCATTCCACATTGATTAACCCATTTCCTTGTAATGAAGGATCCCTTGAACTTTGTGCCATATTGATTGCGTTGTATCTTCAAGATAAGGAGTCTCCAATTTCCGTCCAATGAGCAATATTCTATGCGCTCGCCATTGATGAGGTGAGCTATATTATGCGTTGTGCATTTAGAAAAGGCTGCCTACGCATCCTTTCAGGATCAAGCCTACGTAGTTCTCAGGTAATATCTTGTGTGTGGTATATTGTGTGCCTGTCTGAGGGAACTCCTTGTTTAGCTGGTCATCTTAGTCTCTCTTCTAGATAGGAAACTAGAAGAGAGGTCTCTTCTTTAGGTAAGTTTTTAGATATTTCTTATAGCTAGGCATCTAGGAGAGATACCTCTTCCTGAGATAGGCTTTTAGATCTCTCTTGCAACTAGGCAGCTAGTAAAGAGATCTCCTCTTAAGATAAGCTTCTAGATCTCTCTTATAGCTAGGAATCTAGGAGAGAGATATCTCTTATAGCTAGGTAGTTATAAGAGAGATATATTCTTGAGATAGGCTTCTAGATCTCTCTTATAGCTAGGAAGCTTGGCGAAAGATCTCATATTGAGGTAGGCTTCTGGATATCTCTTATAGCTACGCAGCTAGGAGAGGGATCTCTTTTTGAGATATGCGATTATATTTCCAGCTCTCCAGGTCGTCGTATCTTTATGTCGTTGGATCATCAGGTCATCTAGGCGGTCTGACAGCTAGGCAGTTAGGCAGCTGAGAGCTGGGCAGCTATGAGCTAGGAAGCAACGAGTTAGGCAGCAAAGAACTAAATAATAGCAAACATAGATAAAAGATATAGAAATATGTGAAAAAATCAATAGATGACTTCCTTTTGATGATAAATATGTGGATCTTATGTGGGAATAGATGATGAATGTGTGGAATCTTCTTTATCTATTTCTTCGCTTCTCCGTTGAATATGTTTCCTCTCATGGAATGTCTCCGTTAGCTAGATAGTTATCCTCCTTTTATATATGATTTTTAGGTGAAGACAATGTCATTTATAGTCATTAATTAAAATAAATGATCGTATTAATGATCATTCAAGACCATTGACCAAAACTTTTGATGAAGATTTGGTCAAAGTTTTGACTTGACTTTTCATGGGCTCCATGGGATGTGGGCCTTTCGTCATTTATGGGCTTCTAGTTGGCGCTAAGTTTTGTATAGTCGGGTCGGACTTGCAGTTCAAACTGGGTGTGAAACCGGACTCCAACACAATGCCCCACCGAATTCTGCGAGCGAATCACTATGCTTGGAGAATTGTTGATATTTCTCTGTGTGTGTTATTGAGCTCGGGAAACCGGACTCCTTCATGTGTGTTTTAATCCTAGTTTAATCAGTGCTTGATATCTACGTCCGCATATGTGAGCATAGCTTAGATTTGATGAGATCTTTTGAAAATATTTATCTGTGAATTTAAATTGTACCAAGGCTAACATAAATTTCAGTGACATAGGGTGCACAAAGTGTTGACTTATTCCATATGTGTTACGGTAAAAAACTGCCTATAAGTACGAAATCAATTTTTGTTTTATCCTGTTTATATGTGGTTTTAGGTGCGGTAGTGTGTCCGTCTTATCGTGTACCTACTTGAGCGTTTTAGGATGTTTGGTGTTTTCCGTGTTTTTGAAGTGTTTGCGGATATGATACCCGACTGTCTTTTTTTATAAGCGTGCATACGTTCACGCGGGGCACGGTGAGTGAACTCAATGGATGCACCTCACGGTGAGGGTGTCGTTTCACCAAGACACTTATTAGAAATGCTGAAAGAAACCGGTTATGCCTGGCCAGGCGCTGATATATATCTTGTTGTAATCAAAAGAATATCTCGTGGAGCGTGTAGTTGGGAAATAGAGTTACAATTTTAGTTCATATAGCGTAAGTTTGAAAAAATTAAGCTCAGCGACCATGTGCTAAATTGAGAGCATGAGCTTGATGCATGTTAGCTCTAGTGAGCAAGGACTCGGACACGAGCGAGAGCTCGATGAGTGTAATTTCAAGTGAGTGTGTGCGCATGTGATATAAACAGTTTGAGAGCGTAAACTCGTTGATCGTGAGGCTGATTTGAGAGTGGGAGCTTGGTGAACACGGTATCGGCGTGAACCAAGTGAGCTTGGTGAATATGTTGCTCGGACTCTATTTTCTAGTCTTGATTAGGGATTGTTGTTGTATTTTTGTCGACCAAAAATAGTGTCTCAGCTTCATGACAAACCCATGAATGTTCCTTCATTTAATATGAATCCGAGGTGATATGATCCAGGTGGTGATATGATCTAAGGTGCTGGCATTATGACCTCGATATGCGGCCTGATGAATTCGATTAATAGAGAGCATCTAATATTTCTGGCAACGATGCTTTCTGTCGTTATACTCCACTGTCGGATTCATGCTCGAAACTCTTCTTCAGGTTCATGTTCTTGTTATGCTTTTGGCTTCTTGTTCTTTGTAGTCGTATGGCTTTGATGAATCGTTATGTTAGAAAACGAAGGATTTGCTCAAAAGTGTTCCAAACCTTCCGAGTCCTATTCTTAATAAAGTTACTTCTTTTCCACAATTTTGATGTTTTGATTCATGTGTTACTTTAGAACCCTCTACTCCTGCCAATGGTTAGGCTGCTTCCATGTTGTATGTGAGCGTCAGATTTAGCACGAATGAATGTCTCTGACTTTCTCTTATGAATATTCTTTAGAAAGACTGCTTTTTATTTTAGTGGAGCATGGCTTGTAGGAATTTATGGACGAGCTGTTATATGTGGCGAGTGAGCTGAGAGCTCGGGGAATTCTGAATTGGCAAGAGAGATTACTTCTACGGTTTCCTTGGTGTGGAATGATTTACCATAATCATTAATGAAGAACTTCAAGATGTGATTTTGGTGATGTCATTGCTGTTGACGAACAAAGAGGATGGTGATTTGAGATTTTATTTAGACCTCGGTAAATGGATTCTTTGTCGTGTTGCCGAGTTTTTTCTTACCTCCACGTCATTGAGCTCTTGTGAAATGTTGGGCAAGATATGGGCTTTTGTTTTAAATAACAAACGGGCTTCCTTGACTTCAGTGTGATTTTTGCTTGTTTATGACAACAAGATTGACGAGCTTGATAATCTTGATGACCATCAAAGTCTTGGTTTGAGTGCTGGTCGTCAACATCCAATTTTCTGTTTCTTCCAATGTCTCCCTCTCCAGACGTGTTTTTGTTTCAGTCATTGTCATGTGCGTATTTGTGTTTCACGTAGGATCTTTAGAGGGATATTTTTTGAATATATTCTTTCTTCTAGCGCCAAATGATGAATCATAAAATTCACAGAAATAAGGTTAGGATTTTCGGTTGATTGTATGACAAAAAAGCCTCGCTAGGTTCCTTGACCTCCATTCTGCACTGATTATTCTATTTCCTTGTAATGAGTGGTCCCTTGAACTTCATGACATATTGATTGCGTTGTGTCTTCAAGATAAAAGGTCTATAATCTCCCTCCAAAGAAAAATATTATATGAGCTGGTCATTGATGAGGTGAGATATATTATGAGATGTGCCTTTGGAAAAGGCTGCGTACGTATCCTTATCTGGATCAAGCCTACGTAGTTCTTAGGTAAATTTTTATGTGTGGTACCAGGTGTGACTGTCCGAGGGAGCTCCTTGTTTAGCTAGTCATCTTAGTCTCTCTTCTAGCTATGAGATATAAAAGAAGTCTCTTATTTAGGTAGGGTTTTAGATCTCTTTAATAGCTAGGCAGCTAGGAGAAAGACTTCTTCTTGAGATAGAATTTTAGATCTCTCTTGTAGCTAGACAGCTAGGAAATAGATCTCTTCTTGAAATAGGCCTCTAGATCTCTATTGTAGCTAGGAGAAAGATATTTTCTTGAGATAAGCTTCTAAATATCAATTATATTCAGGCAGCTAGGAGAGAGATTTCTTCTTGAGATAGAATTTTAGATCTCTCTTATATCTAGACAGCTAGGAGATATATCTTTTTGAGATAGGCTTCTAGATCTCTCTTATAGCTAGGCATTCAATTAGATTTCAGTATTTCAGGTTATTGTGTTATCAGGTCATCGGATCGTCAGATCTCCAAGGTGTCAAGTCAGCTAGGCGGTTTAACAGCTAGGCAGTTTGGTAACTAGTTAACTAGGCAGCTTAACAACTAGGAGCTCAGAGTTGGAAGCCTATGAATTAGGGAACAATAAGCTAAATAATTACAATCATAGATAAAAGATATAGAAAGATGTGAAGAATTAATATATGACTTCACTTTGATGATACGTATGTGGATCTTATGTTGGAATATAAGATAAAAGAGTTGAATTTTCTTCGTATATTTATTTTCTTCTTTTTTGAATATGTTTTCCTTGTTATAAATCAATTGATGGATGTCTATAACCGGCATGGTCCATAACCGGCCCATACAATTTGAGAGAGAGACGGCCCAACCCTAGAGAAAGAGAGAGGCGGCCGTGATCTTAGGAGAGAGAGAGAGATGCGGCTTATGCTTAGGAGAAAAGGAAACTCTATTTCTTTTTCTATGTATTAGTAGTTTTCCTAATCCTAATTGGTTTAGGTTTTGGATACTTTCCTTTTTACTTATCTTGTAATCCCCTATATAAAGGGAACACTTATTCATTAATGAAACACAGAAACATTCAGCTCTAAATCTAATGTTTTACAACACGTTATCAGCACGAGTCTCTAAACTCCCTGAGCAAATCAAAAACCCCTTAAACCTAAAACCTAGCCGGCGACCTTGAACCCTAACCCGACGAACCCTAATCTGTTCTTGCAAGCGTTCCAGCTTGTGTTCATCTGATCAGCTCCAGCCCTAAGGTGTTTCTGATACAAGACGAACACAGCCTCAGCTCCATCCATTCTCAGCTTGCGTTCCCCGATCAGCCAGCTCGCGTTCCCCGATCAGCCAGCTCGCGACCCAACATAGATCAGCTCGCGCGACTTCAACTTTAGCTCGTTCCAGCTCGCGTCCGTTCGAGGTTCTCTTGGTGGTCCGGTTTCTACAATCTGCAAACAAAAGGATTGATTACATATTGCATGAGAGTTAGGTTGCTAGATTACTCTGATTCTGAAACCCTAAAATCTAGCCTCATATTACCAACCTTGAAATTGGTAAACCCTAATTGATATGCAACTGAATTATAAGATTGAATGCATCTAAATTGACTTGTTTGCATTATATTCTGTTGTGGCCGTGTGATTTTGCTATGAACCATACCGAACGGTCGTGTGGCCTAACCATTCCGATGCATTGTTCATACTCGCGGCCTTGTGCCCTTGATAGATCACATTGTTTGCATCATGTGATTGAAAGCTGTGTGGCTTAATGCATCATAGCTTGGTCGTGTGGCCTAGAGAGACACCATATCTGAATGGTCATGTGACCTTGCTTGCATATCTCATGAACCGATCTCTAGGATCGTTGTATCACATTACATGGCCGTTTGGCCTTGATTGAAAGCCGTGTGGCTTAATGCATCATAGCTTGGTCGTGTGGCCTAGAGAGACACCATATCTGAATGGTCATGTGACCTTGCTTGCATATCTCATGAACCGATCTCTAGGATCGTTGTATCACATTACATGGCCGTTTGGCCTAAGCATCACATATAGACCTAGCATTCTCGACTTGTTTCGCACCATGATCAAGTAGTAAAGTGTTTTGGTCGAGAGACTTATGAAATCATATGCACTGATTATTTTGAATTGGTTGCATCCTAAATCATGAATTGATTGATAATATGGTTTCAGATGCCGAAATTTGAGCCTTTGGATTATGCCATTCTAAATCCCTCTGGAGAAAATTATTTAGAATGGGCAATGAACACTTCAGTTGTCCTGAAATCAAGAGGACTCGGAAGGAGTATCATTCAGGGTAACTATGCAACTGAAAGTGAAAAGTATAGGTCCATAACAATTATGTGCCATCATCTCACTGAGGATCTAAGAAATCAGTACCTAA
>NC_027752.1:20626165-20626586 GCF_000695525.1 Brassica oleracea var. oleracea
AATCGTTTACAAACTGAGACTATGTGGTGAAGTGGTAACAGAGGAGGATTTACTGGAAAAGACCTTCCTCACAGCCGGTCCAAGAGATCTATTGTTACAACATATCTATAGAGAAAAAGGTTTCACCACCTATAATGATCTGCTCTCATGCCTAACTGAGCAGAGTAATTAGTTGCTAAAAAGAAATAGTGAGATGAGATATTCTGAAGCAAATAAGACTGATGTGGATCAGGATGAATCCAAGGCAGTCGTGTCCAATGTAACTTATGGTGTGGCCGGCATGTCTATTGACTATAGAAAGATCTTGACATGCTAATTGTGTTTTAAGTATTTGATTTGTGTTTTGCTTTAAACCTAATTGTCATTCACGATTTTATATATAATAATAGAATTGATTTGAGTTCATTACTATTATATCTTG
>NC_027752.1:20627557-20636446 GCF_000695525.1 Brassica oleracea var. oleracea
GACAACATTGTTCCTAAGCTGTTCATGGACTGAAACAAAGCAGCTGCATGTAGTATGTAATACTAGTAAAGGAGTTCTATAAGAACGATCAAATTCAGTCCATATGTAAACTAATAAAGAAATTCGAATTCCTTGTGTTTATACTAAACCAACCTAAAGAGAGGTTAAAAGGTTTATACAGATATGTGACACTAGCATGGACCGACTAGATTGTAGTACGGGCTAGTGGAAAAGAAAGATCAGCCCAAAGAAAGGTAATTTGGATTGCCTCAGCTTGCTACCTCGGATAGCATGTTCTCCGGATAGACCAATCCAACATCAGATCCCTTAGATAAGGATCCAGCGTAGCAGAACAGTCTGCTGCTGCTGTGAGGCTGAGTGGAGACATTTAATCTATCCTTCTCGATCGGATACCAATAGGTTGCAGTCCATAAGAATGTGTGATCGAAGTCCATGACCTAATATATATTCATTGTGTGATATGATCCACAGCAACAGAGGTCATGAGACGACATCAATATAAGGATAGGACTGCAATGAAAAACGAATATGGCATTGCAAGGCAATAGAGATCGATGACCACATGTGAGATTTATGAGTGTATTTGGCCATAGTTAGATAAGATTGTAAAATTCATTACAACAATGATCATTGATCAAGTCATGATCTTGGACACTCATGAGACAAGTTATGAACATGTATAAAAGAAGTATATGACTCAACATGGATCGATCAGATTAGTGCATAGTCGATGGTAGTACAGAGAAAACTCATACAGTCCATTACCTATCAATCAACATTTTAACATCGTCATAGGCAGTTAATAGCCAAAGAGAGTATCCGTGAGGATGTTTTTGGTCGAGGACCATAGTCCTACATGTCTGACCAAAGTATAGAGTGGTCGACAGCAAAGGTTCACTTCTTGACCATGTACACACGATGTCAGAAGACATGAGAAAAGACCGGAAAGATCAAAATGGTCCAATTACGGTTCAGTAATAAACTTGGCCGATTTGATTACTCCCTTCCTGCACGTCCAGGAAAGATCACGCATCAGATGCGTAGACTACATAACCTACACTGAGGTTCACATAAGGGGGAGCAGTACGTGTTGTACTCTTTTTCCTTCATCATGGTTTTGTCCCACTGAGTTTTTCATGATAAGGTTTTAATGAGGCAACATTAAGCGTATTACAATCCCTGAATGGTTATGACATCCAAGGAGGAGTGTTACAAATCAATTGATGGATGTCCATAACCGGCCCGGTCCATAACCGGCCCATACACTTAGAGAGAGAGAGACGGCCCAACCCTAGAGAGAGAGAGAGAGAGGTGGCCGTGACCTTAGGAGAGAGAGAGAGAGAGAGAGAGGCGGCTTATGCTTTGAAGAAAAGGAAACTATATTTCTTTTTCCTTCTAATTGTTATCTTTCCATTATATTAATTGTTACCTTTCATAAAATATCACACTCTAGCTAGATAGTTCTCCTCATTTTATATATAATTTTAGGCGAAAACAAAATCATTTATAGCCATTAAATATAATAAATGATTGTATTAACGATCATTAAAGATTATTGACCAAGAGCATTGAGCCATTGACCATTGACAAAGACTCTTGACTAAAATTTGGTCAAGGTTTTGACTTGACTTTTCATGGACTCTATGTGGTATGTGTCCTTTGTTTTTAATGGGCTTCTGGAAATCGCCAAATTTTGGATAGTCGGATCAGATTACATTTTAGACTGGGGATGGAGATGAAACCGAACTCCAGCACAAAATCTAAAGATTTACTCGGTTGATCCAAACCCAATCCATACCGCTTTTCCGAGACTGGGTTTCGTTCAATTTATTTATTTTTATTTATTTTATTTTTTTCGTTCAATTTATTGGATTATGTCGATTTGCCCATACTAGTTTTTACACATCCGAATAACTAATGTAAAATTGTATTTTTCTTGAATTATAAGAATCACAAAGGTTATATCATATGGACAACACTAGTAAAAAACCTTCGATAATTTTGTTGCCTACTCTTTAGGCCTAAACCTCGAAAGCCGTATTTTAACATAGTTTGATAATTGATAGTAACGCCCCAATAGCCAATACATCACATTAACTAACTGAAATAGTTTAGTTGACTGATAATATAAAATGAATATATGCAGTAATTTCTTTAAATCAAAATTAACATATTGGTCACCCTAAATACACATATGAGTGAGTGTTTACGTGGTTAGACACTGATACCATTCCTCTACCAAAACGTCTTCACCTTCATCTTCTTTCTCTTCTCATTCGAAATAACATCTACAAATTAAATAAACAAATAATATCAAAACACAAAGAGAGAAAAATGAGTGATGTTCGAGTAAACGCAGATCAACAAGAAGAAGGAGAACAACAACAAAACCTGGTCAAAGCACCGGTCAAGCGATCCCTCGGCCTCCTCATCACCACTTACGGCTGCCTCTTCGTCGGCTCCATCGCCTCGAGCCTCCTCGCGAAATACTACTTCGTCCACGGTGGCTCGAGCCGGTGGGTCTCCACGTGGGTCCAATCCGCCGGATTCCCACTCCTCCTCGGGCTTATCTACTTCCCTCGCTTCGTCTTCAAAACAACTAAGCGCCGTCCCTTCACGCGCTTCACACACCGCCATCTCCTCTTCTCCGTCGTAATCGGACTCATCCTCGGTTTCAACAACTTCCTCTTCTCATGGGGTACCTCGTACCTCCCAGTGTCCACATCATCACTTCTCCTCTCGACACAACTCATCTTCACTCTGATCTTGTCCGTGATCATAGTGAAACAGAAAGTCACTTTCTCAAATCTCAATTGTGTTGTTCTCTTAACGTTAAGCTCTGTTTTATTAGCTCTCGGTTCGAGCCAAGATAAACCGGCCGGTTTAACTAAAACCAAATATTTCATCGGGTTTTTATCCACGATCGGAGCCGGTTTACTCTTCGCGCTCTACCTGCCCGTGACGGAGAGGGTCTACAGGTCCGTTTATTGCTACGCGATGGTCATGGAGATGCAACTGGTTATGGAATTTTCTGCCACGGTTTTCGCCACAATCGGTATGGCTTTCGACGGCGGGTTTAAAGATATGGTTAAGGAAGCGAACCAAGTTTTCACTAAAGGACCGACGGTTTACTGGACAGTGGCGATTTTAGCGAATGTGGTGACATGGCAGCTCTGTTTCGCGGCCACGTCAGGGATGGTTTATTTGACGTCTGGTATCACCGGAGGTATCTGCATGACGGCGTTACTAGCTATGAATGTGATTGGAGGTGTGGTGGTGTACGGCGATGCGTTCGGCGGCGTGAAGATTGTGTCGACGGTGCTATGTATTTGGGGATTCTCGTCTTATGTATATGGGATTTACGTGAAGATGAAGAAGGATGAGGAGAAGGAGGAGGGACACACCGGTATGAAGACGGTGGAAGACGGTGGAGAGTTAGAGTTGGAGATGGGTAAGGTTAAAGATGACGTGGCGGCGGCGGATGAAAGAGTTTGATGATATGTGTGATTGAGATAGTCGTTATGATTTTTAGGAAGTCAAATAAAAAGTAGTATCTTTTATGTGTTCTTTCTTTTTCTTCTCAACTTTTATTTTTATTTTTAGGTAATGCATCTGTTTTTTTTGTTTTTGTTTTTAGGTTTCCCCCCCCCCCTCCTTTTGGTTATATTTATGAATTATCTAACAATGAATACTGATTATGTAATCCTGTAAGTGGGTTTCAATGTCGGTCAATAGTCATATATATATCTATTGTATGAAATTACGCATTATTATTCCCATTTAGTAGTAATAAATTTAATAAAAGGTTCATTTGACAGACCTAAAAACAAGTAGCTAAGCAAAAATCAAGATCTTAATTTGACTTTCACTACTCAGATTTTATTACAAACTGGTGTTTTCCTGTACCATGTGCAGTAAAAAAATTTAAAATATTTTTTAACAGATAAATTAATATAAATTTGATTTAATTAAACATAAAAATTATATTTAAGAATATGCATGTATATATTTGAAATTATAATCTTACATAGATTTTTCTATCTATTTATTTTAATTAAATATATTAAATAAATTTGTAAAAGTTGCATAATTACCAAAAATTAAAATTAAACAATATTTATAAAATTTGTAGATATATAAGAAAATAATGATTTTATGATTAAATTTAGTAATAAAATTGTATAATTTAAAAATATATAATTAAATTATATTTTGAAATTTATAATGCCATATGTGAATATATTTATTTTAATGATGATTTATAAGTTATTTCCATATTCTAAAAAAAAATTCAAAAATATAAATTAACATTAAATGTAATATATGAGTTATTACCATATTTTAAAAAGTTTACCAAAAATATAAAATAACATTAAATGCAATTGTCCATGTCATATTAAGCTATAAGACATGTCATCAATTTGAGTAATCATGTCATATTTGTTTTGTGAAATTGATTGTAGAAAGTATATGTGGCAAAATCACTTTGTAAATATAGTATAGGGGGTAGATAAGATTTGAAACGAGTATAGGGGTAGATAAGATTTAAAATATATTATTTCAGATAATGTTTGCAATTTATGCGATTTATGGTATGTAGTCCACGTAGCTAAATAATGATGATTTTTCCACAACACTCTACAGGAAGAAATCATTTAACAAAGAGAAAAAAAATACATTCTCTAGTATATAATGGTATGCTTCGGCTTCTTTTCTTCCTTTTAGGGCATTTTTCACTGATAAGAACCGTTTCAACAAAAAAGTATTACTGTTTTACTATAGATCTTTAATAAAATATTTTGTAAAGAAAAAACTGTCATTCACAAATGTATATTGAGTATCTCAAATATCTCTTTTTGTAACTGGCATTCAAAAAACAACTTTTCTCTCTTATTTTTATTTATTTATTATTTTGAATTAAAACATACATTAAAATATTTTTGTATGAACATGCTTTTAGCTTCGGTTTATTATTATTTTTTTTTCACCAATCTCTTGTTACTAATTTAAGCGAACATAACAATATTAACAACATCTTATAACTCACAATGTGCAAACTGATAAACTAAATACCCGACATAAAGTTCAAAAGAATACAAGGATAGAGACAAAAACTTAAAAAAGTTTGATAAAATGTTATGCAAGATATCGAAGTTGCCACTTACGATCTAATCTAAGAAAGACTCAAACCGTACTTCCAAATCTTCAAATAGCGAACGATTAGTCACAAAAACATGTGACGTCGCAACACTACTCAAAGCCTCGATTCTCAATTGAATGTGGATCATCGCATCTACCGATCCCAAGTGAGCCATCACATAAGATAGCAAACGGCTAGGCATTTGATAAATTTTCCGGGTTTTGAATACCACAGGAGGGTCACCTCTTACAAAGAGGGAAGTTGGTGGAGAAAATCTCTCCTTTGAGAAGGAGGATGTGGAGAAAGATCTTTCTCGGCCCTGTCGAGAGGAGGTTTGAATAAACTCAGCCATAGAGGTTGAGGTTACCGGGCTGTTTGCTGCAAGTTTTTGTCTTACCAAATCGTGAACCAATGAAGTTCTTAAACTTGTGATCAGCGCTATGAAATCTATCCATAAGCCAACAAAATCACCAGGAAGCTTCCGTTGTGCTCCTCTGTTACATAACACATGACACACGTTGGTGATTCTAGATAGGCCAACTGAAATTCCCGTCCCCATGAAACATTGTTGCTTAGCTGAACCATACCAGAAATGTTGGAGTTGACCGGAGAATAAGCAACACCAACTGAAATCTATTATCACCACAGGAGGTTCAAAGAAACAAGTACTTGGTCTGCCATGAGTGGACTGTGGTGAATAATTATTTCTAGAGGAAACTTCGCGAGTTGTTGAGTTAGCAAGTTTGCCCTTTTCTCTCATTTTACGGCATGTTTTGCATTTTGTTTGAGGGTTTTGCGACGAGGTCGTTGGCAAAATGAAAGCATATATCTATCCTGTCTATGTACTTCCCTTTTTTGTAAACTTTATCCTGTTTATTTACTTAAAGAAAATTTATATTGGAACTAATGAGTAATGTGAAAATATATTATGTGAAACTGTGATGAATAATTATGTCGGTCGACGGTTGGTAAATATCTCTAAGTGTATATGTCATAATTAATTTAAATTCATACTTTTTTTTGTAAAAAACTAGCACATATATAAAAATATTACAACAATATTAATTAATAAAATGTTATATTAAAATATACAATTTTAAATAGAAATACATAATTAATATTAAAATTCAAGTAAAATACCATATTATTCCATAAAATTATTTCAAAAATGTATATATGATCAGCTAGTACATTTCAAAGTAAAACTGACTCTTTTTATTTTTAATTTGTACATTTTGAGTTAAATATTGTTAAAATCGGGTAATATTAATACTTGCACACACATTAGATCTGAAAAAAAAATAAAAGAAGAAAATAAAATATTTCTAAAAGACTTAATTTCTATCGATGATATTAATACTGGTGAATACATTCGATCTGAACAAGAAAAAAATGTACGAAAAAACATAACAAACAACATCAACAACTATTTTTTGTTACACAAAATTTGTTTGGACAATATTTTAGAGATTTTGGAGGTTCTGAATCAAAGTTACCTTACTATTGGTGTTTTTGTAATATTTAAATTTGTGTAATATTTATGTCTTCATGTATTTTTTTGAAAGTTTTTTTTGTTAAGTTTTTTTTGTAAATTGTTGTTTTCTAAATCTAGTTTAAAAATATTTTAAATCTTATTTTAAAGTTTTTTTTAGTTTTATTTTTAAAACTTAAATTTATATAAAAGTTGAAATATATATGAGATATAAATTTTTTAAGGATTAAAACGATAAACGAGAAAATATTTAAGAATTATAAATGTGATGTGTAATTGTAGAGATCAAAATGCAAACAAAATATGAAACTTTATATTTGAAGTTTTGAGTAATGAAACTTCAAATAGAGTTTCACTTTTCAAGACTTCAAATTTGAAATTTTGAAATTCATTTTTAGAGAACAAAAAACTTCATATTTGGAGTTATAGAGTGTCTTTTAGAGATGCTCTTAGTCGTCTTCATGTTTCTATTTTTACCTTTTTCTATTTTACCGTTTTTTACTTAACAAAATTATATTAAAACAAATGAAAATATTATATATATTTTAAATTAATTTAAGGGAAATTTTCTCAAATAGTCATTTTTAAGTTTTTATCACAAAATAGACCTCAAAAAATAAAATGACCAAAATAACCTTTTTATTTTAAAATTTTAATATATAATTTTTTATTTTTTAAAATTTGAATTCATCCCCAAAATCCAACCCCTTAACTCTAAACACTAAGTCTTAGATAAATTACCATAAGGGTATAAATGCATATTTACCTTCCAATAAAATTTTTCGTGAAAATAAACTAAAAAAAAAACTATTTAAGGAAATTTTTCTTAATTTAAAGATATAATTGTATTAACAAAGATTAAAATCTTAATGGGACAATAAATTTACATAAAGTCTTAAAGAGACAAACCCAACTTTTGAGTATCCCATTTCTCTAGTTTTCACATTTTATTACGAAGAGATAAGGATCCAATCTAATAAATAATTCATTACTATCCGTTACTTTCCATGAACTGCCATTATTTCAAATAATCTCTTTCTTACCAACTTTTTAGATAATCTCAAACTCCCAAAAACTTATATCTCGGATCATAGTCCATCTAGTTAGTTGATTAGTTTGAGCCTTGTTGGTTAGAGACCTTTCTAACAATAAGCAGCATTTAAAGACAAAGTGAAAGTGCGATAAAACTGAAATGGATTAAAACATATAATTTCCACAAGACTCTCAACGAAGAAATGATATAATAAAAGAAAGCACTCTCCTGGATATAATGGCATGCTTTGCTTTCTTCTCCTCCTTTTAGCTTCGATTTATTTCCAGGGGAAACAGTTCTCGAATTGTTGATTTAGATTTGCCTTTTTCTCTCTCTTACCGCATGGTTTGCATCTTGTTTGAGGGTTTTGCTATGAGTTCATTGACAAAATGAAAGTATTTATGATATTTTTTTACCGCTGATTTATTAAGATATTAAAATTATCAGAAAGATTACATAGACGATTCGATAACCAACAATACTATCTGATTTATGAAGATTTACGTTTAACTGCATCACCGGAGCCGCCATATGAAAATCTACACCTTGACGGGTTTACTTGTACCACGTTCAAGATCCGTAAGCCTTTCTTCCGTAGTATGCATAATAGTTTAACTAGGTAATAACTCGCGTCTTGCGTGGGATGTGATTATTAGTTTCGTTATTTTTAATAAAAAGACATTAAATCAGTTTAATCTGGATAATCGTTCGGTTTTAAGTTTTTTTTTTGGTTTTTAATCTTCTAAAATATAACTATTGTTTTAAATTAATATTCATTTAAGTTTATTTCGTTAAAATGTTTGATTTTTTTGGTTTTATTTCCCGTTAAAAACCAAAAATTAATATTATTTGTTTATTTTCATGTTATGGATTTTTGATAGCCGATATGTCGAACCAATAGTTTCTAAACAGATAATAGTTTAAGAAAAAGAAAAGAAAATTATTAAGACAAATCATTTCACTACAATTTGGTCGGTAGTGAAAGAAGCATTAAGAAAAAATATTTCAACTTTCAAAAAAATTGGATACTTCAGTTGTGGTAAATACTTAGTTACAAGGTACTCACATCAAGGTGCACATGTATGTGTATGTAAAAAGTATATAAAAATAGTTGACAAATATATTGTTAATTAATATCAAATGACATTTTTGTTCAAAATAATACATAAAAGATAAAATTAAAATTAATTTAAAATAAAAAAG
>NC_027752.1:20636577-20640873 GCF_000695525.1 Brassica oleracea var. oleracea
ATTCTAGTACCTAATATAATAAATTTAATTCATAAAAATATTGTAAAACTGATATAAAGTATAATATATAACATATATATATATATAATTCTGTACATATATGTATATATATATGTATATAACAGATCGAA
This sequence comes from Brassica oleracea var. oleracea, assembly GCF_000695525.1. Taxonomy (NCBI): domain Eukaryota; kingdom Viridiplantae; phylum Streptophyta; class Magnoliopsida; order Brassicales; family Brassicaceae; genus Brassica; species Brassica oleracea. The sequence goes on from NC_027752.1 coordinate 20,636,709, forward strand.
TTAGATATCCGTTCCTAAAAATATTGGTATTTGTGATTTGATTCTTTTTTGGATATTGTATTTTAGTATTTGGTTTGTTTCGTAGAGTTACAGATATCCAGATTTTTTGGTTCAAATCAAAACGGATAACGAATCGAATCAAAAATTATGAATATTTTTCTCAACTTTATGAGTAAACAATAAAAATAATATATATATAGTTTGGCTTTTGATTCATTATCTATTTTTATTCGAACAAAAAAATCCAGAGTTTTAGTGGAATCATGTATGTGAGTTTTATATTAAAAAATCGCAAAGTATATAGTGTGAACATATTTATGAATATAGTGTGAACGCGTTAGCATACTTATTATCAAATCATTGTGAGGCTGCCACATGTCTATTATAGTGTGAATGCATTTATTACAATGCTTCTATTTTAATATATAAGGGATAAGTCGTTTTTTTTTTGAATTGAAATTTGGATCTGTTGGTATATAATCATTAATGAACTCTTAGTTAAACCACTAGACTAAGGATGCTTCAACAATATTTATGGTATTTAATGTATACAAATACATGTCCTTTTTTTTTAATCGTCTGATAACATTGTTCAAAGAAGATGAAATGGTAGGGAACACTCCCATAAGGGACCAAACGGAAACATGGACACAGACACAAATCTTAAAGGAAAGATGAATTAGTCTTGTCTTGAAGCTTCTCGTAAAAGTCGATGGTGCAACCAGGCTGGTCCGCCTAAAGCTAGGTATGACTGAAGGCGCCCATCTCTCATGACACTCTTTGCTATATCCCGAGCAATCAGATTAGTGTGTACTTTCTCGACTTCAAACGATACCGCACAAAGAAGGCACCAAGGGAGTTAATCTGCTCCAAGAGAGCCCTGAATCTTGGCCACAAAGAGGGAGCTGAGATTGCTTCAATAGTTTCTAGATGATCTGAAGCAATGCTCACTGAAGTGAAATGCAAATCCCTCGCACTTCGTAAAACCCATATTATACCTCTTAGTTCGGCTATCAGTCGGTTTGCAGACGGTGTGAACGCATCACGTTCATGGAAAAGGACGTTACCAGTGTAGTCTCGCGTGATCCAAGCTACACCGAAGATTGCCATTTCTCCAGTTCACATGAACGTTGCACTTAATTACACCTGATAAGGGGGGACTCCACCGTTCACACACTTCTAATGTAGAGCTCTGCCTCGTCAAGCACTGCACTTGTTTATTAACTTCCAACCAGAGAGTTGCCTCTTCCTCCGCATTATGGACCCATAACAAAGGAGATTCTTGAGTCGCTGCATATAATATCACATTGCTATTCCTCCACACATTCCACATCAACCAAGGGAGAGATCGAACACTCGCGGTTTCATTACCTCGGTTATCCAGAACATCAAACAAGAAGGTCACATTCTCCTCTAGAACCATGCTGAAACCTTGCACCGGTTTAGGACACAGAGATAGGTTCCACAGCTCCTGAGCCTTAGTACGTCGAAACAACATATGATTAATTGTTTCAGCTTCAACCTGACATAAAGAACAAAGCCCCTGCACAAATACATGTCCTTTTAAAGAAAAAATATATTGGAACTAATGTTAAACTAGAGCTTGACCCGTGCGATCGCACATGTATTTATTTTCATTTTTATAAATAATTTTTTTTATATAAATTTTATAATATAAATTTATAGTTTACACATAATACATAGTTGTTTAATATAACATTTCAAACATAATAATTATATTTATCACATTGCGTAATTATATTTTGTTTTTGAAATTTAATTGTATCACCATATTTTTATCATTTAAATTTATTGTATTCAATTTCTAGTGGAATTTTATTTATATAAAAATATGCTACCAATAATTTATTGACAGAATAATTATATTTTATTTATATATTATATAAATGATTATTTCATGTGGTTTTTATTTTTCATTATTAATAATAAATAATGAGAAATATAACTATATAATTTTAAAATGATATTGTGTTCTAAATTGAATAAATGAATACCTAAATCGATTTATGTTGTTTTTACATGTTATTTTATGTTTATGTAAATTAATTATTTTTTCTATGTTTAACATTATGCTTTTAGCCATCGATTATATCATTCCACATTGAGTATCATATAAACAAATCCCGCATGTATAAATAATTGGATTTATATATTTTTTTGTCAGCAGTTGGATTTATATTTATATGAAAATAATCTACATATAATACTTTAATAGATTGTTTTATATTTTATTTATATATTATATTTATGGATTTTGTGTGGTTTTTTTACCTTTTCATTTATTATTAATAAATAATGATAATTTTTAATGTCTTAAAGTTAAAAAAATTATGTAATAAATTTAGTAAATGAATAAAATAATTCCAAATATCATTAAAATTATGAAAAGTAATGTTATATATGATCTAGTGCATAGAATTTTGAGGAAGAAGAGTTACGTTGATAGATCTTTGCAAAGAGAACCCATTTATGTATAGTATTGATGTACATTAAAGTGTTTTATTGTATTAATATAACCCTTATAAATTTTAATGTATTTACAAACCCATTTAAGTGTAAGAAAAGGAGAAAAGTCAATATTGGCAAGGAAGAAGTATTACGTGGGGGAGGTCTGGTCATCAAAGAGACAAATGATGATATATTATATTTTGTGTATAATACTCCCTCTGTTCCTTAATATTATATATTCTAGGAAAAAAATTTGTTTTAAAAAGATCCATTTTTTACATTTTCAAAACATGTTTTATTAACTAATTGCAAATTTCAAAAAATTTATTTGCACTTCCTGAATTGTTATTGGCTTAAAATTATGAAACAAAGATAAACACAAAAAAATATGCAAATTTAATGTGTTTTATTAAAATGTGTGAAAAATATAGAATATGTAACATTAAAAAACAGAGGGAGTATTATATTTTGTGTTTCATATTGATGATAATTAAAATTTATAGTATTATGTGCAATGCATAAGTAAAATAATTATATTGAAATTTTTGTTCAATTTATTTAGGAAGCTGTGAGTTATATTGATTTTTTTTATGCATTCAATTTAGGAAATTATGTATTTAATTTGAAAGAAAAAAATTAATGCTAAAAATAAGGTGTAGTTATTACTTCAGTGACATTTAAGTGTAATTAAGTTAAAATTTTAAGGGTTAATCTATATTTGTACTTCATTTTTAAAATATTAGATTTGTACTTCCATTTTAATATATTTGATTTACAATTGCCCGAAACTGTGATGAATATTATAAATGATGACATAGACAAAACATAATTTCAATATATATGTTACATCCAATAGAAAATTATAAAACCTAAAAAAGGAAAAGTGTTGTCGTTTATGGGTCACAACATACCCAAAAATAAAAAGAAGTGATCACGATCTCTAAGATTCATATTAATAAAGGATGACCATCTTGATTAATTAGAGAGAGAGAGATTAAGAAAATAAAAATTGAATGGGTGAAATAAAGAAGAGACATGCTTAATTGATGATGATGCAGCTTGGCATTAACTCGGTGTGGATTACTAACATTGTCTCCCTAATGCTCCTTTTGTTTTTGTATTTTTCTTGGGGCACTTTCATAGAAAAAGATTGTTTTATTCTTATTATCCTTTTGTGTTTTAAATAAGGTTATGACTCTTCAGTAATATTGTAAGCCCTTGTAAATATTTTAGACCCACGAAATCCAAATTTTTGTTCCTTTTGATTCAGTGACAAATTGAATCGAAGTTATGACCCCAATGTGTATGTTTCCATTATATAAATACGACTTTACAATGCACACATATAATTTAATATGGGGAAAATTGGCAATATAGAACAAAACAACTATAGATTTGTCCCTTTAGTATTAAATCATAAATCTTTGTCCCTATAGAATAAACAATAGTAAATACCCTATTTTGTCATTTTCTTTAACATGCAGTTACCTTAAAAAAAATTAATTTTATAAAAAGAGTAAAAGTTTTATAAGAAAACACAATTGTATCGTCCCTCCTTCCTCGTCTCTGACTCCTTCTCAATTGAAGAAGATGCGATTTCGTTCGCCGTCGCCACCGTCTTGAGCTGGCCGTCTAAGTCTGTCGGAGAGGTTGAAATCGTCGTCCCATCTCTCCGTCGTCCTCCTTCTTTCATCGT
>NC_027752.1:20643328-20647509 GCF_000695525.1 Brassica oleracea var. oleracea
TTCACTGTCAGGTACCTCAACATCTTCTTCTGAATCCATATCAGCTGCATCGTCAGACTCCATATCACTTGAATCGTCAGACTCCATAGGTGCTTCCTCTCTGTTAGGCGACTCAGTACCTTCTTTCGCTATGTTAGAGGCTTGAGTACTCACACACAACTGCGTCGAAGCTTTGTTCTTTACATATGTAAGAAAATTTCTAACTTGCCGATCACTGGTGATGATAACATGGGGTGAGTAGATGCTATTGATCAAATCGGAAGGTAAATAACTCAGCTCTATATTGACCATGCTTACATCAATTCCAAAGTCTTCACACACCATAGCCTTTAGGTTTTCAAAGCTTGAACTTGTGTCCAAAGTAAGTAATCTGCCTCCTTTTTCTTCATCAACAAGAAATCCCCATCCATTGTTCATCGACGATTTCCACAAACCACATGAAGCATATATGTTAATCTTCATAATTTTAGAATGACAAAAGTTTGGAAGAACTAAAAGATGAAGAAAACTTCCACGTTGAATTTCAGAAATCGTGGTATGTTGAAGAAGAAGACAAGATTTTAGGAAAAAAACTTAAAAAAGGAAATTAAAAACATTTAAAAGATTTACTGAATATTTACTAACCGTTTTTGGCTAGATTTTCGGATTTTGTAATTTTATTAGGTAGAATTTGCATTCTATCTGTTTAGAAATTAGAAGGCCTGGTAGAATATTGTATACCACCGGTGTAGACAAAAAGACAATTCGAATAATGCATTTCCTACTTTAGTAGATTAATTAGTTTTTGTAGCGCATCAAATCTACCAGTTACGTAGAGCATAGAGGGAATGAGGATTTTATATTCTTCCCTAGTAGTTGTTAATGTTTTCGGTGTATTGCGCATACTACGACTGGTAGATCACTATGTCTTTGTTAGATTATATATTCTAAATCTCCGTAGATGGTAGATCAGATTTTCTAACACATTTACCCCATTTTTGAAATTACTATTCAAACATTTTTTGAATCTAAATTTATTTTTCTTATATGCAGTTGATTATCTACATCAAATATACAATTTTGGCAGATTTTTTTGCATTCTAAAAAAATTGATATGAATTTTTATATACAAAAAGGGTAGTGAATGTCCAAAAATGACAAAAGTTGATTTTGTTATAAAGGGACAATACTTTAGTTTAGTTGTTCTATATTGCCAATTTTCCCTTTATATGTCATAATCTCACATAAATGAATTTACTATAACCGTTACAAATGTCCGTCGCTCTACATGCTCCAAGTATTAATGTTCGATTTGCCTCAGTACCCTACGATTATAAAACAAGTAAAAACAAACGACTTAGATATCATGTATTATCAGCTGGTAGTTCAAATATTAACAAAGGAAGAGAGACGGTAAAAAGAGTCACCGAAAAAGCGACTCTCTATAAGTGTGAGACTGAGCATAATCCCTAGAAATAGCAATTAAGATCTAGTTGTTGGTACTTCCTTGATTCACACATTATATATGTGCTTTAAATCTATATTTGTTGCAACCCTATTCAGTTAGAATTGTGTAATCTCTTGCGGTCTGTAGATTGACCACAAATGATTCAAATAGATCTCCCAAAACAAAATTCATCAATAGAAAAGACAAAGTTTATTCAATTTTTGTTTGTATAGGTATATTAATCATTGTCCAAAAAAGAGGGTAAATTGAAGTTGACTTGTATATCGTAGATTGAACCTATAGACGTTGGAAAATCATGAAACTCGTCGATCCATATTTGTCGATGTTAAAAATGTTTAGATAAACCATATTTTTATATAATGATATAAGATTATCTTATGCCTAATGGAATATTTTCAAAAGAGCTGAGAATACTTGGAATGGACTTTTGGGGTGATTAAAGAAATGGGGCCATGATTATCGTAAGTGCGGAGGTAATGAATTACGCATTAAGCAACTAAAAGAAAGTTAAAGAGGAGTTAACTAAATCGATACTTCAAATTAAAAAAAAAAGGTTCATTGAAAATGCCCTTTGCGTTGTTTTAGGTTGTGGGATTACAAAAAGATAAGCTCCAAAGATTATAGATCACAAATTTGAGCTGTAATTAGGAGGTTCACACGTCTATTATCATAGCAAATTACATCAAAACTCATAACGGATTTGGTACCTATGGTTGTGCTTAATCAAGAACCAAAATTAGGTACATTTAAAAATTAAAGATTCCATAAAAATAATGCAATTCCAATATTTGGGGCGTGGAATGAGTATGTATATAGCATCAGTATCTTGTGTGTTCCCAAAGATCAATCATACTAATCTTTGGGAATCGCATTCTACATTACTTAGTCTTAGATTTATATTGGTTAAACATTCATAACCGTATAGTAGAAGCGTCTTATTTCTTTTAATATACTGTATGGTGGAGTGATATTAAAAGATACTAACAAATTAACTCAACTACAAACACTAATTTTAAATTTACAGAGTCGTAGGATTGATAAATCAAACCAAAGTAGAGATATTCTTTGATGATCGCTGGATTCCAATGAACAAGTGCATACATAACTCCTCAGTCTACACAATACATATTTGAAGTGATCCCTCATTACTAAAACCTTTGGTACAATATCTTGATAATCTGTTGAGTTTATCCGAAGGTTATGTATATTAAATTCACAATAAATTTCAATGATTTTTCTCAATGAATATCACATTCAAAAGGTTAGGTGTAGATGCTATTTCTACATCTCAAATCTAATGTTCTTTTTGTTATATAAATAAAAAGATAAGTACTACCGCAGAATAAAAGAAGACAAGCGAAGCACGACTTCGGATATCCATAACCCAATTAGGATACATATATACAATTAGTTTTGTAGTAATTGTGACGAAAACATTGTAGTTCTATCGCCTCCTTAAGCAAATAGCAAAACTAAAACAAAGATATAAATGTACCTATATAGGACCCTAGCCAATTATCTTCGACCTCTAAAGCAAAGTGTGCCGCCTTCTTTCTTTCTTACATCAAATTCTAATAATTTAAAACAAAATGTTGTTAAGAATGAATATGAGTAATGTTCATCGCGACTAGAGATGCAAATAAGATCAATCATTTAAAAAAGTTTTGTCCCACAAATATATATGCTTCCAATGATGAAATGATTATGTGGAAGACATAGGAAGGTTTTCACTTTTCACCAACTACTCTTCATTATTCCCCCACATAATGTCTAATATTATTGGCATCATCAGTTTCAACTTTTGTGTTTTCTTTTCCTTGTATCCTCTTATTTTACATGATTAAGAAATCTAGGATTTGATTAATTATAAACAAAGAATACAACCTTGAACCTACAGTGTATCATTTATCAAGTCGTGTTTTTAAAGTTAGTCCATGAATGTGTACTGGAAAAGAATGATCGATTTTTTTTTCTTCAGAAATATAATTTAATAACTATAATAAGGATTTGTTCCAAAAAAAAACTATAATAAGGTGTCACAAACAATCTTTTACGTGTTATTTTTCCTTTTGACATTTTGGCGTCCTGTAAAATATAAATAGCAGTTGGTGAAATAATATTTTGTCTGGCTTGGGCTTTGGAAGTGCATGTATTTCCGTAATATACGCCTCGTTTTGTTCGTTCTTTCCATTACATTACGTTACGGGTTTCATTTCAGTTCTCTGGCTGAGTGCAAAACTGCAAATGAATTCTTTTAAAAGAATATTTGAGTATCAAAACTAAACTAGAAAGCACAGATTAACTAGGAACTACATCAGTCCAATAAACGAGACTATATGCTTGAAGGATTATTCACAAAATGGTTTGAATTGGGAACAATAACAATGGTCTCGTCTATATACAGTCAGGCCCTTCACAGACTTGTAATTAAAATAACGTATTATTATGGTTTTAGGAGTATATACTCTAAGTCATGCATGTCCACGTTTTTTACTATATATGGTTTTGATTTGAATGAGAAAAGCTGCTATTTTGACCCTGTTGTCTAGGCAGGCTAAGCTTAATCTTTCTCTATCCACCTGGTGGCATGGTGCAGACGAGAATCCTACTTTAGTGACAACACAGCTTAAAACATAGATTCTTTATAGCTACTTCAGATTCAGACATCATTCGAATCGATTTTGGTTTCATTCACTACAAGAAAACAGCGGTATTCTGACGGACATTCCGACGG
>NC_027752.1:20647609-20653115 GCF_000695525.1 Brassica oleracea var. oleracea
GACGATTTTTTCCCTCAGTATCCATGTTGTTTTCTTGTAGTGATTGTTACTCTCCTTAAACAATTACATTATACTCTCATTTACTTCTCTTTTCTTCAAGATTCATAAATGGGCTCTAAAATAAGTAACGGCCGTAAGCCCATCCAAAATAGATATGACCAAATAAAGCGTGAGAAAATTGCGATTTTTACCCTCATTTTTATTGAAAAGTAAAAAATATTTATTCTTCTATGGTAAATTAATCTAGCTTTAGAGTTTAAAGTTAAAGGGTGGGGTGAAGTCTTTACAATGTAAAATTTAGGATTCTAATAAATATATAAATAAATACTTAAAAAATATAAAAAAAATTTTAAAAATAGTTTCAAACAGAACTTTTAATTTTCAAAAACAATTTTAAAAAAAGAAAGAAAAAATCATAAAAAAATTCAAAAAATATATTTATAAAAAAGTTCGAATTTGAAAAAGTATAATTCGAAAACATAAAAAAATATAATTTTTTATTTATTTAAATAATTATTTATATATATATATATCAAGAGTATAAGAGTCTTTGCACTTTAATGAAAAAAATATTTTTGAAAATATCACTTCAATGGTGGTAAACATGAATGGGTACCATAAAAGCGGTAAACCTGAAATTCACCCAAATGTTTAACTTGCCTTCTTCTTCTTCTTCTCCAATTTGGGATTTGATCCAATCCGTAGCCTAAGGAGAAACGAAAAGGGGAAACTGCGACAAATCAAAGGTATGATTAGAAACCCAAAGAGACTCATGAAAACACTTTAATTTTCTGCAATTTTTTTTCTTTCTGATCATTGATTGTAAAAAACCTCAGAAGGTGGTCCATGGCTGATTTACAGCTAAAGAAAAGAGGATACATCTAGGCAATCTCTGTTGGGTTCAATGCAGCTCTTGCTGCCGTCTCTGCGAAGTTTTTCTCACAATCGTAATGAAAATCTTAACTACTAAATATATCCCATTTTCATTTGTGTAACTTTTTTTTTTCATGAGAGGGGTTTAATAGTTTTGTTGCAATTGATTAATTTAATTTTGGAAATTTTTAATGTTTAACAGGTGATAGAGTATGGATTAGTTGTATTATGTAATGTGGTAATGTGGGGATGTTATGTAAACAGCTTAAGAGCTCTCTCTTCTTTACATGCTACCATCACTAACTTTGCTGCTAATTTCCTCTCTTCCGGTTTCGCGGGCTTCCTTTTGTTTCACGAGTCCTTATCCATTCCGTGTAAATTTTTTAAATCTTGAAAACAATGTGTCTTATGTTATGCTTTTCTTCGATGTCAAAGCCTATTACTATTGCACATTCCATAACTTGTACTTGTGTGTTATTATTAGGCACCAATTCTTAGGTTGAAATGCTATTTTTTTGGCGTTGTAAGATAAGTTTGGCTGATACATTTTCCTATAAGTAATGCAGTGGTTTTCGGAGCTTTATCGATCACCATCGCAGTTGTAATCCTCAGCAATTCAAGTGTTGATAAGAAGGTTATCTCCAACTCCACTCTATTTTGTATTCTAAAATAGAGTTTAGAGTAAAAATGTTCCAGTGGTACTCTATTTTTCACTTTATAATAGAGTAAAAATGGATTTACTCTATATATAAAGTAAGTTTTTCTTTTCATCACTCTATTTTCCATTCTAAAATAGAGTTTCATTTGAGTTTATCACAACTTTATTATAGAGTTATTTTATTTTAAAGTGAAAAATAGGGTGAACCATTGGAGATCGTCTTAGTACAGATTAGTTCAAGAACAAATATAATAGCTTCGCTTCTGGAGAAGGTTTGCTTTTGCGTACAAGTATTAAGAAAAACTTCTTGTTATCAGATGCATTAAGTTGTTTGAAGTCTTAGATCTTTTTCTGTTAAATACCAACTTAAAAAATGAGTGATTTTCCTGATTTTGTTGCAGTTAGATACTACTGTAATCAATGTCAAAGATACAACAATCTAATTACTGCACGGGTCTTCTTCTGCTTTTCATTCAAATCAACATGCAGTGGCAAGAAACTAATGCATAACTAACTAGTAACTACTACAATTTGTGCCACAAAATTGTCTGAAACTTTCTAACCACAAACTATGCGGTTGGATTAAAGAACCAGCTATGTCGTGGGGTTACTTACATATTTTTCCATTAAAAATATGACAATTCTGTTTCATATGTAAAAAGAATGCATATTGTTTTTTTGGACAGCATGCATGTATACCCAGTGCCGGTCCGGAGTCCGGTGGTGCCTGAAGCACATTCAAAGAATGTTTCCCCTTAGTTACAAATTTTTTTTTTTTGCATTTTTAACATTATTATATTTTTTAAAAAAAGTATATAAATATCAATAATTTTTTTGCAAATTTTCTTTCATAGTTATTCAAAAATTTTGAATAACCAAGTGTTTTAACTAGTTCATGTTCTATTAATATTATAGACAATACATTTAATAACTTATGAAACATATTTCAACGTAAATAATTTTGTTGGACTTTAGTTTAAAAAAAGTAAACATTAAAACGAGAGATATAACAATTCTAGCAACAACCAGTGAACAATGGAGAACATGATCAATTTTGAATTAGTAGAATACAATAAATAATTGGAGAGCACAAACTAGATTTTTATATATTTACTCTATATTTAATATTCTATATACTAAAAATAAACAAAGATTCTATTAAAAGCAATCGTATCTGTTACCACTCATTTACTTGCAATCATTATTAAAAGAAGACTTAATCGGATACAAAAGGAAGCAATCTAACTCTACATCTGTAGGAAAACAAGACAAGTTAACAGACCACCAGACCAAAGAAAAATTTAGACATATGGTGCCTCCAAAATGTTAATAATATTTGGGGCCTAAAACCCAAGCTTTACGAGCTTTAGGCCGGGCAGCTTTAGTCCAGGGCCCGGCCTGTGTATACCTAGTCATGAAATTATTACTTATTTCCAAACTATATAAAAATTGAGGTTATAAACTACTGAAAATATTCACAGGATTTAAAATTACTATTCATAATATACCAAATCATTATTTACAGAAATTCAAAACTTCCAAAAATACCTTTATTCAAGATAATACAAAATAAGTTAAATTAACAAAAAATATACTAAAAGGAATAAACTCAATATATATACTATTTTGAAATTAACTAAAATTAACAAATATTGTCATTTATAAAATACGATTTAAAAAATGAAATATAATTTTAAATTTCATATAAAATAAACTATGCTAATAAATTAAATATTATTTAACATTAATAAGTTATATATATATTTAGAAAACTAACTTAAAATAAAAAAAATTATTTAGAAAGAATAAAATATTTAAGCAAATTAAATTTAATCTTAAAAGAAATTTAATCATATAACCTTGGAAGTTGTTACCATAAGATTTTTAAACTACTAATCATAATATGTCAAATAATTACTTACAAAATTTCGGAACTTCCAAAAATATTTTTTCGTAATAAAAATTCATATATAATAAGGTAAACTATCAAAAATATTAATAAAAAGAAATATAATTAATTTAAATAATTATTTTAAAAATTAACCTAAAACTAACAAATATTTGTTTTAGTTACCATTTAAAAAAACCAATATAATTTTAAAATTCCATATCAGATACACCGTGGTAACAAAAAAATATCATTTAAATTAATAAAATTAATATATGCAATTTATAGTGCACTGAAAGTTGGTGTAATATAAACTAAACTAACAAAATAAAAACCATTTAAACCAACTTTATATATACTATTTTTGAAAATTGACATAAAATTAACAAACTTTTTGTAAGAGGAATAAATATATTTTGAATTTCAAAGCTATAAGAATTTAAATCACATATGATTAAAAAAAGATGAAGCTACATAAATATTGTGTCAAATCAAAGTTAAAGTATCAATGAAATATACCAAATAAAAAATAATATTATTTTAAATGTTAAGATTTTCAAAAATAGTTCCTACAAAATAGAATAAATTAGTATTATGCAGATCATTAATAACTTTTTTCTAATTTAACAAAAATGTTTAATTAAAAAAACTCCTAAAGTATGTTAAAAATATAAATATCATATGGATTAAAAATATGTTATTAATACGAATGTTCTAAACTTATAAAAATTCAAAGAAAATTAATATGAATGTTATGCCATATAAAATTGAAGGTTTTAAGCCATTAAGGGTTACCACTTAGGATTTTAAACAAATAATCATTATATGCCAAAGTTGAAGAAAAAATCATAATATGTCAAATCATTATTTCCAATTCCTACCTTCCAAAAAATAGATTTTCCAAGATAAAATAGAAATTTAAATAAAATATAGTTAACAAAAAATATATTTAAAATTCAACTTAATATAGATACTATTTTCAAAAACTAACATATATTTTAAACAAAAAAAATACAATTTAAAAACACCAAATATAATTTTTCAAATACATATAAAATCATCTAACCTAACGAAAATTTCATTTAAAATTAATCAACTTGATATGTACTATTTTTTAAAAATAAATGACATAAAATTAAGGAATAGTTTTTTAGGAATATGATTTTTCAAATCAAATATAATTTTAAAAGTTGGTTTTAAATAAACAGCACGAACACAACAAATATCATTTAAGTTAATCAACTTGATAGATACTATATTTAGAAAATTGACATTAAATTAACAAGAAATTTCTTAAAAAATAATATGAAACTTTTTTTGAATCTATAAGAATTTAAATTACAAATGATTAAAAATTTGAAGCTACATAATATTGAAAATTTTCATATTAAGTTCAAATAACACTACAAGAAAACGTTTCTATAACAACGAAGATTTACAAGGAAATTTACATGGCGTTTACAACAAAATTACGAGGAGTCCAAAATTCGTCGTAAACTCGATGTAACTTTACGACGAAACAGTTGCGTCGTAAAGTCAATGTAAGTTTACGACGAAAGTACGTGGAAAGATAAATTCGTCGTAACCGTTACATCGATATTACAACGAAACATGTTACCGTTATATTTAGGTGAAAACGTGTAATTTAACTTAACTAATGTCGTTGTAAAGTGGTTGTAAGTTCGTGTAAAATCGTTATTATATCCATGTAAAACATTCTTTGTAAAATCCATGTAAAACATTCCTTGTAAAATCGTTGTTATATTTCACCTACCAAACTCGAAAATTTCTATATATATATGTCATTTCCCACAACTCTCTTCCTCACAACACAAAAACGAAAAAAAAAAATCAGGAAAACAAATTTTCAAAACAAAATCTAAGAAAAAAATGGCCGGTGGCGGTAGTATTTACGAGTTACGGAGTTGAATGTATTTGCACAAAGATTCCGACGGGAGGGTGACGAACGCATTTCTGAGCGGGCTAGAGACATTCATGCACCAGGCAGGCTATACACCGATCACGCAGGAAAGCGGTAAAATGTTCTGCCCCTGTCGGAAATGCAAGAATTCAAAATTTGCACGTAG
>NC_027752.1:20653612-20655494 GCF_000695525.1 Brassica oleracea var. oleracea
GACTACTTCCATTTGTTTTTGCCGAGCTCCTTCCAGCAAATGTCCATGAAGCACTTGCAGGTAATTATAAATTTATAATATATATATATATATATATATATGTTATGAAATGTTATTAATTTGATTACTTTTGCAATATACAGCCATCGACGTTTTTTTCAGAGATCTCAGTACACGTACGTTCAAGGAAGAAGTCATCGAACAACTTCATCAGAACATTCCGATCATATTGTGCAACTTGGAGAAGATATTTCCTCCTTCATTTTTTGACGTCATGGAGCATCTAGTTGTCCACCTACCGTATGAAGCATTGCTTCGTGGACCTGTTCACAACGGATGGATGTATCCGTATGAGCGACAGATGAAACATTTGAAGGGGAAAGCAAGAAATCTTGCAAAGGTGGAAGGTTCAGTAGTTGCGGGAAGTTTGACAGCCGAAACATCTAACTTCACATCATACTACTTTGCTCCAACTGTTCGTACGAGGAAAAGAGTTCCTAGAAGATATGATGATGGTGGAGTACCGACATCATATCCAATTGATGGTGTTCCTGACATTTTCTGCGGAATTGCACGGTTTGGTGGTAAAACGAAAGAAGTATGGTGGTCATGTGAAGAGGATAAACATAGTGCCCACACTTATATTCTGCTCAACTGCGAGGATGCAGTGACCCGTTACTTTGAAAGGTAAATATTTTTGTGAATGTTAATTATATGAATTGAAGTTAATTATGTATGACTTGATTATTTGTTTAATTTGCAGCATGTTTGTATCTCAAGTTGAAGAAGCAATACCAGGAATATCTGCAACTGATGTGGACACACGTAAAGATAAGCACTTTGTCAAGTGGTTAAAATCACAGGTACGTAATATATCTCATACATTGATTAATTAAGTAAGTGTTTTGATACTTCAATATTAATTAAGAATAACTGCTTTTTGCAGGTTGATTATGACGATCCTTATTATCCCGTATGGTTTCACGAATTGGTTCAAGGTCCAGTTGCAAAGGTCACCACATCACCTATGTATTTCACACGAGGATTTACCTTTCACACATACGAGTATGGGAGACATCGGGCAACGAGTAACTACGGAATATGTGTGAAAGGTGAAACGGACTTTTACGGGATCTTGCAGGAGATTATTGAAGTGGAATTTCCGGGGTTATTGAAGCTAAAATGCGTCCTCTTCAAATGTGAATGGTTCGATCCTGTTGTGAACCGAGGGATTCGGTATAACAAATTTGGTGTTGTGGATGTCAATTTTGGGAGAAGATACAACAAATTTGAACCTTTTATTTTAGCTTCACAAGCCGAGCAAGTTAGCTTCCTTCCTTATCCTCTGCTTCGAACTTCCGGGATAAACTGGTTAGCTGCTATCAAAATTACACCTCGTGGACGCATTTTCGCTGGAGAAGAACTGCCCTTGCAAGAAGAAGACGCTATCAATGAAGTTGAGGTACCAGAACAACCAACTGATGAAATCCTTTTGATCGACCCGCTATCCTTTTGATCGACCCGGAAAACTTTCAATATGAAGATATTCCCGAAAATGCGACAGATGAAGCACGTGAAGACGAGTTCGAGAGAAGCGACGATGATGATTGTAATGATAGTGATGAGAACGAAAACGATTTAGAGTGATGTAATATTGATGAGAACGAAAAACGATTTAGAGTGATGTAATATATGTACAAATGTTGTATTTCTCTATTGTAATGTATGTTTAAAGAAATATTGTTTTTATATCATCTTAATGTATGTGTAACAAATGTTGTTTTATATAATATGTATTTTTTTAGATTTAAAAAGTTTTATTTGGAGTTTTAGGGTTTAAGTTGGAGAAAGAGTAAGAAGAATTAAAGAAGAAGATGTTAGA
>NC_027752.1:20655582-20656423 GCF_000695525.1 Brassica oleracea var. oleracea
CGGGCCTGGTAACTTCGTCGTAAATGAAAATGTCGATTCCCCATAATTTCGTTGTAAATAGAAAAAGACGAATCATGGTAAATTCATCGTAAATGAAAAAAGACGGGCCTGGTAACTTCGTCGTAAATGAAAAAAGACGGGTCTGGTAACTTCGTCGTAATATTACGTGGAGTTTACGACGAATGTCTTTCCCTATATATTGAGACGCGCCTGAACGAGGTGCCTCGTTCATTACTCCCAAACTCCTCTCTCCCTCTAAAGGTACCCCCCTCTCTCCTCTGTTATTTTTTTAAGTTAGTTTAGGTGATTAATTAGTTAGGTAATTAGTTTAGGTGATTAGTTAGGTGACAGAATAATAGTTTAGGTGATTAGTTAGGTGACAGAATAATAGTTTAGGTGATTAGTTAGGTGACAGAATAATAGTTTAGGTGATTAGTTAGGTGACAGAATAATAGTTTAGGTGATTAGTTAGGTGACAGAATAATTTTGTTTGGCGATGGTTCCGGTGCATCTTCTTCCGGTCCATCCTCTTCCGATGCAGTTCCAGACTCTCAGACTTCTCAGAGAGTTTCTTGGAGTCCTCCTCCTCCACCGCAGATGCCTCCACCTCCTCCTCCAGCGGCCGCACCTCAGCCTGCCCCAGCAGGTACAGTTCATCCAGATTTGTGTGTGCCTTCATATGCACCATACGCGAGATATACGGTGGATGATTTGCTTGCCTAGCCTGGACGGGAGGGTTTGGAAGTTCTTGACCCCGATAGACCGCCAGGAACGTTTTGGTAAGTTATTAATTTTTATTACGTTAAAATTTAAAGTATTTTTATTTTCTAACAATTAAATT
>NC_027752.1:20656877-20677833 GCF_000695525.1 Brassica oleracea var. oleracea
GAGAAGACGGGAGTCTTACCATCTCTGTCTGAGCTATTCAAGATGACTCACGCCACATCCGACGGAGTTTTTGTGGATCCTACATCCGAGAAACTCTTCCATGCAGTGGCTGCTCAGATTGAAGAACGGTAGACACAACTAACCCAACAGTCTCCCGATGGATTACCCGTCACATTGACCACCAAAGAGGCCGACAGAATCTTCGAAGAGGTACACCTTAAAATTTTTGTTTACGTTATTTTTATATTTTAACATATTTTTTGTTTTACGTTATATTTTTATTTTATAGGTGGCTCCGAAAAAGAAGGGACGAATAGTCGGCATATGCTCTGTTAACGAAGTTGAAAGGGCAACTTCGTCATACACTTCGAGATGGGATGAAGAGACTTCTTAGATGAAAGCTCGAATATATAGCTAGCAGGTTCGTTTAGACTCTTTTGAGGATCTGCTAGACGTGATGGCGGTGGGAAACCCGACTATGCAGAGAATGTTGAGTGAGAGACGAGCCGCTCTGGGGTTGCCATCACGAAATCCCGAAGAGTCTGATCCAAACCGTCAACAGTAGAGCAACCCCACCGACTACTTCGACAATATGTCGTTTTTTTTATATTTATGTTTGTATTATGAATTTAAATATTGTATGACTTTTAAATGCTTTTTTAAAATATGTTTTTCATTTTCATATTTCGTTTTAAAATTTAAAATATTTTAAATTTCGAATAGTAAATATAAATTCAAATTTATTATATACTAATAATAATATAATAAGAATCGATGTAAACTCCTCGTAAACATTACATGGAGTTTACATCGAATGTTTATGAGTGATTAACATCGAAAGATTTACGAGGGTTTTACATCGAAATTTTTACGTGTTCTTTACAACAAAAATGTTTACGTGTGCTTTACATCGAAATCATTACGTGGGCTTTACCACGAAGTCTTACGTGTCGTTTACGACGAATAGTTTCCCTGCGGTTTACGAGGAATATATTTCGTCGTAAACGTAATGAGTCATTTACGAAGAAACCTCTGTTACGACGGTCGTTTAACAATGAAACGTCTTTCGAGGTTAATTCGTCGTAACACCCCGTTTACGACGAATTTACAACGAATACTGTCCTCGTAAAAAATATGTTTTCTTGTAGTGTATTAATATAATATACCAAATCATAATTTTATTATAAGGTTGAGATTTCCAGTAATATTCCTACAAAATAAAATAAAAATTAATATTATGTAGCTCACTAATAATATTGATAGTTTAACATTTTATAGATTAATAAAAAATATGTTCTAAAGTATGTTAAAAATACAAATATCACATGTACTGAAATAAAATATATTTTTAATATAAAATTGCAACCTAATGCAGTTGAAATAAAATCAATATTTATTTTAATACACATTTTATTATTTCAAGGCATTGTATGCTATAAGAATCATCTAAATTTGTAATAGATTAAAAAATTTAAAACAAACTTAAATACTGTATATCTCAATTCGTTTCTTTCTACCGAGCCATTTCATTTTTTTTTTTTGGTTTTCATCGAGTTTACAAATAAACTTGATGGTAAGAGTAAGCCACTGTTTATTATGATTCTCAAATTATTTTTTAATCAACCAGAAGAAATGACGAATTAATTATTTCATAAAATATAAAATTTAAATAACATTATTATCTCAACTTTCATAATAATTTATTAAATAGACCATATGGAAACATATCTAACATGGTGTAATAGGATCTACATGAAGCAAAGGTTTGCGAGCTTCAAGATGGAAGATCACAAGAGCATCGAGAAAAACCTAGATACTTTTCTCAAGCTAGTATCAGATCTTGCAAATCTAAACATCAACATTACCGATGAAGATCAGGCAATTCAAGTTCTATCTAGCTTGCTCCAACAATTTTATCCACTAGTTGACACGCTCAAGTACGGAACTGCAAAAGAAACTCCTATGAACGACATGATTAATTCAGCATACTCCAAAGAAGGGGAGTTGAAGGAAAAGGGATTGCTGAATAAATCCAGGTCTGGCGCAGAGGGTTTGTATGTGGAATCAAGGGGCAGATCAGAGAAAAGGGGTTATGAAGAAAAATCAAATCCATGGAAAGGGAAATCTAACAGCAGGGGCAGATCTAAGTCTAGGCAAAGGTTTGATAAAAACAAATCAGGTTTTTTTTTTATCTGTGAAGAAGGACCTTAGAAAAGAGAATGTCATGAAAGGAGACATAGAGAATTTGCAAACATTGCGACAGAGCCAAAGAAACCGTTAGAGTTAACATCTACACTACAAAAAAAGTTCACATTGATAGCACATTGTTATAGCACGTTTTACCGAACTGCTATCTTAGATGAGTTTAAAATTTCCGTACTATAGAATAGCCTTAGATAAATGCTATGATAGAATGAAACCTAAAGTAGCACTTAATTAATGCTATTTTGTAAATAAAGTGAGCGGGAAGATAAAATCCCTGATTCCGCTAATACTTAGTGGAAAATTAGACTAAAGCGCCAAAGATATTATTTAAGCGGCTTTGATAGTGCTATCAAAAACATATAGTAACATTTTTCTAACCCTAAGAAAAGCTATTTGAACCCCTAAACCCTAAACATAGTTTTAAACCCCAAACTCTAATATTTACATATTATAACTTCAAATCTTAAAATTAAACTCAAAATTAAATCTTCTTAATCTGAAACTATAATTTCCTAAACACAAATCTTTAATCAAACTCTATATCTTATAAAATTCAAATCTAAATTATTAAAATTTAACTACAAATATTATATCAAGTCTTCAAATCTATTATTTTCCAACGTTAATACAAAATACAACTTTAACCCAAAAACTTATATTCCAACATCCAAACCTTAAATCACAAAACTAAACTTTACTCTTTATCATAATTTTTTTTATAAATAATAAAATCTAAAACTAACTCCTAACACTATATTTCAAACACTAAACTCTAAACCTAAACTTTGATTTATCATAATTTTTTTATAAATCATAAAATCTAAAACTAAGGGGATGTATTGAATTAAGTGTTTTAGGAGATTTTGGAGTGTTATAATTTTGGTGGGATTTAAGTGAGATTTAAAGTTGTTTGAGTGATTTCAGTAAAAGTTTAAAATAAAAATGAAATTTATAGGTGATTTGATAAAATATTTTCCAAAAATTTTAGAATTGTTTGGTGATTTGAAATGATAATATTTAACTGATGTTGCTTCGTTGCAAGCTTTTCCCCATCTTAGCCTCTTCTTGCAAGCTTTTCCCCATCTTAGCCTCTTCTTGCTGAAAATAGAGTGTGTCTGTTTGTCGTCGACTCATTGCTGAATAAGGTTTTCGTATGATAAAATTTCATTTAAGCTCCACTATACTCTCCATGCTCCTGCTATGTGCTGTCTGCGACCAAAGGATATAACCAATCAAGCTATACTAACGTTTCTTTTATTTCATGTATTTACTATGTTATTTGTTTTCTTCTTAAGTGCTAGAACGGATGAAGAACCAATGTACTGTCAAGAATATAAGACCAATGATTCCATCAGTATACTTAGAAAAACGATTTGCAGGCGATAAAAATTATGTAATCAGTCTCAACAATGCTCAAGTCAACGAATGCCTTGATTGTCATGACTCAAAACCCTTGATTGTCTTGACTCAAAACCGTATGGTTCAGTGATCTACGTCTCATTCGGAAGGTTAGAGGTTTTAAAAGAGGATCAAATAATTTTCAATGACGTCAACGTGGCTGATTCGAGTCATTCTTCCTGGTGTTGCCATCACTATGAAGTATACTTGCTTGCTAGATTGAGCCCATCAGGCATAAAGTCCAAGCTAATGGTTTTGTCATAATTATATATATCAAACGTAAGAATAAGCATTGTGAATATGGGACTGCCACACTGGCCAGTGCCCAGTGTGTTCATACAATCAACCTCCAAGCGGAAGCAGGGTCTTTATTCAGTTATAGCCCATGAGTTTTCCTTGGCTTGGCAAATGCTGTAAAGGTTAGTTTAAGGAAACTCTTATGGCAGTCGTCTATACTCATGAGTAGGATTTGTTGTGTTGGTTTTGGCTCTGGTCTCACAGATTTTGTTTATATACATCTCAGCAGGCTTTTAACATTCAAACCAGTAAACAAGTGTAAGTATTTTAGTTTCTTCTCACTTTCTACTTGTGTTAGTTCTCTGCTTCCTTGCTGGTTCTAAAGTAAGTTACTTTTGTGCAGTCTAATAGCTTATCTGTATGGAAAGCAACTGATATACCCAGTCTTCCTTTCACATATCTCACATCTATGGAGGGATTCCATAGCGGTGAAGTCACGTGATTGGTTATTGTTGGAGGTCAGCGACTATACTCTGGTCTGTTGAAAAACATCAAAGGTGTGGCATCTCAATATACTCGAATGTATAATGATTTTGAGGCAATTACGAACACGGTCACCTCCCTCCTATGATGGGATCAGTATCTCATAAATCGTCATCGTTGGAAGGAAACCATCAAAGTTTGGGCTTATTCTGAAAATGGCAGCATCTCACAATCAACGACGAGGCTACATTTAGCCCGTGAGAGCATGGAACCAGGCTGACGACTAGCCTTGTAGAGGTGGAGAAGGGATTGAGGAGTAGCGAGGTAGAGATTAGAAAAAAAAGAAGCTGAAATCCTCGAGATCTTTGGTGGTGCGTTGAACGGAAGGGATAGATAGTGGTGGCTAGGTGGAGAGGAGAGAGAGGAAGAAGTGGGGTTGATGTGGAGAAGAGAGTGATGGCTCGGTGAGAGGAGAGAGGATGAGGTGATGTGGAGAAGGGAGTGGTGGCTGGGTGGGGAGGAATAGCAAAAGGAGAACACACAAGTATGAGCAAGTCTCGACTCTTATGTGTTAATCTGAATAGTATTTAATTTATTTTTGAGTTTCATCAAATAACATCTATGGAGGTGGTATTTTACAATAAATATTTTCAACTAAAAATGAATGTCAATTCTCCTAAAATCTGTATCATTAATTTTTCTTACTAAAATTTGTTTAGAGTTGAATAACAGTTAATTTGATATAGTTTTTACAAATTGTTAATTGAATAACATGAGATTCCAAGTGAGTTTTAGTGACTTTGCACAAATTTCATATTGAATAACAGTTGATTTAAAAAGAATTTTTAAAATCATTGATTCAATAACAGGAGATTTTAACAAAATCTCAAAATCTCCTAAAACCCTTAATTCAATACACCCCCCTAACTCTTAACACTATATTTCAAACACTAAACTCTAAACCTAAACACTATATCCAAACCATAATCTTGATATTAATCTAATATTTTCAAACTTTTATAAATCTTAACCGTAACCATAAACTCAAAATATTATAAATATTTGTATAAAAAACGTTTAAAATCATGTATATATATTTTAAACAGAATAAGAATGGTTAATTGCTATTGGTCAATCTAAGAAGGTGAGGATTACCTTTTTTTAGTCTCAGCCGTTGATTAGACATAAATCTAATGGATGAAATATTTTGCATTTAAAAAAAAAAATTATTTTTTCTTTTTTTCTTTTTTCTTCATTCTCTATCTCTTTCCCAGATTTGTCGCTCTCTTCTCTATCTTCATCTCCTTATCTCTTCCTCCTTAATAACTGTGATTTTTTTTTCTATTCTCCTTTGCTTAATAATTATTTGTTTTCTAATATCTTCTTCTTCTGTCTCTTTATCTCTTCACTTTTCTCAAGAAACCCGATGAAGAAAACGACTTGAGAAGGTTCCGGTTTGAAGGGAGGAGGAGAGGGAGGTCCGGTGTGTTAGAATGAAGAAGAAAGAAGCATGGCTGAGTGTGATCTATTGCCTGAGAAATAAAGAAGATAAAGAGAAGAAGAGATACTTGAAATGAGTCTGGTCCATACAAACTTGCTACACAAGGCAGTCCGTACAGTCTTGGCTTCCAATTAACCTAGAATGATTTGGAAGGCAAGAGAAGATGGGAACTCGTTCAGTTTGATCTTCTGAAGTATATTTGCAGTTTAAATAGAGCATCTGGCCGTTGGAGAGAGCTGAGACAAGTTGGGGATTTATTTAGAATAAAAGTCACATGTTGCTCTTAAGAAAGTGAGCTGTTAGGACATGTCACTATCTGCCCATCTGAACACGCCATTCTACTCTACACCAGCCTGCTCTGATCCTCATTTCCCACAATATTATAGTTTATGTTTCCCTGATTTATTCATACTTTAATGTTGTTGTAAGTTGTTGTATTGGCTATATTAAGCCCTCATGTATCACAAAATGAATTAAGGAGAGAGATCCTCTCACTTCACCAATTCTCTTATTCTCTCATACTCTCCCAATCTTAAGAACACTTTGAAACTCTCTTCATTACTCCATCCTCACGATTCTCATCATAAGTTACTCATACTCTCAGCATTCCTACTCATTCTCATTGTTTATCATACATTCTTGTTCATTCCTGAATCAAACTCTCTCGCCCATTAAATCTCTTAGTCAATCATCTGTTATTCTCTCTGGTTTATACAGAACCAGGAGCTCATTCCTTCTTTACTTCATTATATTCTCTCATGGTATCAGAGCATAAAAGCTCTTGAGAACCTTTTTCACTTCCGCAAACTCTTTCTAAATATCTCGATCAAATTTCTGTTCATAATCTTTTTGGATACAACTCTTTATCCACTGGTCCAGAGGTGTTCCAAGAGGGAAAGAACCTCACCAGTACTGAAGATAAAGGTGTATGCCATTGTTTAAAACCCTAAGAAAGCTTCAGCAAGTTCAGAAAAATTCTGCAAGCTTGGTTTCTTGTTCATCTCTCTTGAGAGAAGTCTTTTACCCAGCAGTCCATAGCTCTCCAATCAAAAATATGGCATGTCCAGGGACTCTCAAAAGGTTAAGGTGTTTCAGAATGAAGGAAATAACTATTGAAAGCAAAGGTGTTTGGGGCAATGCCTCAAATGAAGCTCCATGGCAAATCTGCAATGTTTCTGCCCATGGAAAAGAATGGCGACCAGAATCTTTGTCTCTGTCCAGTAAATCCTACTTTAAGTTGGAAGAGAAGAGAGGTAAGAAGAGTCCACAATGCAAGGGAGGACACACCAAGGATAGGTGATGAATATTAAATTCACACCTCAAGCCAATGTTCTTTCAATAAGCCCCATTGGCTGGAGATTCAAGAAACCAGCTCAGGTTTCTTGACAGTAAGCTGATTCACCTTTTCTAATAAGAGCATTGTGTGTTAAGTTGTGTTAGGATGTTTAGAAAACTAGCTTGCTGTCTTGTCTTGTTTCTTCTCCTGAAAAGCTTGTTCAATTCTAATCTAGAAACTGTCTGCCTGATGGTGCTGCTAAGAGTCTTAGTGCTGTCTAGACTCTATCTTGTCTTGGTTTTCGTGGTCTGTGGTCCTATGGTGTTTTAAAATTCAGCTAGGATGTTTTAAAATCAGCTAGATGCTGTTAGGTTGTTGTTCCTGTCTAATATATGTTTTCTGGTTCTAGAAAATTATTCAAAAATTGTCTTGAAATCTGTCTGGTTTACTATCTTAAAACTGTCAAGTGGTATTGTTGTTTTACTGTCTAAAAAATTGTCTTAAAATGTCATCTAGACTTGTTCTTTGATTTTGGTTTTTTTTTTTTTGTGTTCCCTGTATTCCTAATTAGGATTCAGTGTATTTATTTAGGAATCATAAAGTTTGTTTCGAATTGTGTGATGTGGCTTGTAGTTTAAATGGAGATCAGACTTTGGGAAAACCTAAGTTCTTATCTCTTTTGTGTCTACTGATCATGTTCTTAGTTGAGTCAACAGGTTTACTCAATACCTAGTGATTTTTCCTTCCACACACCAAGCACAAGCTCAAGGCTCACACCTTTTGAAGACTGCTCAAACCAATGGCCTAAATCTGTTTCAAGATGGAGTGAACAAGTGCCATGGTCTTCTCAGTCATTCTCACGGATTATATCTACCTTCTATGGTCATGTATGGTGATGCCAAGTCTTGGAGAAGAAGTATTAAGGAGAAATTTCATCTCCAGTACCTCAAAACTCTCCAATAGATCTGCTTTGAAGGAAGGTTCAAAGATTTTCAAACAAAGAGAGGGTGTGTAATGGCACTAAGAAGACCAGGAGGACAGGAGGGGATTCAAGGGTGAGCCTTGCAACTAGGATACGTACACAAGGAGAAGCTGGGTAATGAACCCAAACTTCAAATCCGCCAAGCTTAGATGCACAATATGTCTATGGAAGTTCAAAGGAGAAGCTGGGTAATGAACCCAAACTTCACACCTTTTGAAGACTGCTCAAACCAATGGCCTAAATCTGTTTCAAGATGGAGTGAACAAGTGCCATGGTCTTCTCAGTCATTCTCACGGATTATATCTACCTTCTATGGTCATGTATGGTGATGCCAAGTCTTGGAGAAGAAGTATTAAGGAGAAATTTCATCTCCAGTACCTCAAAACTCTCCAATAGATCTGCTTTGAAGGAAGGTTCAAAGATTTTCAAACAAAGAGAGGGTGTGTAATGGCACTAAGAAGACCAGGAGGACAGGAGGGGATTCAAGGGTGAGCCTTGCAACTAGGATACGTACACAAGGAGAAGCTGGGTAATGAACCCAAACTTCAAATCCGCCAAGCTTAGATGCACAATATGTCTATGGAAGTTCACGGAACTAGCTCAGGTTCCTTGGCTGTAAGTTGAATCTTCTAAACCTTAATAATAGCTTGTGCAATGCTCTTGGTTGTGTTGAGTGGTGGTTGACTGTCCTAGGGGTCCTTTTAAGTTGGTAGAATGTTTGTATCTTGTCCATGTTTAAATCTTTTTTTGCCTTGTTTAAAGCGTGTCATGGGTATCTATTTTTGATCCTAGAAGTGTCTGCCTAGGTTGTAATTGCACTCATGGTAGTTTGAATATGATTAGGATGTTTTGCAATAGTATTTCAGTCTTGAGATGGTAAACATCTAAGAGTGCATTCTTAATGATTGTCAACTTTTTTTAGTGTCTAAGTAAGTTTCTTAGCTTCATTCTCTGTCATGATGTATTGGTAAAGGTCTAGGAGTGTTCCTAGTCACGTATTGCATCTCTGATTTGATTAGGTTAACTTGATGAATTACCTAGAATTGTATCTGCCTCAGGTTGTCATTGAATCTAGCTTCATGACTAGTTGTTGTTTAAGGATGATCATTGTTGCCTAAATGCTTGGTATCTTTATACATCTGCATTTAGAGAAGTTAACTGCATAAAACTGAACCTGATTTTGTCTTGTATCTATCTTATGCATTGTGTATGTGTTGTGGGGATCAAATTTGATGATTATTCAAGGCTTGATCCCAATATTGGTGATCTAATGTTTCCCTTTGAGTTGATGTGATGTCCATGAAATACATTATGTGTCAAAGTTGTTCATAAGCAGCAAAGGCGTTAAGAAGAGATCACACTGCCCATGATGTTCAGAGCCTACACTAAGTGTATATTCCTGACCATGGTGAGACATCTTGTGAGTAGAACCAGTTGGCTTAAGCGCATGCGTTGGAGTTGTTGTGCTCCTGGTTCAAGAAACTCACAAGAAAGGCCATCACCTAAGTCCTGAGGAGACTGGTGGTCCAAAGACATTGGAGCTAAAGGCAGATGGTGACCAGTTGGCTTAAGCGCAGATGTTGGTATTGTTGTGCTCCTGGAAGATTGTTAACCGGTTGGCTTAAACGCAGATGTTGGTATTGTTGTGCTCCCGGTGTCAAAACTCAGTGAAGCTCACCTTCAAGTTTGTCCCCATTCTCAGTCAAGCTTGAGGAGGGGAATCAATGAGCTACCAGAAGATCCATAAAGGTCCATGAAGCTCTCAATGTCTCTTTTCCTCATAGAAGGCCAGCAACATCTTGGTATCAGAACAGATGACCAAGAGAAAGGTTGAGTGGCGATTTCAAAATCTAAGTGATCAGTCTGAAGAAGCTATCACACCTTATCATCCAACCAACCAGATGCAAGAATACAAAAGGATTAATCAACTAGGGACATTCTTAGCTGAGCAATGAAAAGCCTTGCTGTTTAATGCGCCTCAAGTTTAAGGTATTAGGATGGCAGATTATGGAGTTGCAAAGTTCCCCTACAAGTTGAAGCTTCAAGAGTGACAATGCACAGGCTGGTTGAGAAGCAAGTGGCGTGAGGGATTCAAGTGTTAAGCACTCCTCACCAACATTCCAGAAACTTATGCAAGGGAAGAATCTAATTCTCATTTTTCTGTCATACTTTGGATTGGTCTACCCCTTGAGAATTGATACATGCTGTTTTGAATTGATGAATCAGGTACCTATTGAGCAAAGACATGCTTGGTCTCAACCCCTAAATGGATGCAAGAAGTCATTAGAAAGGGGGAGACAAGCTCAGGTCATCAGAAAAAACTCAAAGGTGATTTGGTGATGAAACAAGTGGCGCCTGATCTGAATGAGAAACAAAGGGGCGCACCTTACTTGAACCTAAAGAGGGCCATGATCCAGGGTTTATGAGTCTCTAAACTTGATCATAAGGCTCACAAACCCACTGGCCAATCCCTAGGCTGAGGGTAATTGCACTATTTTTCCCTAAGTGATGGTTTTATCCCATGAAGTTTTCCACACTTAGGTTTTTAATGAGACAAGTACTCTCACTTCCAAGCTTGACCAAGGATCTCCTATGGTCAAGCTTGAGGGGGAGTGTTAGAATGAAGAAGAAAGAAGCATGGCTGAGTGTGATCTATTGCCTGAGAAATAAAGAAGATAAAGAGAAGAAGAGATACTTGAAATGAGTCTGGTCCATACAAACTTGCTACACAAGGCAGTCCGTACAGTCTTGGCTTCCAATTAACCTAGAATGACTTGAAAGGCAAGAAAGTATATTTGAAGTTTAAATAGAGCATCTGGCCGTTGGAGAGAGCTGAGACAAGTTGGGGATTTATTTAGAATAAAAGTCACATGTTGCTCTTAAGAAAGTGAGCTGTTAGGACATGTCACTATCTGCCCATCTGAACACGCCATTCTACTCTACACCAGCCTGCTCTGATCCTCATTTCCCACAATATTATAGTTTATGTTTCCCTGATTTATTCATACTTTAATGTTGTTGTAAGTTGTTGTATTTGCTATATTAAGCCCCATGTATCACAAATGAATTAAGGAGAGAGATCCTCTCACTTCACCAATTCTCTTATTCTCTCATCCTCTCTCAATCTCAAGACCACTTTGAAACTCTCTTCATTACTCCATCCTCACGATTCTCATCATAAGTTACTAATACTCTCAGCATTCTTAATCATTCTCATTGTTTATCATACATTCTTGTTCATTCCTAAATCAAACTCTCTCTCACCATTAAATCTCTTAGTCAATTATCTGTTATTCTCTCTGGTTTATACAGAACCAGGAGCTCATTCCTTCTTTACTTCATTATATTCTCTCACGGTGTTGAACCTGATTTGAGTCAGAAGATGCCATTCCTCACTCTCAGATTTACCCAAAGTATGTCCCTCACTCTCAGATTTAACGGTTTAATAGTTGAGGGTTAAAAAACATAAAATTTTAATTGGAGGTTTTCCATCCGATTTAAAAATATTTGGAGGTTTAAATCACTAAAAACCATATAACCATTTGAAGAAAAGATTTTGTATTTATGGTTTTTTTTATGTTTTTGTGTTGCGGATAGATGTGGAGAGTGTTCCAAACTGTGTGGATTCATGCTAAGACTCTTATGGAGGCTTATTGAACTGATGATTTAAGAGAATTCTATTTTTTTCTCCAAATCTTCTCTTATTGAACTTGGTATTTATAAAAACTCTATTAAATCCAAGGTTATTGAACTGATCATTTATGTAAACTCTATAAAAAAAACCCTTATTGGAATATTGGGATTTCATCAATAATATTTATCAAAGTTTAGTTGGGATTTATCTAAAAATGGATTTGTACTTAAAATTCAACGGAGAAAAACTCCACCAGAATGACACCTAATGAGATGGTATTTAAAAAAAAATAGTTTACCTTCTTGTTTAAACCATCATTCCAGAAAAGTGATCAAACCAATTGAATCATTGATTGTTTTTGTGAGTGTTGACTTGTGTTTTGCTCAACCTTCCCCGAGTCAGTTCCCCATTCTGCATCACATCCTTGGGAAGGTGACAAGGTTCAATAGATGTGGATCGAATACACGGCTGATCAGGAGCGAAGGCATCCCTTGGCTGATACAGTAACCATGATTGTAATCCTCAAATACTACGAGCAAGTAGCAACGTATCCGGACGTTGACCTAGCACTCGTGACAACGTTATCTGTTAAACTCAAAAGATACATCTCTGTTAGCGCCTTTTGGTCGTGAATCTTCTCGTCAATTTGTTGACACCTTTCTCCACTTGGTTGATAAACTTTGATCTCTCCTATTGATCTAGCTTGCTTTGACAACTTGCCTTTTTGGTAAAAGCGTTCAGAACATGTTCTTCAAGTGACCAGAGTACTCTGGATATATAGATGTGACAACAACAGTTTTTTTATTTATCAAATCAAGTTTTATAAATAAAGCTTAAACCTCAACAAAGGAGGTATTGTTCAACAAGCCAAAAACAACCAAAGAGGCTTAACGGGCTGTTTGTTTCTCCATTCAGATGAGTCATCTAGATGAAGTGGGAGTTTTGTTCGTTTAGACATTAAAAGTACAAGTCATCTGGATGGCTCATTTGAATGAGTTTTAAAAATTTAGGCTTAATTTTGAAAATCAGCTGGTTGATCCAAATTGGATCATCTGGATGGAGATGAGTTTGTCAAAATGGTATAATGTCTATTATACCCTCATTTAATTAACTTAAACCTAATATCATTTTGTCACTCATGAAAAATGACAAAACCACAAAAACGCATTTTCCCACCAAAACTACAAAACGCATTTTCCCGCCAAAATCACAAAACACAATTTTGGCCAAAATCGTAATTTTCTCGTAAAAATGCACTTTTCGCCAAAGCAGATTTTCCCGTCAAAACAATAAAAATGCACTTTCACATCAAAACACGTTTTTCCGCAAAAACTGCAAAACAAGTTTTTCCGTCGAAACCACAAAACACCTTTTCCCGCCAAAACCGTGAAACGCGTTTTCCGCGTTTTCCGCCAAAATTGCAAAAACGTGTTTTCCTGCCAAAACCGTAAAAACGTGATTTCCCGCTAAAACGCATTTTCCCGCCAAAACTATAAAATTATGTTTTCCCGCCAAAATCACAAAAACATATTTTTCACCAAAATCGCAAAAGCGCAATTTTCCGCCAAAACCGTAAAACGCGTTTTTCCGCCAAAATCGCAAAACATGTTTTTCCGCCAAATCTTTAAAAATGTCTTTACCCACCAAAACCGCAAAAACATATATTCCGCTGAAACTATAAAATTTGAGTACATGATGCTCTTACCATTGCTTTCATCTTTCAAATTTTAGTTTTATAAAATTTTAGTTTCCACTTTGAATTTCTACTTTGAGTTGTTTGGAAGTTTATTCAAATTTGAGTTTGCATTTTGAGTTTTATTAAAAATTATAGTTGTAGTTAAATTTTAATACAAATTTAAATAAAAATAAATAAATTTATATGAAATAAAATTTTATAAATGTCAAAATGTTAATTTTAAAATAATTTCGGTGTAAATATATTTTAGACTAAATAAAAAAAAATTAGTATAGTTAAAATTAAATATCAAACATATGATTAGATCAAAACAAAGGTATATTTGTAATTTGCTTATTACAGTCATCTGGATGGAAATGAAAAACAAGAAGCGAACATAAAATCTATCCAAATGGTTCATCTAGATGACTCATCTGGATGGAGAAGCGAACAACCACTAAAATCTGGATGAATCATCTGGATGGATCACATATATGGAGCAGCTGGATGGAGATGACAGATGGAGAAACGAACAGGCCCTAAAACGTTCGCTGCAGCAAGAGCTAAGCGAGAAACATAAACACAAGGGATAGGTGCATCCATATCACATAAGCAACTTATGACAGAAACACCACAATTATTACTGCCCAAACATGCTTCGGCAACAAGTTCAAAGAAAGCAGCAAGGAATCTGGCTATAGAGGTGATCATGCACCATCTTGCTGAGCCTATGAACTGTGACAAGAACAGCTATAACTTTCTAAGTTTGAGATACATTGACTTTTGTTTCTT
This sequence comes from Brassica oleracea var. oleracea, assembly GCF_000695525.1. Lineage (NCBI taxonomy): Eukaryota > Viridiplantae > Streptophyta > Magnoliopsida > Brassicales > Brassicaceae > Brassica > Brassica oleracea. The sequence continues at coordinate 20,671,061 of NC_027752.1, forward strand.
CTTGTGCAGCTACTTGAGATAATAGTTTCTTTTTTTGTGTACATGAAAAGCCCTGCTCCATGACGTTTTGTATATATCCTGCGTCGCCGTTGAAAACATGTTCCCAAGTCTCTCGTCTGCTCTAGTTCGGTTTGAAAAATTGGAGTAACCATAGAGATGGAACGAAGTAAATACTGGCTTTAATAATCAACCAAAGAACCTTATCGATCATATCTTGATCCTTTGAGCAGAATAACATCTTATCTTCATCCTTGAATCATGTAGGAGATGAAGATATAGATGTTGTGGGTTTGAGTTAGTGCTAATGGCATGATTTTTCAACATTGTTCCGTTTGCCCAGCTTTTCTTCTTCCACATTATGATTATCTGGTTTAATTTTTCGTTGTTTTTTATCGGGTAAAGATTGTGTTAATATATAGAAAATTTGAAGTTAAAAGAATTCCTTTTTCTCAATTTTTATATATTCCAATGTAAATACCTCCTAAAAACTTGCTCAAATCCCAATATTTTTTTAAAATCCCTAGGATTTAGTATATATTAAAATTCTCTCAAATGCTCAGTTCAATAAGCCCCTCTTAGGCGACAAGTACTCTTAGGAGAAGAGAATCAAAATCTATTATTATCATTGTTTCTGAAAAATCGATATATCATTAAAAAAAACGAGTTATTTATTTGTATTGATGCCAGATTCAAATCAAACGGATGTTTTCCTTTTAACAAATCTACTAGATTTTGACCCGCGCTTCAAAAGCGCGGGTTTTGTTTCAGTTATAAATAAATTTGGATATGAATTAGTACTTTACGTATTTTTCGTCTTTTCGGATACTTAAAAAAAAAAATTTTGCTCCTAAATATCCAAACTGAGCTAGACTATTACATACCCAAATTACATGTATTTTAGATTATTTGCATTATGGACTCGAACTGACTCGATTCCAAAAGGAACCAAACTGAACTATAACCGGAAATATTTCAAATACCTAATTGGACCCAAATGTTGAGGACTCGAATAATTCGGATTTAAAAGAAAAAAAAATTACCCGACCTTAATCGAAAACCGAATGAGTATTCTAAGATATCCGGAATGTAAATATATATTAGTTATATTTTAAAAATTAGGCCGGTTCAGGTATTACAAACATGTTTCAGATACATTGGTTATTTGGTTATTTTCAGGTTCATATACATCAGAACAGAACATATCCATATTTGGGAGGACCTACTCGAACCCTACCCAAAAAACTCAAAACTCTAATACCCTAAAGAATTGACTCGTACCCAAATGGGTACCCGAATGCTCATTCATACACTTAGGTCTGGACTTTTGGGTTTTTGGGTTCGATGAAATTTGTTATATATATTTACAATTTTACAAAATAACTTAAAATAAACTATTAATAATTAAAATAAAATATTTTTAAACTCTAGATTTTACATTTTAAGCTTCATATTACTTGAAAATGTTAGAAAATAATAACAAATATTGTTTGTAAAAGATATTTTATCTAAATCATAAAATAAATATAGAAAATAGAACACAAAAATCATAGTTTTGAATATTCATGTTTTTAAGTTAGGTATTAATTGGCTTTTATCGGGTCGAGTCTATTCGTTTTTTTTTTGGGTTCAGATTCTTTCGGATAGAAGAATTTCCGATCCAATAAATACTTTATATTTTCGGTTTGGTTTCGGATCAAATATTTTTGAATCGGTTCCGGTTTGGATTTTTGGGTCCGGTTAAAATGTCCAAGCCTGTTTGATTTTGATGATACAATAACTTCTTTAAATTTTATACTAAACCGTGGCAAATCTTCACTAAATAATTATTGAAATTTTTTGGTAGTTTGAAGTTTATATGTGGATATTTTGGTCTATTTCATTTATGATGAATATGAGACTATATTTCACATATATTTTATGCTTCAGTATATTGAAAAATAATGAGATCATGCAAGTATATTATTAGAGTTACGTTTTACCAAAGTTGTTAGATATTTGGTAAGATCCAGTAATCTTAGTTTAAATAAAATCCAAATCATATCTAAAGATCTCAATTAAATTCAAATATTCAATCATCTGAAAATTATAAGAAATTATTTGATCAATTAGGTAATAGTAGATTTTAAGCTTTATATTAAACTATTCTAAAATCCAAAATTGAAAAGCAAAACGTACGTACGAATGGCGACAGCGACCACCCTCTTCTAGGGTTTCGACGATGGTGCAAGAATGGGATCCGGGTATCCGTGGGGAAATCTGGAATCGCAAAAAGATCTATTATAATGGCCAGATCGGGAAGATATGGAATAGGGGAGGAGATATGGGAATATGGATTTTCGGAAATACAGTGAGTTTGTGGGGGATCGAATCGGATTGGGGTCCTCAAAAAGTGAGAGATTTAACAAGATACACAAGGTATGTATCTCGTTATCATCAAAACAAGATTCTTCACAATCTTTTTAGAGATTTTTAATCTCATGATTCAATCTCTTCTCTATGGCGTTTGGAAAGCTGGGATTTGGTATTTTTATTTTGAAGGAAACTTATTTGGTTTAACAACTTGCGACTTATGTTCAGCAAGCTCTGTTACAGTCTATGCGACGACGAAGATCACTGTCCCCTGAATCCTAAGAGCCCCGTAAAGAAGAAGGACAGCAAGGAGGAGACTGTGAGCAGGATAGATGATCGTGCAAGGAGCTATAAAGGAGATGTGATCTATGGTGATGTGAGCCACCAGGAGAAAGATCAGAGGGGTTACTATGGTAAAGGGAAAGGAAAAATGTACGGGGAGCAAGACACAAAGTGGGTTCAAGTTCCTGAAAGAGGGAGCAGGAGTTACTCATCTTATCGCAGTAGCAACAAGGGTGATGAGGGAAGCGCAAGGCATAGAAGCTCTCGCTGGGAGCAGTCCAGAAATCAAACGCAGGAAGAGAGGGACCGGATGCATCGTGATTCAAGACGTGAGAGGAATTATTTTGGTTTGCTTGGTTTCTACTTCATCTTTATGGATCTTTATTGGCGATGTATTATTAGCTTTCTTGAACTTTGGATCATGGAAGGAGATCGACATGAGTTTTGTGTTTTGGTTTTTTGGATTATAAGGTTTTTGTTAAGGCTTGTTCTGAAGCAGATACTGGACTTGGCCTCATCAAACCAAGTACAGTGTCAGTTTGGAACTTGGGTTTATTGGTTTGCAAATAGGTGCTCAGGAATAATGAGCATTGCTAGCATTTTTTACGGGTTTGTTTGGGTCAGGGTGGGGTTACTATTTGGGTGTTGTGGTTTTGGCTTATTTGAATTATGGAATAAAATTTACTGTTTTGAATATGGTATTTGGTATCTGAGACTGCAGAGTGTTAACTTAATCTTTTGGATAATGATGAATTGTGCTTTTGTTGATGGTCAATCTCGGGTTCTGGGATGTTATGACTGGATAAATGGTTACATATGGTTTATGGGTTTCTGGTTTATGCTCAAGACGTATAGAACTGTGTCACAATTGTCATTACTACAACTGGTCTCTTTAAACCAGTTGCAGATAAGAGAATTGGAACTGAGGAAAGCTTTCTGGACAGTACAGGTTTTGTTATGGGATGGTAGTGGTCTACGCTATATCATGACAATATTAAGTACTTTACGAATGTTCTTGGTCGTAATAAGCGGTGGGAGGAGGCGCTTTGGGATAGTTCACAAGAGGTTCTCTCATGGTGTTTGTTTATTTCAGGGCACAATTAGTGTTTGGTGTTATTTTATTTTGACTATGGCATCGAAAAAGAGTTCTACAATATTAGCACTCCACGGCTACGGACAGATAATGTTTATACTTATTTTACTTATGTCGGGAAAAGGGGGCTGTTCTTATTCTGTTAATGTTGCTATGGTACAAAGGTCTGAGAGGTTTTGCAAGGACAGTACGGCCACTAAAGACTTACCATCGAATGGAAATAATAAAGGGATTATTATGGTTTTGCAAAATTTATTAGTATTGACAGATTGGTTTTTTCTGTTTTTTCTGTTGTTTTGGCGGAGGGGTCTTCAGGGTATCATTAAACCCAAATTAGCCAGCTCTTGGGAACTTTTTATATATATTTTTTTAATATGAGAGTTCTAAGTTGGAATTGTCGAGGCATGAGAAACAAGTGGACCATAAGTTATCTAAGGGAGATTTGGCATAAACATAAACCGGATTTTTTATTTTTATCTGAAACTAAGCAAGATTCAGAGTTTGTTCAGGGGTTTCAAACACATTTTGGATTTGATAATTTGGTTACAGTAGATCCAGTGGGAAGGAGTGGTGGTTTAGCGCTTTTTTACAATGATGAATATCAGGCTCATGTTTTATACTCTAGTAATAGGATGATTGATGTGGAAGCGGTGGCTCTTGGAAAAACGGTTTATCTTACGTTTGTGTATGGCGATCCAGTGCCAAAGTTAAGGGAACAAGTATGGGAACGTTTGACTAGATATGGGCTTTCTCGATCCGAACCCTGGTTTATCATTGGTGATTTAAATGAGATCACTGGAAATCATGAGAAGGATGGGGGATCTTTGCGAAGCGCAGATTCATTTATTCCTTTTAACAATATGATCAGGAATAGTGGTTTACTGGAATTCCCGGCTAGGGGAAATAAAATGTCATGGCAAGCGAGGAGAGGGAAAGGAAAAGGGGCAGTGACGATAAGGTGTCGTCTTGATCGAGCTTTAGCAAATGAGGAATGGCATACTTTGTTTCCATGTTCGTATACAAAATATTTAGGGATAGTGGCATCGGATCATCGCCCAGTGGTGGCTTACCTAGAAGATAAAGTCCCCAGGAGAAAAGGACAATTTCGGTTCGATAAAAGATGGATTGGACAAGAAGGTCTTCTGGAATCAATTACAATGGGCTGGTCAGATAATAGTGACGGAAGAGAAAATGGGATAGTGGAAAAAATCAGTAATTGTCGACACGAAATTGCTACATGGCGGAAAAATAATCCTCCATATGGAAAAGAAAAAATAATGAGCTACAGAAAGCCCTTGAGGAGGTACAAACGGATAACACTAGATCTCCGGAGGATATTTTAGAGGTGTCTAGGAAGCTACAAGATGTATATAAAGACGAGAAGGAGTATTGGCACCAGAAAAGTAGGAATATGTGGTACTCATCGGGGGATCTTAATACAAAGTTCTACCACGCTTTAACTAAACAAAGACGGGTCCGTAATAGGATTGTAGGTCTCCATGATGCTGCAAGAAATTGGATTACGGAGGATATTGGTGTGGAAAAGGTAGCAGTAGACTATTTTGAGGAGCTTTTACTACTACTTCACCAACGGAGTTTGATGATTTCCTCACAGAGGTAACACCGGGCATTACTCCTCAGATGAATCAACGATTGTTGAGGTTAGCGACAGAGGATGAGGTCAGAGAAGCTTTGTTTATGATGCACCCAGAGAAGGCACCAGGACCAGACGGCATGACAGCTCTTTTCTTTCAACATTCCTGGCACATCATAAAAAAAGATTTGGTGGATATGGTCAATAATTTTTTGGTTTCTAGAAAAATGGATCCAAGGTTGAACATTACTAATATCTGTATGATCCCAAAGACAGAGAGGCCTACAAGGATGACGGAACTGAGGCCAATTAGTCTATGTAATGTTGGGTATAAAATTATCTCAAAAGTTTTATGTCAGCGGTTGAAAATATGTCTACCCGCCCTCATATCAGAAACTCAATCGGCCTTTGCGCCAGGACGGTTGATTTCAGATAATATCCTTATAGCTCAGGAAATGTTTCATGGATTACGGACTAATAAGGCATGTCAAGGAAAATATATGGCGATTAAAACAGACATGAGTAAAGCGTATGATAGAGTGGAATGAGATTTCATCAAGACTCTACTACAGAAGATGGGCTTTGATTTTCATTGGATTACTTTAATGATGGAGTGTATATCATTGGTACAATATCGGGTTCTACTAAATGGTCAACCACGGGGCCTTATTACTCTAGGTAGGGGCTTACGACAAGGGGATCCTTTATCTCCTTATTTATTTATTTTGTGTACTGAGGCTTTAATTGCAAATATTAAAAAGGCAGAGAGAGAACGACACCTAACGGGGATGAAGGTAGCTAGAGCGTGTCCATCGATATCTCATTTGCTATTTGCGGACGATAGTCTTTTCTTTTGTATGGCTCAAAAGGAAGAGTGTCAAACTATTCTCAGGATATTGAAGGAATATGAGGTAGTATCTGGTCAACTTATCAATTTTGATAAGTCCTCCATTCAATTTGGGCACAAAATTGAGGAACCATTTAAACAGGAGTTGCGAGATATTTTAGGAATCCAGAATATTGGAGGCATGGGATCTTATCTAGGTCTTCCAGGAAGTTTGGGGGGATCCAAAATACAAGTTTTTAGCTTTGTGCAGAACCGGCTAAATAATAGAGTTAATGGCTGGACATTTAAATTTTTCACAAAAGAAGGAAAGGAAGTAATTATAAAATCAGTGGTTACGGCATTACCAAATCATGTCATGTCTTGCTATCGTTTACCTAAGGCAACCGCAAAAAAACTGACAAGCGCGGTTGCACAATTCTGGTGGAGTCCAGGGGGAAACACAAGAGGCATGCACTGGAAATCATGGGATAAAGTATGTGTAAATAAGGAGGACGAAGGTTTAGGATTTAAAGATATCACTGATTTCAATACAGCGATGCTTGGTAAACAGTGAGGCCAAAGGCCAAATACTTTATTTTCTCGAGTTTTCAAAGGTCGGTATTACAGGA
>NC_027752.1:20677933-20679567 GCF_000695525.1 Brassica oleracea var. oleracea
GATAGCTCGTTCAGTTCCTCGTGCATTGACTCTATCTTGTTGTGTATGAGCTGCTCGTCGTCTGATGTAGACTTGGCATCGATCGATGCGACCATATGTCTATCGATCGTTGCTGGTGCAGTACTGTCGATCGATTTGGAGCATGCTCTGTCGATCGATGCTGATATCTGGTGTTGAGATGCGAGTTGCCTTTGAATGACTTTGACTTCCTTCTGTAGCCACTCTGCTTGGCTATCTAGTCCACCGAGTCGAACGTCGAATGGAAAGTAGATGTCATCACACCGCTTCTCAAGTCGTTCCTCCATGGTGTCTATAGCAGTGTAAAGCTTTGATGTGATATGATCAACTTCTGCTGCTGTGTAGGGAAGGTCCTCTGTAGGTTTCCTGTCGTCGAGCGATGCCCTGCGGAACCTATCGATTGATGTCGATCCTTCATCCTGAAAATCATGTTGATCATGAAGCTTGCCAATATCCTTCTGGACTTTCATCATCTGCGTAGACAAGCTGTCTAAGTATCGCATGATAGCTGAGGTGAAACGGTCGTGCATATCCTCATAAGATTGTAACCTATCTTCCATGGCTGCAAACTGGCTGTCGATCGATGTAATGGCTTTAATATCGATCGATGTACCAGGTATGGTATCGATTGATGCATAAGAACGTTTTGCTGGATGAGGGTGGGTATCGACCGATGCTGAGTGAACTCTGTCGATCGATGGTGGAGACGTGTTGTTGAAGGAATGGCCTGAATATCTGTCATCCTGCATAGCAATCTCTATAGCTCTTTCCTTCCAGTAATCCCCATCATATTCCTCCGTAGGATCCTCATTGGATGAAGAAATTACAGTATCCACTGCAAAACTTTCATGGAATCCACTGTCTGCCCAACTGCCTATTGAATAGTCATCTCGTCCTCTGTTGTTGGGTTGTTGAAAGGCAAAGTCTGGATAACACTGATCTGGTAATGTGAAGTGGTATACCGGTTGCTTCCCGTTGAGCGACGTGGGATAGCGTTCATCGGTCGTCGGTGACTCATTGGAATTGATCGATGAAACAGTGCGGGTGTCGATCGATTCTGAGTACTCCGTTTCGTACTCTGCTCCACAATGGCATGCTGCAATGTAGCCCAGATCATTTCCAATCTCCACGAGGTTGACTTGTTGTCTCACAACTCGAACTGGGTTATAGTGGACGTCTGGATCTATCAGTGTCAGACACAATCTAATGGTGTTCATGTCACATACAGCTCCTACTGTAGCCAGGAAAGCTCTTCCAAGCAGAAGTGAAGAGTTCCAGTTTAGCTTTATGTCCAGGACATGAAAATCTACTGGGACAAGGGCATTACCAATCTGTACTTCAAGGTCTCTTATGATGCCTCCTGAGCTTCTTTCTGAAAGATCCATGAAGGTGAAAGATTCTGATGAAGACTCTATTTTCAGACCCAGCTGGTCTGCCATAACCTTAGGTAGTATGTTGACTGATACTCCTGTGTCACAAAGTGCATGGAGAAATTCAATACCCTTCACCACACATGGTATTGCGAACTTTCCAGGATCACTGTTCTTTCTCAATGTGATCCTTAGTTTCATCATTTCCCTGACATGATGAAACATTCTCCTAATGTCCTCCTCAGT
>NC_027752.1:20679672-20680263 GCF_000695525.1 Brassica oleracea var. oleracea
TCCTCTTCCTTAACCTTCTTCCTTCAGTTGCCTTATCAACTTGCATAGGCTCTGGTGTAGTGTCTGAAGGGTTGGTTGTAGGTTCTGGTGGGTTAGATGATGGTTTAGGTGGTGGTCTGAGTGCGTTGATTCGGTCATTATCAATAGATGGTAACCGCACTAGGTAGGTGAGAGGTGCCCGTTGATCGATGGGAGATGAGGGGGGTCGATCGATGTCGGTCTCTCTCTGTCGGGCTACTGCTGGCTCAAGCGGTCGATCGATTTTGACGTAGAAAAGGGAGGGTGGGTGAGGATGTTTTTATGCGAATTCCTCATGAGTCATGATTCGAACTGCACTACACGCCGCAGTCGATTCAGCAGATGACGTCGATCGATATTTAGAGTAATCTGTCGATCGATCTTCGTCATAGTCTGTCGAGCGATGTGTATCCATTGACATCGGTCGACACCAATGTGATCCGCCGAAACTCATGGAGCTTTCAACTTCGAAGTCTCCTTCTCCAAGCTTCTCATGCTTCACCACTTGCCANNNTGATTTCTCAACTCCTGCCTCTCTAGCCAAGGCTTCTTGCCTCTTTAAAGTGTCTCCAA
>NC_027752.1:20680324-20680654 GCF_000695525.1 Brassica oleracea var. oleracea
ACTGTTGTAGGCGGAATCTATCTTCCCATTGAAATCCACAGTGAGTTGTTGTTGTCCTTCCAGAACTCTGTCAAGCATTGCTTCAATCTTGCTCTCCTGAGTCTGTGGTGGTAGATTCTGGTAGAATGAGTTTCCATAGCCTCTCCTGTTGTTGTTGAAAGGTTTTTGAAATTGTGAACTCTGGTTACTCCTCTGACCATTGCCATAGAAGTTTATGTTTCCATCCTGGTTTCCAGACCTCTGAAATCCAGTACCTCCAATGTAGTTCACATCTTCTTCTCCTTCCATGTCTACAGCTTCTTCTCCTTCAGCTGAGCAGACCTGCTTCCT
>NC_027752.1:20680755-20681857 GCF_000695525.1 Brassica oleracea var. oleracea
TGCTGCTGTTTGCTAGATTTTCTATCAGTCTCACAGCTTCCACCGGATTCCTGGTGTCGAAGTTTCACTCGCTAGCTGTATCAAGAGCCATCTGATACCTCAAGGCGATACCTCTGAAGAAAGTGCTCAGCAGTTGCACTTCTTTGAATCCGTCGTGTGGACAGTCTCGCTGGAAGAAAGACTCTCCTGTCTCTTGCGCGAATGTAGCGATTTTGCTTCTCAAGTCTTCAGCGCGTGCCTCATCGAAGAAGTTTCGCAAGAAAGCATTCTTGATTTCGGCCCAGGATGTTAGAGATCCTGTGGGTAGCTGCTTAGGCCAGTGCATCGCTTCTCCAGTCAGAGAATACTTGAAGATCTTGCACAATAGGTAGTCCTCAGGGACTCCATCCATATGAATAGCAGCGATAAGATCCTCGACCCTTTCTAGATGGTCCATAGGATGCTCGTGCGGTAACCCAGAGTAGGGTATCTGCGACACGAGTGTGTAGTACTGAGGCTTCAGCTTGAAATTCTGCTTCTGAATCTCTGAAAGTCGAATAGCTTATCTGTTGGCGTAGTACTCATCTGGACGATTGTAGTCGGCCAGTGCCCTTGGTCGAGCAGCCTCTTCTACAAGTTGAGCAGCTCGTGTAGCATCAGTATCAGGGATTACATTCCCCTGAGCGTCTAGTTTCTGACCTGTTGCATTCCGCAGACGACCATCCTGGTCATACAGGTTTCCATTCTCGTCCTGTCTGAGAATAACAATCGTAACCATGCTTCGCGACTGAGGATCGATCGATGACGCGGTGTAGTGTCGATCGATGTCGAACGATGTAAATCGGTCGACGATGAAGGTCGGGTATCGGTCGACGGTTGGGTGTGAGAATCGGTCGACGTGAAAGCTGCTGCGTCGATCGATGTGGAACGTTGGTCTTTGCGGATCGAGCGTTCCAAGTGAGCAGGATCATCTGAGAATAGCAGGTGTTTGTCCTTGTTACTTCTGGTACTGCTGGGCATGCACCTGAAAAGACAAAAAAATTTTTTGTGTCAGAATGGGGGTAGAGAAAAGAATAAGAATTAATAACACTAAATCTAATGGCGATCAAAGCTCCCCGGCAAC
>NC_027752.1:20681978-20761143 GCF_000695525.1 Brassica oleracea var. oleracea
TAAGTGTTTGTTGTTTTTGGGTTTAAAAGTAAATAGCAATCCTAATTGAACAAGTCTATTGCTCTACTAACAAGATGATTGGGGGTGTAACTTTATTAGAAGATATTAGATGCAGGGTTTCTATTCAGGTATTGGAGATTATAATCCTATAGATGCCTAACAGTTACATGCATGATATATTAGAGCTCAACTCCTTAATCACAGTGATCAGCGATGGCAATGTTTCACTGGTTAACTAACTAGATCTTGGATCCCACCTGTCGTCTTTTGATCACAAGAAAGTGTCGATCGATGATCCTATAGGGATATCGATCGATACACCTTTCGCAATATCGATCGATTGTCAGATGACGATATCGATGGATAGCTTCTAGTTAAGCCCTAGGCGCAGGTTGATAATGCTCACTAGTCTCCTAGATCAGCGGTTAGCTCTCTCTAGCAGTCCTAGCATGACATATTAGATTAAGGACAAGATGATCAAGGATGCTTAACACATGCAAATTCCTAGGTTCAGTATTTTATTTAGCAAGGCTAGAACAAGCATTAAGAACAATAAATCAATGAATATTACAACTAAGCAATTCTATAGTTGGGGCTAATCCCTCTAACCTATTTGAACCCTGAATCTAACAAGTAAACTACTCGGACATAGCTAAGCAATTCATGACACAAAATATAGATAAAAACTGCATAGAATATAATAGATGAATCAATGGAGTTCCAATCACAAATCTCTCTATGATCTTCTCTCCTAAAACTCTCTCTCTCTCTTGCTGAAAGTAAGAATACAATGATTGTAAAAGCTCTCTTTGCCTCCTAACACTTAGGCAAGTATATAACTATTAGGTTAAAAACTCGTCAGGGGTAATCTTGTAATTTGGTGAAGCCTTGGGTTTAAAGTCGGCTGAAACCAAGTTGCGCGTTCCGCGTCTCGACATCGATCGATGGTACAGGATGTACATCGATCGATTGCTTCTTCTGCATATCGGCCTCTAATGGTCAGCTCGGATGAAATCTCTTTTAAGCTCCTAAATGCTCCATAATCATCACTTTATTCCAAAATACTCATGAACCTGAAAACATACCTAATAGGATAGAATATATAATATATAGATAGTAAAAAACTTATATACCATGGATGAAAATGAGTCAAATCCATGGTATATCAAGGATTTTAAAATAATAGTTTTGGATGATTTTAGAAACCAAATGCAGTTAGGTTACGAGATATTTTTGATCTGTGTCATGTGTTCTTTTTTTTAAATTGTTTTTACATTTTTTTCCTTTCTAAAACATTACGGGATTACCTTATTTTTTTTATCTTTTTCCATTAAACTTTTTAAAAATAGTTTTAATTTATGTTTAATTTGATTAAAGAAATGTTAGTTTTGGGATTATGAAAAATATTATACTATAGGGACAACTTAGTGATGGTTTTATACTATAGGGACAACTATGTTGTTTTTTTGTTCCGTTTTGGCAATTTTCTCAATAATTTATAACTAGGTGTTTTCCTCGTACTTGTAGGCTAAATAATTTTACAAATATTTGTAAATAAATATATTATCAATTCAAAAATCATTATAATTAATTATTTTTATGCTTTTAAAATATTCAATAATTAAGTAAATATTAATTTTTATATACCAGGGAAATTTGGAAAAACACTCTTCAAATAGATTTTATTATGAAAACTACATTGTGTTTTATTCTTTTGAAAACTACACTTTTGTTAAGTCAAATGACTAAATTATCTTACCTAAAAAATAAATAGTTACATTAAGAATTTAAATTAAATACTTTGAAATTGTTTAATTTAAATGACAAATAGTAAGAAAAAGTGAAAACAATCATCGTTGAAGTCTTCAACATGAAGACACAATTTTTTGTGTTAAGAAAATTCATGTACTTTGGAACTTACCAAATTTTTATCTTGTGCTATTGTGCTTTATAAGTTTTGAATATATTCCCTCTGTTGAAATTTTAAACATGCTCATGACTAATGCAAGAATTTATGACCTCTTGAATTTTATCACTTAGTGGACCAATTTTTTTTATTGCAACAAGTTCAGTGAGATAATGAGTTTTAATATGGAAATTCTTATATAATCGATATACTATGGATTTTATCAGTTTTTAGAAATGGTATATAAGTGTTTAAAAATCTATTTATTATGTTTTAGAGTTTTTGTAGAGTCTTTACAGGTTAAGATACGTTTTGGAGAAATGTGGTGATTTTAGAGCATTTTGGAAATAAAGATAGAAGAAACTCGTAGTTTGTTCATGGGACCAGTCAGAGTCGACATTCAAAGTCAGTCGTCAATCGACAAACATCTATTGTCATCAATCGACAGCGACGCGCGAAAGCGGGCCGCTTGTTCATGACCGACTTGAAGCTCAAAATTCCACATATTTACCGAATTACCTCTAGCCGACTTTGACATAATATTTATGTGCTCTGCTATTGTATTGGGCAACACACGCTTTCTTGTTTTAATACCACACAGTTTAGAGTTTTTACAAGTTTGGAGAGAAGATCCAAGACTCCTTCAGAGCTTCGTATTGGAACTCCAGTTTTTCTACCTTATTCTATTTTTGCAGTTTATTTAGATTATTGATATGTTTTGTTTTGCTATGTCTGAGTAATTCACATGTTAGATTTAAGATTTAATTAGGGTTATGAAGGATTAGCCAAAACTATAGAATCGCTCAGGTGATAGACATCCTTCAAGGAATTATTTGCAATGTTTGTGTTCTAGACTAGCTAACTAGATCTCTCATTTTAGGATTGTGGACAACTACGACGGTAGGTTCTGCACCAGAATAGGTTCTCTTGAGCTAGGATTGCTAGAAACAAGTTATAGCTGTTTTAGTTAAGATTAGTGAACCTATCGATCAATTCGCTAACACTTGCCTAAGAAAGCATCGATCGAAGCTAAGTCAATAGCATCGATCAACGCTCGATCCGTATCAACAAACGACAGCTGAGATATTGGACTTAGTCAATAGAATTGATTTACAGCGGAAGCTAGATACCTTTTGAATTAGACTTCGAGTTCTAGGATTGACAATCTAAGTATTATATATCACTATAATCTTGATTGCCTTAAACCCTAGATCTAGATATTTCTATTAATTGTTTACAACCTCAAATCAATCAACTGAAAAATTGATTGTTCGCCATGCTTTCTTTCATTTATATGCTGCTTTTAAACGTATTTCTCTAGCTTAATTATTACTGCTTTAGATCTATTTTGTGTTCTCGCTCCTTGTAGATTTGATCCTTAAGTACTACAACTGAACATCTTATTTGAGAGAGTAAAAGTAACTCCTTAGAATAATTTGAGGGATTTCAATAATGCATTAGGAAACTGATAATTTTGTTCCATAATAATTTCTGTGTATATAAGATTAATATTTTTTAAAAGAAAAACATTGAAATTTTAAATTATTTATCAAATTCATATTTAAATTATTAAAATCATTAATATATTTTACCTCAATAATTTTGAAATTTAAATTCTTTTATAAGATAATATTTAATTGAAATCTGATCAAAATGTCTTTTTACATATAAGGATAAGTGTAATTTTCAAAAAAAAAAAATCAATGCATTTTTCATATTTGATAACATGAACAGAGTACTTTCCTAATTATCCCTATTTTTTTGTATTTTAATAAAATATTATTTATTACATAAAATAAACGTGAAAACATTCATATATACATAAAGCTATATACATGGATTTAAATTACTTTTAAAAATATTATGATGTAAAATATTTTTGGATAACATAATCTATAATCTTTTTAGATAATGATGATTATCAAATTAATGAATTTTTTTTTAATTTATGGATAAATATATATATTAACAAATCTAATCTAATTATTTATTAAGGGTAATAAAGACTTTAAATGCTCTAACTTTTAACCTGATAGCAAAAAAAAAATCACTTTGCAAATAGTAGTATAAATATTTTTTATTCTTTGCCAATTTTTTTTCAGAAATTATCACAATGAGTAATTTTGATTGTCCTAAAAAAATAATCTTAAAAGATAGATGATCCATTCTATTTTATGTGATATATATATTAAAATAGAGTTTAATTAAACCAAATATAATATAAACAAATATATATATATATATATATATATATATAATATTTTAATATTACTAAAGTAAATATAATATAAATTTAACTATGATATTATCGTTAGAATTATATCAGTAAATTTACTTCTTAAATAATATTATAGATTATCTATAAATAATGGTCTCAAACATGGTCAGTTCTGATATTTATGGAGTTTTAAAAAATATTTATTATGAGCTAAATGTTCAATAGATATATTTTTAATTTATTTGGAAATCAAATTATCTATATATATATATATATATATATATATATATTAGCCGCAAAAGTTTGGAGGCAAAAGAAAATGTTTCTCAAAACTCGCTATTCTGAGGCCATAACCCTAGTTGCAAGCATATACATATTTTGGTCAGAAGTTTTAAGCAAATAATTTAAAACAGTAGTATACTAAATTTCAGAATGTTTGATGAGTTTAAATCTCAAAATATAATTACATTTAATTAATTATTTTAGCACAATTTACAAGTTGTAATTTAAAACTTGTATTGCATAATATAGAATGCAAACGTAAACAAGAAATATTTAGACATTTTTTCTGTTAATAACTTAGAGCACCATAGACCCATTTGACTTTCGCATACACTATATACGAGAATAAGATCTGCGCCTTGCGCGAGATGAGATAAATTTACAGATAATATATTTAAAATACGTAATTGTACTTTGCATGGTTAGTATAATATAATGTGATGTATATAGAATTGAACGGTATATATTCAATCAAATTGAAATAGAATGCAATGTCTTAATTATATAGTGGATTTTATTTCATTGACCTTAATTCATAATTCATAGACTTGTGAAACCATATTTGGTAGACCTTGCGTATTTTAGAATTACTGAAAGATAAATTTTCTTAATAGCTCTTTTTAGTTTATTTTCATTAAAATAGATCTTCAAGGAAGAAAATGACCAAAATAGGATTTATTGAAGGGTAAATATGCATTTATACCATTAGGATTAATTAATCTAAGACTTAGGGCTTAGATTTAAGGGGTGGGTTTTGGAGACGAATTCAAATTGTTTAAAAAGAAATCTATTAAAATTTTCAAAATAAAAAAAATTATTTTGTCATTTTATTTTCTGAAGACTATTTTTGTGATAAAAACTAAAAGAAAAAAAAGGCTATTTGAGATAATTTCCCTTACAAAAATATGGTGGGCCTTATTTCGTACTAGTCTAAAACCAAAAAGAGAAAAAAAATTGTTCTTTTTTAGTTCATCAAGTACTTTCCGTGAAAGAGAGAATAAAGGTTATTATAGAAAGATCCAATTTGTTCGATTCATCAAAATCGGTTGTCGCTCTACGACAATCGTCTGTTAGAAACAAATTCCTCATCTTAAATTACTTTTATTTTGTGTATCTCGATGATTTGGGTCTCTTGATCGAAAGTCGTATATTTTTAATATTGATATATTAACTTGATAAACTTATGTTTGTTTTTCGTTTACTAACCGAAAGTTGATTTACAAACTACCATTATTTTTTTTTCGAACCATAACAATTGAGTTTTTAGGTTTTTATCATTTGTTTTTTTTCATTTCAAAATATGGAATTTGTTCGAAATATAATAGTTGTTCTATAATAATGTTTGATTTTTAGATTTGTTTTCATATCCAACCTAAATTCGTGGTTGAACCTATAGATCTGATACATTATATATAATCTGGTTCGGATTTAATGAAAAATTCGTTAATTAAAAATTCAATAGAACCCGGTAAAAATCCAAAAACTCACTATTAACCAGCGATCTGATACTATTGATCCGATAAAACACAAAATATCTCATAGTATTTTTTTTAAAAAAATACATTAAATTACTCATATATTTATTAATATTACATATATTTGTGATTCCTTAGAATTTGATGAAATTTTATTATGTTATCCAAATAAAAAATGATAATATAAAAAAACTCATTGATATGATAATATTAGTTTATTTTCGTTATTAATAACCTATTATAAGTTTGTATTTTTGTTTTAGATTTAAAAAATGATTTTAAGATAGTTTTTAAAATATTCTTAAACATTCGTAATTGCCATATCAATATTATGTAAAAATGACATTATAAATGGAAAAATGATATTCAAATATATATATGATATATGGTATAAGATATAGAGTTTTGGTTTGTATTGAAAATCTATATTATATTCGAATGATCTATTTTGAATATTGATACGTAGATTTAAGAAAATAATATTTTCATGTTTGTTAATTTATTTATAGTTCATAATATATTTATACTTATATTAAATTTTAAGTTAGTATATCTTTTAAATATATATATGGAGTTCTTTCAAAAGTGACAAAATTTCAAGTCAAACACAAAAATAACCTATGTTTTTTTTTTTAACTTTGTTTTGTCCTATTCACCCTAGAAGTTCTAGTTATTCACAAAAATGCTATTACTTCTTTTTTTTCTTTTTTTCGAAAATAAGGTTTTTACCTTACCATCCTCATCTTCACCAAATATTTACAACTTTGTCATTGACATCAATACCTCAACCACCATGAACTACCAAATTGAGAGTGTTAATGCCCTAAAGTTTCCATTTTTTCTCATCCTTTCTCATTTCCTATTCACACAAACCACATATCTTACACTTTCTCTCAAAATTCATCAAAAAAACTGAAGATTTTGATTACAAATTATGTAAGGTTCATAAGCTCACGATTCTTGGTGATTAACGAGTAGGTAGTTGTTGTGGTGAAGTTATGGGTGATTGGAGAAACCACGCAAGTCATCTCACGAGTTCAAGGTATGAAATCACGAACTACATTTTATTTTTCAGATTTGTTTGACGAAGAAGACTTTTTTAGAAGTCTTCTGGTCAATGCATAGGTTAGTTTTGCAATTAATAGAAAACTTCTCTAGAAGTCTTCTAACTTTCCTTTGTAAACAAAAAATTTCAAAATTCACAGAGAAGACTTCTTTAGAAGTCTACTCGGATAAACATGTTACTTTTAAATTTGACCAAAGTTGGTCAGAAATTTGACTTTTTGTAGAAGACTTCTAAGGAAGTCTTCCTCGCGAAAACTTCTACAAAAGTCTTCTGAAAGTCTTCCCTAAGTCTTCTCAATGCCGGAAGATGTCTGCGTGGGTTACTTTTGCAATTGAAAAAAAATAGTAAAACATTTAATATCAATGAGAAGACTTCTTTAGTTTAATTCTGGGTTTTGGTCAACCCTTTGCCCGCCAGAGAAGACTTCTAGAGAAGTCATCCGACGGAAGACTTCTAGAGAAGTCTTCTCTCGAAAAGTCAAATATAGTCAATTGCAAAAGTAAATCAGTAGACTTCTTGCGACATTGAGAAGACTTCCTGAAGACTTGGAGAAGACTTCTTTTGAAGTATTCTCAAGGTAGACTTCCCTAGATGTCTTCTGTCAAAATTCTGACTAACTTCGGTCAAATTCAAAAGTAACATGTTTATCCGAGAAAACTTCTAAAGAAGTCTTCTCTGGGAATTTCGAAAAAATTCTCATTTCAAAAGAAAGCCAATATTTACAAAGTAAGACTTCTGAAGATGTCTTCTGTAGAGTAGACTTCTTAAGTAAATTTGCAATTGCAAAAATGACCTAAATAGAAGACTTCTTTTGAAGTCTACACAGAGTAGACTTCTTTTGAAGTCTTCCGTGGATGACTTCAAAAGAAGTCTTCTACGTAAATCTTTATTAAACTTCAAATTTATCCAAAATTAAAATGAATTTTTAATATATTCTTGCTAATTCATGTTTATTAGTAAATATTGGGACTACTGAATCGAATTTATAACTTGATTGGTGATAATTATGAAGTTACAAACATTGATGTTTAATAATGTTTCTAGCTAAACGGAGAAGTCTTCTGTAAGTCTTCCTCATAGAAGACTTGGAGAAGACTTCATAAGAAGTCTTCTCCGATGATTTTGTTTTATTAAGTTGATGTTTTGTGTTTGTGTTGTCTTCTTCATAAGATACAATTTTTAACTTCCATGAGATTAAAAATTTCAACTTTCGCTTAAAATTCAATTTTGATCTTTTGTGAATTTGACTAAGGTTTCTTGAGAAGTCTTCTCTCTTAGTTTTAGAAAATTTTACTAAGTTTTTGTGTTGTTGTGCTTTGTTATTTGTGGGTAGAATGATTAAAATATTTTTTTTGTATGTTGCATCAATAACTTTAATGAAGTCAAGTAATTTTGGCAAAACATGAACATATTTACCATTCTTTTGATTAACATCTCTTAGAGTTTACAAAATCATTCACAATTAAAATATTACACATACAAATCATAAAAAGACCATAAACAAAATTATTACACAGCTAGATATTATTCTTCAACATAGATAAGCTTGGACTCCTCTTCACATCATCTCTTTGTACCACTTTGGGCAGAAGACTTCGGAAGACTTCCTGAAGACTTCGTGGGAAGTCTTCTAGCATAAAATGCATTAGAAGACTTTCTAAGAAGGCTTCTGAGAAGTCTTCTGAGCCTTCTTAGAAAGTCTTCTGAGAGTCTTCTGAGACGTCTTTCAAAGTCTCTCAGATCTGGAAAAATCTGCAAATTCAAAAACATTCAAATGACTTCAAAACAGAGAAAAACTTCAAAAATGAAAATTTTATGCTTAGAAAATAAACAAAACAGTCACACTATGTTGAATCTATAGCTTTTTAGAATCTAACATATAAACACACACATAAATTCATATCCAAAATTTAGAGATCTACATTTGAAAGAGTGAAAGATGAGAAGCATGTAATGAAAAACCTGCAAAAAGAAGATAAATTAGTGAGAAGACATAAGAAAAAGTGAGAAATTGATATAAAGTTTGGTGTTTTGATGTTCAAAGAGAGGTTGGAGAGTTTTAGAGTGAGAAACATTACATTTTTGTTGCAGTCATTTGAGAGAAAAAAAGAGAATGTGTAAATTTTCTTTACATATGGAGACAAAAATTCCAATTAGGTTAAATATTTTCGACCCAAAAGACTTCTGGAAGACTTATGGAAGACTCATGGAAGAGTTATGTAAGATTCATGGAAGACTTATGGAAGACTTTGATTTAGGCGGGAAACCTAAATTATTCCAAGATTTAGACGGGAACCCTAAATTTTACTTAATTTTAGGCGAGATGTGTCGGAAGACTTCTTTTTAAGTTTTCTGTGAGTCTTCTAGACCCTAAAATCAAATAACTATGCAAAAAAACCTTTTTAAACTTAAAAAAACCTAGAAAGTGTTTAAATCAAATTATTAGATAGTTACTAAACATATATAAATCAATTTGAAAAAGGAAAAAAATGAAGATAAGATTTCAAATCTAACCCTAAAGATACCAACAATACTATAACATATGTTATCAAACCTTAAACCAATTACTCATGAACCAATCTACATTCATTCATCTATGTTGAAAATAATTCAATTTCAGATAAACTAAATTTACATCATTGAAAAATGTTTATTATTACATGATTTCAAATTTTAACCCATGAAATTATTTTTTATAAAAAATTTAAATTATTTTTAAGATCTAATCAATGAGAAGATTTTCTCTGGAAGACTTTATCTGGAAGACTTTATCTGGAGGACTTATGGAATACTTTGATTTAGGCGGGAAACCTAGTTCTTCTAAAATTTAGGCGGAAACCCTAAATTCTACTAAAATTTGGGCGGGATATGTCAGAAGACTTCTTAAGAAGTCTTATGTGAGCCTTCAAGACCCTATAATCAAATAACTAAGAAAAAAAACATTTTCTAACTTAAAAAAAAAACTTAGAAAGTGTTTAAATCAAGTTATTAGATATTTACTAAATATATATGAGTCAATTTGAAAAAGAAAAAAATGAAGGTAAATTTCAGAATCTAACCCTAAAGATACATACAATATTATAACATATGTTACCAAACCCTAAACCATTGACTCATGAGCCAATATACATTCACTCATCTATGTTGAAAATAATTCAATTTCAGATGAACTAAATTTACATCATTGAGAAATGTTTATTATTACATGATTTCACTTTTTTACCCATCAAAATATTTTTTACAAAATTATAAAATTATTTTTAAGGGGACTGTTTTAATTTCACTTGGCTTTTGAGTTATTTTTGCATTTGGTTGAATTTGGGATACACTTTTGTAATCAAAATCAAGTTTTGAGTCATTTTTGGCAACCCCCCCCCCTATATATATAGGCCCATTATTTATAGATCCATTTAGGTGCATCTCTAGTAGGCCTGAGCATTTTAACCTGGACCCGAAGATCCGAACCGGAATCGACCCAAAAATATCCGAACCGGACCCGGACCGAAAATTTACAAGTACCTTTTAGGTCTAAATTTTTTTACCCGAATAGACCCGGAACCAAAAGGAACCGACCCGAATAGACCCGGACCCGATAAGAACCGACCCGAATAGACCCGGCCCGATAAGAACCGATTTGTACCAGACTTAAAAACATGTATATCTAAAACTATGATATTTTTGTGTTCTATTTTATATATATATTATTTTATGATTTATTTGAAATATTTTTTGTTAACAACATTTGTTATTATTTTGTAATATTGTTTAAGTAATATGAAGCTTTAAAATGTAAAATTTAGAGTTTAAAAATGTTTTATTTTAATTATTAATAGTTTCATTTAAGTTATTTTGTAAAATTTTAGATATATATGACAAATATCAACTAAATTTGATGGAATTGGGTATGTCATGTCTTTTTCAGATCCTAAATACCCGAACCCGACCATGACCCGATATGGACCCGAAATATTATGAGTATTTTATGGGTATTTTAATTATAGACCCAAACCGACCCGGACCCGAAAAGAACCGACCCGAACCCGACCCGAAAATTTTCTAAGTACCTATTGGGTCTAAATATTTATGACCCGAAAGACTCGGACCCGAAAAGAACCGGCCCGAACCCGGCCCGAAGACCCGAACGCCCAGGCGTAATCTCTAGACCCAAAATCAAAAGACTTAAATGTCATTAATGCATTTTATTAATCCCTTGTAAAAATAAGTGTATTTTTGAGAAAGAAAAAAATTGGTTTTATATCATTTGTGAGTTCATATCTATGAGAAAAAAAGAAAAATAAGTTTATGAAATGAACTCATATCAAATGAACTCATAGATATGAACTCACAAATGCGATTGGTATGTCTAATATACAATTATTAAAATAATGGGCAATCCGCATTGAAGGGCCTTGCATAATTTACGAAAATTATGTAAAGTTATAGATTTCAAAGAAGACTATTTTAAGACAATACTAGATTTTGACGCGGGACAATTTCTGATTCAATTATTTCAATTTAAAAGCAAAGAATGGGTATTCGGTTTTGATTTTCGGGTTAAAAATGTCAGCCCCGTTTGGGAATTTATAAATTTTGGTTTGATATACTTGGGATCTTTGCTAGTTCGGTTTGAGTTCGAAAAACCCGTCTAATTTTTTTTTTAAAACATAAAATTCATATGTACTTTAATTTTTTCAAAATCTGAAAAGAAAATAATAGATTACATATAGATTTAAATAATGTATGTCAAAATATATAAACTTAACATATAAATTTTTTTGGATTGAATATTTAGATAGAGAATCAATAGATATTTTAAGTGTTTTGAATGTTTTGAGTATTGTTTATTTATTTAGAAATTTACTTTTGATTTTTTAATATAACATATTATGAGTTCAAGTTATTATATTTTCGTGACTTAATTGAAAAATATGGCCCTTCAGTATATTAAACAACCTCTTCCCTTTTGTTCTATATTAATTATGGTGGTGATTTTAATTAATTTCATATGAATATTGTTTGAAGATTAATGAATTAATAAAAAAAATTTACGAATATTACAATATTTATCATTTTAGTATATAGTATATTATCCCCTGGAACAAATTATATTAAAATAACACATAAATCATGATCTCAGTAAAAAAAACTTAAACCGAAAACTTAAAAATGTCGCAGTACTTATTTACCTTTTTGTCTGCAAATATGATCTCTAAAGCCTCACCAAAACCGACATTTGATGGTTTCCAAGTGTGTATGACTTTGGCTTCAATAAACCAAGTTGTTTTAGAAGACATTATATTAGAAAAGAAGCTTTGAGTCTAGATGGCGTGTCTGGTTTGAGTGTAGATCCTCAATATATATAAGGCAAGTAAAAGCATCAGATTTAGAATATTCCAATTTAGTTTATTTATAAAATAGAGGCCGTGAGTTTAGGAAAACCTATTATCTTGACAATCAAGTTTATTCAAGTTATGTAACATTAGATTTTCTGGTATATTATTATCGATATTTCAGTTACCAAATTCACGCTTTCTTGTTTTGATTTTATGTTATTGTTACGTTGAAGATATGAGAATATATGATTGGCTGGGTAATTATGATTTAGATTATTCGTTATTGTTAAGTATAAAAATTGCAAAGTTTTCGTTTCTTATACTAAATTTACGTGACTTTAGAAAATATAGAATAGTTTCCTAAATATTAATTAGCCTTTTATTTTATGGTAATTTTTTTTGGTTCGTGATTTGCAAAAGATCTGCAAATTGAATACATTCGCCGAGTATATTGCACAGTTGGCCGATATTTTTTGTTTAGTGATTATCCATATAATTAGGCTGCTGTGTTAATTTTAAAAAATTAATGAATAAATTAAACATATTTGTATTTGGGGATCGTCTCCACACATCTTAAACTTAATAGCTTCGGTATATAAAATGACTGAACATTTTTTTCGTGATCACATTATGTATAATTTTGAATAGAGCAGCATGTGTGTTGATAAGCTTGCAGTCGATTTGAACTAAATGATACTTTAATAAAAATGAACTGAATGTATAGTTTCACAGTTAAGAATGTACACTTCAAATGTCGAAGCTTGACTAATAAAAAACACAACATCGATTGTAACCCCTGTTCGGGAACGCGCTAGGCGCTAGTCGGGCGGTCGGGTTGGGCCTAGCGCCTAAAGAGAAAATCGGGGATTAATCGGAAATTATGCGGAGCAGAATTTTTAGATGGTTTACTGTGTTATAAAACATGTTAATCTTTAATTGTGTATAACATTAATACATTTTCATGTTTAAGATTGTATAAAACACACAAATAGAATATATAAACTTAATATAGTGTATTTTTCATCAAAATTATGAATATAAATGATATTTATAAAATTTTAGATCAAATAAAAAATAAAAATATTATTAAAAATAAAATAAAAAAAATAAAAAAAATAAAAATAAAATAAAAATAAAAATAAAAAATAGATTAGGCGGCCGTCTAGGCGGCTAGGCGGTCATTTAGGCGGTCTAGGCGGAAAAAATCGGATATCCGATTTTTTAAACCGATTTGGCATAAATCGGGGCGGAAGAATGATGCGTAGCGTCTAGGCGGCTAGGCGGCCGATTTTTAGAACAGGGATTGTACCTAAAAAACTTAAATGTTGAAACATGATGATATAAGTTTCAAAAAAAATGGTACATTCAAGAAATTGTCCCGGTGGTTTAAGATTGCATACACAATGTTCCATCAATGTTCTAGATTGCATACACGCGTTTAGTTACAGCAAAAAGGGAAAGACATTTTTTTTAAAGAAATAAGTGTTGCATTAAAAAGAAAAGCGTTGAATATAAAATAAACAAAAACAATGGTTTAAATATTGTTAAAAAAGATGGGCAACTCAAAAAAGGCCATTCAGTTTTAATAGTATTGATTCGAATTACATATCAACGATTCCGTTTCAGAGACTTGGATTTGAAATGTATATTAATCCGTCAAACTATAATAATTGCATATCAACCTAATAAGGTAAAGAAGACAATCAAGGATTTTCATATCACATATAAAATTCCTATAAATTAATAACCTAAATTTGTGTGGAGATCATCTGAATATAACTTTCTATAATTTTCAATCATAAATTGCATACATAATATGAAAGGTCCTAAAGATGAGATCACAGATCATGAATTGGTGGCGATAATTTATATTTTTCCTTATAATGGAGGGATTCTAATTGCATTTCACTATGTGATTTTAAGTGTATTTCAACTTGACCTTAATGTTAGTCCATAATATAGTTAATCCGTTATATACTAAAGCACAAATCACTTGACAAATGAAATTTTGACAAATATAAAATATTTTACAAAAAAATAAAAAATAATCAACTAAAGAAAAAACATTTTCGATCCCTAATTTTTAGGTACTCCTTCCTAATTTTTCTCAGAATATTACGTTCACGTCAAAGTTAAGTAACCACGATATCAAACTGTTTTGTTCTCTTATATAATTTCTTATAGGACAAAACTCGGAAGTTTTGGAGAAGATACAAGGGTGTTTCTCTCTAGCTTGGAGATTTCCGGCGATCTTTTGTGTGGTGGCGTATTGCCTTTTTTAATATTTTATTTCCCTCTTTGTGAGCTGTTTTTATTGACCGGCTATTGCTACGGTCTGGTCTATTTTGGAAAGTGGTTCCTTCTAATTTATTAGATTATTGCCTTTTCCTTTTTCGTTCCTCTTTCTTTCCTTTCGCGTCTGAATTTTACCTAAATTCCCTCTTCTCTGCCCAAGGTTTTCCTTTTCTGATGATTTCCCAAAAAATCATGATTGAATTCTGTGTTATTAAGGGCAATTTTACCTCAATTACGCGAGATCTGTTACCCAAGAACGTGCGAATTATCCCTATCTCCGACGTCGGAAGTTTCAACTGTCGAGAAAACATGGCTGATCTGTTGCAAAAAGCGATCCAAGCGATGTCTTTGGATGAGGAGGAACCATTGACCTTGCCGGATAGTCCACGATTCAGAGTGATGGATGAGACCCAGTTGAGTTTAATGGGTCCCTTGCTTAATCCGGACTGTCAATCTGTGACAAAAATGATTGAGTATATGCCAACGGCCTGGAGAGTATACGGCATAGTTCGTGGCATTGCGCTGTCACGGGATCGATTCCAATTTGTATTCCAACGGGAGGAGGATCTATTGACAGTGCTAAAAGATAGGCCGTGGTCCTACAATCACTGGACTATGGTGTTGGAACGGTGGACCTCTAATCCCCCACAAAACTTCTTGCAGTCTTTGGATGTCTGGATCCGTATTCGTCATATACCGGCGATTTTCTTCACGACAGAGACAATGCATAAACTGGCTTCGGAGGTGGGAGTTGTTGAAGTGATTGCATACGACCCAAAGGTGTCCCACACTAAGGAGTATATTCGTGCTTTGGTTCACTTTGATACCAACAACCCAGCGAAAGCAACGCGTAAACTCAATGTTCCAGAAGGTGGAACTGTTACTATTGAGTTTGAATATGAAAAAATTCATAAACGTTGCTTCCATTGTCTGCGACTTACCCATGAAAAGTTTAGATGTCCCCTACTGAAGAGAGGAGTTCCCAGAGAAACTAAGATGGTGGGTGCGCAGAAACTGCAACTTGGTGGTCCGATCATTAAGGAACCAGTTGATGGCCCGCCTGGGTTCCCGGTTTTGTTTCCTGAGCTCTCAAAGGAGGATCGCAAAATGGCTATGCTTTACATCTCTCACTCAGATGAAACGGAACGACTGGCTCGCATTGAAAGAGTTAGACAAGGAATTGAAGAGAATAAAGCAGCTTCTTCTATACATATGACGCGAATCACAAAGGAGCTTGACAAAGGGAAAGGTCATGTGTATTCTTACACTGAGCTCCTCCAGGCGCAGCATTGTACGCCATCTGCTAAGTCAAAAGAAGTTTCTCGGCAGATACGAGATGATAAGAGTGATGATGAGTCGGAGTCTTCTGCTTCGAAAGTCCCAGCTCGTTCAGCACCTATGCTCTTGTTGGGGTCGGGTTTTCAGCTTGGCCCTTCTTCGGAGGGGCGAGTCCATGGGAATGTTGGAGCAAACAAGATTCAGAGGAGACGTCCTTCTTCTTGGAAGAGAAGGAATGCAGGGAAAGGTTTGGTTGCAGGAGCTTCTCAGCCTATTCCACAGACTTCGGACCATACTTTGAGCTCAAAGAGGAAAGTTGTGTCCTCTATACAGATTGCAGAAACCAAAAACAAGAAACTTTCAGATCCTACGGTGGCTTCCGTATTGAAGCCGCTGCCTCCCTAATGAGCATTCTCTCCTGGAACTGTCAAGGCGCAGGAAGCGAGGAGACAGTTCGTTACCTCCGGGCCATTCGTAGGAAGCATTACCCGGATTTTATTTTTTTTAATGGAGACTAAGCAGAAGTTTGAGTACGTTCTTGGTTTGAAGAAACAGTTGGGTTACGATCATTTGATTACAGTTGAGCCTGAGGGCTTAAGTGGGGGATTAGCGGTGTTATGGAAGGACACTTACCAAGTTACTGTGTTGTCCAGCGATAAGCGAATAATTGATCTGAAGGTTTCCTTTGGATCAGTTTCTTTCTTTATGTCGTGTGTGTATGGAGACCCAGTAACTGCTAGACGCCAGGTAGTTTGGGATCGTTTGGAAAACTTGGGTCAGAGAAGAGATGAAGTGTGGGTTTTAGTCGGAGATTTTAATGAGTTACTTTCGAATGAGGATAAAAGTGGAGGAGCTGTGCGAGAGGAATCTTCTTTCTGGAATTTCAGAAGTATGGTCCAAAACTGCAAGTTAAGAGAGTTGAGACATACGGGTAACAGTTTCTCTTGGGCAGGTCGACGTGAAACAGGCTGGGTACAATGTCGTCTGGATAGAGGATTTGGGAATAGTGAATGGCTTTCATTATTTCCTCGTGCTAACGTGGAGTATTTGGATCTTTGGGCCTCAGATCATCGCCCTATTAGGGTCTGTTTCTCGCTGGAAAGGGATAATCCGATGAAGGGAAGGTTTTTCTTTGATAAAAGGATGTTGTCTAGAGAAGGATTTGAGGACATGGTTCGTATGAGTTGGGAAGGAGGCACAGAAGATCGCAGTAGCACTATGGATCGCATACGTCGTTATCGGAGCTCAATTATGGGGTGGAAAAGGAGGTCTGATTTGAATTCTAGGGACCGCATTACTCGCTTGCGAGGTGCTCTGGAAGCAGAGGTGTCGAAACTATGTCCTTCCTATGGTACCATGGATCGTATAAAGAAGGAGCTTGCTGAGGCCTTACGTGAAGAAGAATTATTTTGGAGACAGAAGTGTAGGGAAGAATGGCTTAAGGCGGGGGATCGTAACACGAAGTACTTCCATAACTGTGTTAAAGGAAGAAGAATTCAAAACCGTATCTTAATGTTGCTTGATGATCTTGGTCAGGAGCATTTCTCTGAAGGGGCCAAAGGAAATCTTGCAGTGGAGGTCTTTCGTGACCTGTTTACGAGTTCAAATCCAGTTGATCTTGACTCTTTGTTTCTTGGGTTTCAAAGCAGAGTTACTGGTGAGATGAATCAGCTCCTAACACGTCAGGTTTCCAGCGAAGAGATCAGGAAAGCAGCCTTTGATGTTAAAGGTAGCAGTGCTCCAGGCGAAGACGGATTGACTGGCATCTTCTACCAGAGATTTTGGCACATTGTTGGGCCGGGTCTCGTAGCTGAGATTCAGAATTTTTTTCAGACGTCGATCATGCCAGGGGGTTGGAATCACACGCATATCAGTCTTTTGCCAAAAATTACTAACCCAAGCCGGATGCAGGACATGAGGCCGATCAGCTTGTGCTCTGTTCAGTACAAAATCATTTCGAAAATATTGTGCAATCGCTTGAAACTGATTCTCCCGGACATTATCTCAGAAACTCAAGGAGCCTTTGTATCTAGACGCATTATCTCTGATAATATCCTCATCGCCCATGAGATGATCCACGGCTTGCGTACAAACACTAAGGTGGCGGAGGGATGGATGGCAATAAAAACAGACATGTCGAAAGCATACGATAGGGTCGAATGGTCCTTTCTTGAGGTTCTGTTTGAGCGTATGGGAATTGACCAAATCTGGATCCGGTGGATTATGGAATGTGTAAGTTCAGTCTCCTTCTCAGTGTTACTGAATGGCAATTCACACGGACACATCAAACCGGAGAGAGGGATTAGACAGGGAGATCCTCTGTCTCCATTTCTCTTTATTATTTGTGCTGAGGCCTTGGTTAGTTGTCTCAACTCATCTGAAACCGCTGGTCGTCTCCATGGTATCAAGCTTACTGAAGCGTGCCCATTAGTTCATCATTTGCTGTTCGCTGATGATAGCTTATTACTGTGTAAAGCCAACGCTGAAGAGGCCAAAGAAATTCTGGATTGTATTAAATTATACGGTGATGCGTCAGGCCAACGTGTTAACCAGTTGAAGTCCTCTGTAATTTTTGGTTCTCTTGTGCCGTAAGATACAAAAACAGAGGTGAAGTTGATTCTTGGAATTGATACAGAAGGAGGCGAGGGGTCCTATCTTGGTTTGCCGGAATGTTTTAGCGGCTCAAAGAGGAAACTTCTGAGCTTTATTCGTGAAAAACTCCATGGCCGGCTACAAGGTTGGTTTTCTAAATCTCTTTCTCAGGGTGGGAAGGAGATAATGTTGAAATATGTTGCAATGGCTCTCCCAGTCTCTTGGAATTGATACAGAAGGAGGCGAGGGGTCCTATCTTGGTTTGCCGGAATGTTTTAGCGGCTCAAAGAGGAAACTTCTGAGCTTTATTCGTGAAAAACTCCATGGCCGGCTACAAGGTTGGTTTTCTAAATCTCTTTCTCAGGGTGGGAAGGAGATAATGTTGAAATCTGTTGCAATGGCTCTCCCAGTCTTTGCTATGTCATGTTTCAAACTTCCGAAAGATGTCTGCGAGAAGCTTACAAGTGCTATGATTGAGTTTTGGTGGAGCAGTGGTAACAACAAGAAGAAAATCTCTTGGGTAGCCTGGAAAAAACTCTGTACGGAGAAAGAAATTGGTGGTATGGGTTTCAAAGACATTGAGAAGTTTAATCAATCTCTCTTGGCTAAGCAAGCTTGGAGAATATGGTCATCACCAAACTCTCTCCTGGCCCGTCTTTTGAAGCATCGTTATTTCCAGAGGTCTGAGTTTCTGGAGGTTGGCATGGGAGTGCGGCCATCGTATGCTTGGCGCAGTATAATGCATGGACGTGAGTTATTAAAGGAGGGTTTGTTTCACAGGGTTGGTGATGGAAGGAACACAAAAGTGTGGCTAGACAATTGGTTGTTGGACTTGGTTCCTAGACCTCCACGTTATCGCCATGATGGAGTGGTGGATCTCACGTTATCAGTGAATGATCTATTGATACCACAAACGAGCTCTTGGAATGTGCAGTTGGTCCATCAATTGATTGCAGAAGAAGATGTTGAGTTGGTTCTAAATACGAGTATCCTTATGTCCAGAGGGGATTCTGTCATTTGGGGCCTCTCAAAGAACGGACGCTATGACTCTCGGAGTGGCTATAAATTTTTGGAATCTCTTAGCAATATCAGGTCAGGAGCTCCTGTCACTATTCCTCCTATTGAAAAACAACTGTGGTCCAAACTCTGGAAGACCAAAACCTCACCTAAACTTCGTCACTTTCTCTGGCGTGTGGTTTCTGGTGCTTTGACTGTGAAAGCTCAGCTTCAGACTCGAGGCATTCCGGTTGATAACACTTGTCATGTATGTCACCAAGGTCAAGAGACTATATGTCATATGCTTTTTCAATGTCAAGCAGCCAAAGAAATATGGGAATTATCGCAAGTTCCCGTCCCTCCTGCGGGTTGGTCGTCCAATTCAGTGTTCTTGAACATACATCATCTCATATCTTGCAGTCAGAGATAGACCATAGGTGGTTTGGTTCGTCTGGCTTTTCCCTGGGTGTTGTAGCACATTTGGAAAGCAAGAAATAAGCTCTGTTTTGAACAAGTACAGTCGTCAGCGCTTGAGATTATCACCAAGGCGAGAGAAGAAGCTACTATTTGGTTGAATTTATAGGGTTTGCTTCTAGAGTGCCTAAAGCCTTCACCCATTGGCCCGGGAGACACAATTACTTGGTTACATTATAATTTCTTATATTATCTACAAATTTAGTTTATGTGTTTTTTTTTTGCTTTTTCTATTTTCTCTGTTATCAAACAAAAGATCATTTCATCATCCCCTAACAGATTAACATCTCTAGAACCAGTTTCTAAAAACATTTTAAAGTCTTCCGTGAAAGAAAACTCACCCTTTTTTTTAATTAACTTTAAGTTTTTCATTCTTGAGAAACCCACACAGATATTATCATTGTTACAAAAAAAAAAAAATATATATATATATATATATATTTATATATATTATCACTGTTACTGCTTTAAAACTGATATATGCATATTTTAGGAATTAGTATTATTTTATACTCATTACTCTAAACGATTGAATCTAAATGCAATATATAATACGTGACAATCAGCGAACGTATTGTTTTGCATAGACATTAATACATTTCTTTAAAACACTATTACACATGTTCATGATACTACAAAACTAGATTATTGGGCAGGATGAACATTATATAGATAAATTATTTTATCTATTATATTTTTTATATATTATGAAATAATAAATATATATTGAATAATTAAAAGTCAGTAACTATTCCATATATAATTAAACTGTTGCAAACATATAAATCAATTTTATTAATCCAAACAATATTTTTTTCTATTTGATAGGATATATAATTAAATTTAAATGATATTAACATGAATAATATATTTTTAATATTAATGTCTATTAAATGATGATTTCTACTCATATGGTTTTTTGATCATTTGTATCTTTTATAGCAAAAATTTTAAATTACTGAACAAAATTTTCATTGTTAGATTAATAGTTTTAGTAATTTATAATTTTTTTAAAAATTAAGTTCTCAATGTTTTTTCAAAGCTTTTATTAAAAAAACATTTCAAAATTAATTTCAAAATTAATTTCAAAATTAAAATATTTATGTATTTTATATGGTATAGAACTTAATTTAAAAAGATTATAAATTATATATTATGACAATCAATGATTATGAATAATAAATTAAAAAATATTAAACAACCACGTTAATTTTGAAACTATATAATGCTCATCCCGCGCAAGGCACGGATCTTAATCTAGAGGCGCGTGAAGTAGATTCATGTATTTAAGTAGAGATATATCTGAAAACAACTTGCACATATTTACATTGATGCAAAATCTTACCTCACAAATGGAAAAGTATAAGCACCAAAACAGAAACCTTAATACACATATTTTTAAAAGAGTATTACACATATGACATCTTCATGATACATAGAATTCATGTATTTAAGTAGATGTATGCCTGAAACAACTTGCACATATTTACGTTAATGAAAACTTTTACTACAAACAGAATAATATAATCACCAAGTATGAAACAAATAAAACTAAAAGATAATTATACACCTGATATGTAACGTTTTTAGACTGTATATATGTTAACTATTACATAATATTTGTTTCTTTCTTTTTTGTTAATATATGCAGAAGGTCCACAATACCTATATAAACAAACATTAACAATATAAGTTAGCAACAACCACGATTAACAAAAAATTAAGTTACCTCCAATTTTGTAATCATCTTTTCAAACTAAAAAAAAAATGGAAAGCAAAAGAGTAACTATAATGTTCATTATAGTCATTGTGAACTTTGTCGTTCAAACAGAAGCTCAAGCTCAAGCTTATCCTTTTAGAAGTTGTTTCCCAGGTTGTATTGTGAGTTGTGCCATTGAGAAGAAGTTTCCAACTGGTTTGATGTGTCCATTCACTTGTTTCATGACTTGTCTTCCTCCTCCAACATCAAATATTGTTTCTCCTCCTTCTCAAATGATTTCGGCAAACGAAAAAATTGATCATAATGATTTTTACTGTAAACTTGGTTGTGCTACTCATCATTGTCTTCCTCTTTCTTCTCTCCAAAATCCCAGTAAGTTTCTTTATTATTTCTAAGAAAGATATATTGTTTGGTTAGCACAAACACATTTTCATTCTTGATTATATGAAAATATCTTATCAATCGATAACTATATATATATCTTTCTTTTTGTCATATATAATATTTACTATTATAGATCTTATTTTATTTAGTTGATGTTTTTTCTCTGTTGTTCGTGGAATGATCAGATGTAGAAAAAGTTGTGGACTGTGTCGATTCATGCTCAGACAGGTGCTCCAACAAGAACTAGAAGCAAATTTATTACATGTTATTTTATGATAAAAAAAAATGATGTTTAAGTATCATAACATATGAACTAGTGTAGTTTGTATCACTACAATATTCAATCAAAATATTGTGCTATAAGCAAATCAACAGATGAAATTGTGGACCAACCAAAAACAAAATGATAAAAAGAAGGACATTTAATATTACTGTGGCAATCTTATATATTTGTAAAGATTTTTAACGTTAAAACTCTTCAACTAATTTTGTTTTGGGTAAAAACCTCCAACTAAATATTTAACGAAAAAACTCACAAACTAATTCTATTTAATGAATTAAATCCTAACAGGTCATAATTACCAATATTACCGGCAAATCTTTAGTTTAGGGGTTTATACATTAATGAAACATAGTTGAGGAGTTTTACCATTAAAATTTTTAAAAAAATAAAAAAAAAATCAAAATTTTATAATATTATCTAAAAATTAATAACTTAAGTTTTCAAAATTATCATTTTAAATGTTTTTGTAAATATATGAGTTTGATGTGTTTTAACATCAACATTATCCCCATATTATTAAAGGAGAAGCAAAATAGAAGAGTAACTTTTAAAATGTAAATTATTTACATTTGTGTCATTTTGCTTATGTGTCATCGTGAGAATTTTTTTCAGTCTCTTTTAACCTTAACCTTTCCATAACTAGACTATTTACTAAGGATGCCATTGTAGTGACTGACTTCTTGAATAATTTGACGACTCATGTAGTTTTGTATGGTTTAACTTTATTTAATGCGAGGTCTTCTACACCTTATTATAATCATGCTTTCCATTACATGCAAACAATAGGTATGACCTTAACCTTTCATATATGTCCTCGTCATCAGCCTATATACATCAGCCTACATAGAACAATAACTAAAAAGGAGAATCACTGTTAGTTAAATCTGATATTTTAATAATACTTTGAACCATTATAGTCATAAGTGGAAGGTGGCTTATCCAGTGAATGGTGAGACTCAAATAATACCAAATTATAATAGTGCTTGCATGAGTTAAACCTGTGAAAGGTGTTGTCTTCTTTAGAGGTGTTGCCACCATTGTCATTAAGCTTTTTAATATCGTTGAGTCTGTATTTGGCAAAACGGATTATCAACAATGGCGGCTTATCCAGTGAATGGTGAGACTCTAACGATTTGGAGTAGTTAGGTTTGAGACCTTGACTTTAGGTTTGAGATTTTGAGGATCAGATATAGCTAGAGAAAAAGATGGATTGACGATGAACTCTAGGAATGTTCATCTTTGAGGTGAAGAGAGGCAAATAGTACAGTTAGAGTCAACCCATGTGTTTGTTTTTCAGGTAACACAACAATGAGCTCTAGGAATGTTCATCGGTTTCTGGTATTAAGGTGAAACTTTTTTTTTTTGTCATCCAAAGCTTTATTTCAAACTTAAACCGGTCCTATCGTACTAGCCTCATGAGCTAGTGGAACAGGAACCAAAATGTCAACAAACGTGTAGTGTAAGTCACGTGATCGGGCCTCTTTCGCAAGAGCGTCCGCACGGAAATTCAAAGAACGTGATATAAAGCTCAATGAAAAAGAAGTAAAAGATGTTCTCAGTGTTTCAATGGCATCAAGCTCTGGATCCAGTGCTGGCCATTTTTTAGCAGAGTTGATGATGTGTACCAGCTGTTGACAGTCCGATTCCAAGCGCACCTGTTGGAACCCGCGACTATTAAGCTCCTCCATAGCCCAAACTAAGCTCTCCGCCTCTGCATGTAGTGGAGATGGGACGTTGGTGTGTTTCCTTTGCCCCCGCATTACCTCCATGTTGCCATCAAACACAATAAAGCTCAGACCCACTCCAGTTTCCTCTAGAACCCAAGACGCATCGAGTTGACATCTCCATCGTCCCAACGTTTCCTGCTCTTCCACTTCTGCTCTCCTCTCATTCCCATCGTCTTCTTTCACGCTGTCCTGCAAGAGTTGTGCTAGTTTCCATGTTGTAGCTTCCAAGGCCGCAAGTTGCAGAGTATCTAAAGGCGATGTATCCTTGTTATTAAAACATTTATCGTTTCGCGCCTTTCATACGTACCAGATCAGCCATGGGAAGAAGGACGTGCTCTCTGCGCTGATAGGGTCTTTTTGCATATGGAGAAGCATATCAAAATTGACAAAAATGGAGGAACTCGGGAATACCCCCGGAGATGTTGGAACTGTCGATAGCGCCAAACATTGGACTGCCGGCGGGCACTCAAAAATGATATGATTAATTGTTTCACTCTCCGCACCGCACCGTTGACAGACCGAGTCGTTTCCACAATGTCTCTCTTTTAGCTTGCTCGCTGCGGCTACAAATCCAGACAAAGCTTGCCAAAGAAAATGCTTGATTTTCCGCGGAGCTTTGAGTCTCCAAACCTTCTTTTTTAAACTATTGCAGCTCGGTCCAAAGCTCATGTCCCCGCGCAGCTTCTTTCGTTGATCGACTGCAATGGCATATCCAGACTTCACCGTATAACATCCCGACTTTGTGTGTTTCCAACTATAGCCATCTCTGCGTCCCGTTTTGCTGATCCTAAGCGTTAAAATACGGGGAACATCTTCAGCGGCACTAAATTCGTTTATAACTCCAATATTCCATTCTTCCTTGTCGACATCAATAAGATGATAGACTTTGAGGTCTGTATCTGGGATCACTGCCTTTGGTTTCGCCGCACGGGCAGGCTCTGTGGGGATCCATGCATCTTCCCAAACTTTCGTGTCTGCCCCTGTTCCAATCGTCCTCTTAATTCCACCGATGAGGATTGGTTTTGCTGCCATCAAGCTGTTCCACCCAAAAGATGGGGAATTTGCTTTTCCTGTTACAAGCGGATTCGAGTGTCTGTAATATCTACCTTTTAGCACTCTTGCTAAAAGGGAGTCGGGGTTTGTGAGCAGACGCCAGACTTATTTAGCGAGAAAGGCCAGATTGAAATCACAGAAGTCTCGGAAACCCAAACCTCCTTCTTCTAGGCATGGGCATAAAATCCGGAACCCGAAATCCGAATCGAACCGAAAAATTCGACCCGTTATCCGACCCGAAACGTAAAAATACCCGAACGGGTTTTGTAGGGTGGTACAAAAAATATCCGAACCCGGAGTGTTATTAACCGAACCCGAACGGATAATAGATTAATTTTTATTTAATAGATGTTTTTCTTTATGTTTTACTTCAAAAATTTTATTTTTTACTTTAGTTATATCCGAACCGAACCGATATAACCCGAATCCGTACGATATATGATTACTTTATGGGTTTTATGATGCAATACAATTTTGAACCGAACCCGAAGTGTTATTATCCGAACCCGACCCGTACTAATAAAATTTTAGTATGGGACCTAGAAGCGTATACCCGAAAATCCGATAACCCGAAAAAACCGATCCGAATGCCAACGGGTACCCGAACGCCCAGGCCTACCTTCTTCTACTGGTACACAAATTTTGTCCCATGCCACCCAATGCATCCCCCGGTTGTTGTTGCTTGTACTCCACCAGAAACGCGCCACTGCGGCGGAAAGTTTGTTACAGATATCTATTGGTATCAAGTAACATGACATCACATACGTCGGTACTGACTGGGCTACTGATTTAATTTTCACCTCTTTACCACCCTTTGATAAAAGTTTACCTGACCAAGAGTTGATTTTGACATTCATCCTCTCTCTTGAACGAAAGAAAAAACTTGTTTCTTTGATCCACAAATCTTTTCCGGCATTCCCAGATACATTCCCATCCCTCCTTCATTGTTTATATTAAGTGATCTTTTCAGATCGGTTTTTTTGGACGCTATGACCTTAGAATCGAACAGAACTGAAGATTTTGAATTATTCAGTTGTTGTCCTGAGGCTTTCCCATAGACGTCAATGATTCGAACCAGTTCCTTGCATTGAGATTGCTCTGCTTTGCAAAGAGTAAGTGGGAAATGACGGGACTTCCTCTCGCAATCTTAATACCCGTGATCTTTTGGTCTTTCTCCGCCTGTTTTATATGCGAGATCAGAACTTCCGTGCATAGAATAAACAGAAACGGCAACAGCGGATCACCCTGCCGGAGACCCCGTGACGGCATGATAGTCCCTTTAGCCTCTCCGTTTATCAAGACTTGATACGAGACAGAGGTAATGCATTTCATTATCCTTGCCACCCATATATGATCGAAACCAAATTTTAGAAGTAGGGCTTCCATAAAACTTCATTCTACGCGATCGTATGCTTTACTCATATCGGTTTTGATCGCCACGAACTTCCCTTTGCAGCTAGGATTTGAACGAAGCGCGGGAAACATTTCTTGGGCCACAAGGATATTATCTTACTCATATCGGTTTTAATCGCCACGAACTTCCCTTTGCAGCTAGGATTTGTACGAAGCGCGTGAAACATTTCTCGGGCCACAAGGATATTATAAGTGATGAGCCTCTCTGCCACGAACGCAGATTGCGTCTCCGAGATGATCTTCGGCAGGATGCTTTTCAGTCTAGACGATAAGATTTTTGAGATGATCTTATATCCCACATTGCAGAGACTGATCGGCCAAAATTCAATCATCGCCGCCGGTCTTTCAGTTTTTGGTATCAGACATATATTAGTCTTGTTTAATCTCTCATCAAGCTCCCCCGTATCAAAGAAACCCCTGATCATACTGCAGACATCCTTCCCCACTGAGCTCCAAAAGCGTTGGTAAAAAAGGCTAGTCATACCGTCTGGACCAGGCGCCTTTTCCGGGTTAATCGCAAAAGTAGCATTTTTAATCTCCTCATCTTGAGGGATACGAAGTAGATTCCGATTCATGTCCTCTGAAACTGTCGCGGTAATAAACCGGAGGGATTCTTCAATGGTGTCTGGGTTAGTCGTAGTGAACAAATTCTGGAAATAGTCAACAGCGACCGCCTCTATGTCGTCCTCTTTGTACACCCATTGATTCATCGAGTTTCTCAGGCGGGTTATTCTGTTGCGTGCTCGTCGTTGTTTGGTCTTCGCGTGGAAGTACTTGGTGTTCCTGTCTCCCCCTCGCAGCCATAGAACTCGGCATTTTTGCTTCCAATAAAGCTCATCTTCCCTATAAGCTCCTCAATTCTAGTTCTTCTTCGCTAGAGATCATCTCGTCATTCTGCACTTGATCCAGTTTTTGTTTTAAGCTTTCAATAAGCTTTGCGCTGTTAGTGGGGTTCCGTTTCTTCCACCTTGAGATGGACCTGCGAGTCCTACAGATTTTATCGTAAAGCTCCAGGTCAGGTTACATCTTTAGGGCCTCTCATTCTCCCTTAACGGTATCGATGAAGCCTTCCTTACCAAACCAGTTCCGGTCGAAACGAAAGTTCCTTCTTCCTCGAACTTCTCTGTTTTGAAACCTCGCCAAGATGGGCCGGTGGTCCGATCCCCAGCGCAACAAATACTCCACATAAGTGTGGGAAAATAGATTATGTCAGTCTTCGTTTCCGATTGCTCTGTCCAGTCTACATTGCACTCGTCTCCCCCATCAAGAGCCATGCCCTTGTCCTGTTTGCACTCATCCGCAACAGCGTTTCCCATACATTCGCACGGTATTCCACCACTGGATCTCCATACATAAACGTGATAAACACTTCATGTCCGTCTATCTGCGCTTTAATATCAATCATACGATCATTAGAGAAACTAATATCCACCGCAGAATCCTCCATGTAAAACAAAGCAAGTCCACCGCCCCTACCAACAGGGTCCACGGTGAACAAATTATCATAACCAAATTCAAACTTAAAGTCTTGCATAAAAGAAAAATTGTTTTTAGTTTCTGAAAGAAAAAGAAAACTAGGTTTAAAGCAACGATGCAACTCCCGGAGATGTTGCTTGGTCAGGTAGGCTCCGGCCCCCTGATCGTTCCAGGCGATTGCACTCATATCTGAGTACTGGGTGGTTTCTGGGACCCCACTGAACCTGATGCAGCAGTAGATTTTCGGCCTTTGGTAACCGAAGGATACACCTCAATGCGAGGGACCACCGTCGAGCCTGGGGCTTTCGTCGCGAAGAGACGCCCCTGTTTTGCCTGCTTGCTTTTTGTTGATGCTCAACCTCTATTCGCAAGCTTCTTGGATGCAGCTAAACCTTTTGTGTCTGGGCTTCGCGTACCCCTGCGCTT
The DNA here is from genome assembly GCF_000695525.1 of Brassica oleracea var. oleracea. Taxonomy (NCBI): domain Eukaryota; kingdom Viridiplantae; phylum Streptophyta; class Magnoliopsida; order Brassicales; family Brassicaceae; genus Brassica; species Brassica oleracea. Next base: position 20,710,376 of record NC_027752.1, read on the forward strand.
ATTAGAATTTGTCGGGGGAAGGAGGTTCTTATGCAGCCTCTTGCCCTGTTCCGACTCTCGTCTAGTAGGTAGGCTGTCTCTGCATTGTTCTCCTTTTCCTTTTCCCTCTCCTCCTAGGATTCTTCTGTCTTCGTTTTGAAGCTCCAAATTTTGTATACCTGCGGTTTGTGACTCTGGAACCATCGTCTCTTCCACCATAGTTTCATCAAGCAGGTCATCGTTGTCCATCATGTCCTCATCCATCTCGAGTTGCACGCTGGCATAATGTTCATCAAATTCTTTCAGCTCCTCCTCTGTCATGTCCTGCTCGTCATCCGCTGGCTTATACAGTTCTTCTAGACTTGGCCTGTTAAGGGACGGAGCACCAGTCTCAACAGAGCTTCGCAGTGATATCACTCTTTCTGGAGAGGTCACCATTTCCTTTTCTTTCTCCATGATCGCCTGATTAACAGGGAGCTTAGTTTGAACTGGGTCAAAAATCTTCAGGATTCCACTTGCCTCGCGAATTGGAGTTAAGTTTGTTTCTTTTTCACTTGTGTTCTCTGCAGTTACCTTCCCCTTAAGCTTTCGTCTACTTTCATGTTCAGTATCCCTTACCGCCTCTCTCTCATTCCTTCGGTTAGGAGAGGGAGCCCTCTGTTCATCTCCCCTTTTCTCTGGCTCTCGAGTCGGTCGCCATTCCATTCGCGGCTGCAGTCTAGGCGAGTGTTGTCTTCTTCCTGCGCCATCCCCTCTGTTATATCTATGAGTTTCAGAGATAGTCCTTTGGGAGTCTGGTGAGTTCCTGGTTGATTTTGATGGAAGATCCACTTTGCTGCGCATATATTGCTGATCTTTGTTCGTTTGCACCTGGTTTCGACCCCTGCTTTCTGGACTAAAGTACTCTCCAACTAGAGGAGGAGGCCAAATCGCCATGACGGCCTCTCATGGATCGATTTTCAAAGTCTCTGCTGCTATATTTCGACTCCTCATGTCTATCCCTTCTGTAGGGATGATATCTCTCCCGATCTCAGGGATTTCTTTCTTCAAAGCTATGATCAATTCTATTCCAAACATTCTTTGCGAGATCTTCTCTTTTTCTTAAAATCTTTGATCTTAGATCACCATGCTCTTTTCTCTGAGCTTGTCCATATCTGGTTCTCTCCTCTCTTCTTTGTGGTTGTTCCTGACGTCTCCTATCAGTGTCCACATCACGGGGGAGTCTTGGATGGGTATCGATGGTCCTTGCGTGGCTCTCGAAGCCCCTATGCAGTTCGCGACCTCTAACTGGTGCAGAGAAAGCCTCTCTGGCAGCCAGCTCCTCTTTCTCTTTACTTTCCAAACGGGCAATGTGATTGGCTTCTCTCTGTTCTGGAGTCAGCTCAGGGCACGTACCTTCTTCATGTGAAATTCTTTTGCAGGTAAAACAGTAGCGGTGTAGCTCTTCATAAATCAAAGATACTTTGATGACATCACCGTTCGCATATCCAGCTTTCCTTTCGAATTGCAAGGGTTCATCAGCATTAACAACAACTCTAACCCTTCCCTTTTCAACATCCACCGTGTCTACCTCTCCCAAAGCACTACCAATGCTTCTGTATGGTTCATCTTTCTTGTAATGCGTCGGTACTCCGGTGATAGTTACCCACAAGAGTAACGAGTTTGGATAGTCCTCCTTTATCGTTGGTATCCATCTTTCTAAGGAAAAGGTCCACTTGTTAAAGTGACCTGGTCTACGAAGAAGAACTTTTTGGAGATCCTCCTCCTTGTCGAAATCAAATTGGAATTTATTATTCCCAAGGTTTGTTCCCCGTACTCTGCCTTCCACATTCCAGATACTTCGTTTCGGCATGTGTTTGATTAAAGCATCAACACTTCTACCATCTCGATGGAACATCCTCCCAACAAGGGACAGTTTATACTTTTTGACAAGGTCTGTGTAGTCGAATTCTGGAACTTTTATGATCTCTTCCTTGTCTTGACTGCGTCTGCGGTCCTGTCGAGAGCTCCCGGCTCTGGATCGATCATTCCTTTCCCGGTACATCATGACAGCAAAGACCGGTAAGGATGGTACAGCACCCTATTAGAGGGGAGTAGAATTGTTAATGTAGTTTCGTTGACGTGATGCTCACGAAATCGGAAACCAGGGTATTACGATGCGAGGAAAATCAGAAGAGAAACACTGCAAGGGACGGTATTAAGGTGAAACATGATACCAAATTCTAAGTATCTGAGCAGTCTACTTAGAACAATTCTGGGTATTTTTTTAAAGGAGAAGCCAAGAACTATCAAATAATTATTTATATTCTATGTTCTGGGTATTTTTTAAACAAATTTGAAGATACGAATTTGCTAAGAATTTTATATATTGCCGCCAATTCTTTAAAAATCAGGCCGCACTATTCCCCTTTGCTGTTAATGCTTTGATACAATTTATAAAATTTATATGATGCAGTTTTCAGTATTAACACAAGCAGTGTATGCAAATATCAAACTGATAAGATCAAAGTCAAGACATTAACTGTTACCGTTTTAGACAAACGATGACAAAAACGTAATTTTAGTAAATGAAAATGATTTCTCTTTATTTTTGCTTGCATTGTACTCATGCTCTAAAGAAATTAGGCTACATTCAGTGTTCACGCAAGTCTTAAGATTAGGATAAACATATAAAATTGATATGCTTGATCAACCGAAATTTTGGTCATAAATGGGAATACCTATTGTATTCAAAATTTTGATATTCCTAATAAGCTATACAGTTTAAGATTAGTTCCCATAAAAGTTTTTACTTATTATGTACTCCATTAAATGGGATTCTCATTTAGTTTGAAAATTTCAGTTATTTATTATGTGATTGGTTAACACGAATGCTTGCTTTGTAATTTAAATTATGTGTTTTCTAAAAAAGGGAATGACGGAACTAAGATATTAATTTATAGATTATTGGCTTCAGAGTCGTAAACTGGAGATCAAAAGTTCTTCCATAATATTTCAAACACATAGTGCATATGTATGACAGGACTCTATAAGACTTATTTGCTTTTAAAATTTCTTTGAAATATTAAAGGAAAGTTATAGCCAGGCATGTAAATTAGAACAAATTTCCGCAATTATAAAGATTTTATTTATTTGGTGTCATATATACCCAATTTTATAGCAATTTTTTTTTTTGCATTAATGGTTCTACTAATTGGTTCTTCTATATATATATATATATATTTTTTTTTCGACACCATTGGTTCTATATAAACATCAGCCTATATATGCAGTTCATCCCAATCATTAATTAGCCTGTATCATATTTGATTGTTTTACATATTATTCCATGTAATTTAGTTTTAATATTTAAAGTTTTATATTGTAAATTTAGAAACTATTATTAAAGAAAGATATGTTTTTATAAATATAATATTAATCTCACCTTGCTCAAATCTCTACCTAGTTAATGTGTAAAACACAAGCCTATTTGGTTTTAAGACAGGTAGTGATACAATTATTCATGGACACTAACTATATTTAACATCAGCTCTTTTCGCTCCAGTAACGGTGGAGTGAATAATCGATGTTTTGAAACCCGACCCGGACACAGAACCGGACAACTTACCGGATCACCGGGTTATTGGATCAACCAACGGTTAGTAATTTAAATAATTTTATTATACAATAATATATTAGCTATGAAAATGAAAATATAAAACTAAAATAACTATTTTCTAAATATTTTTAAAACATAAAATAATATTTTGGATATGTATATATTTTATGTTTCAAAAAAATTTAGATAATACTTACCTTTAGTTTCTATATTTTTATTTCCGTTTGACATACAAAATATTAAAAAGATAATTTAGACTATTTAGTTTTTTTTAACAAGTTAAGAGTTATGGCATCTAACAAAAATATCAAGACTTAAATTTCATAAATATCTAAATGTTTAATGTGAATAATAAAATTAAACTTCAAATCTAAATAAACCAAAAGTAAAACATCATTGTAACAAATTGTCGATAACAAAAAAAAACTAAAAACCTAACATAAATTTAGAATACAAAACAAATTCTAAATGTATAGTTAAAAACTAAAAAAAGGAGTAGAAATTATCAATTGGTTCAACCAGTGGTTCAACTAGTAATTGAGTTTTGGATTTTAGTGAGTTTTTGCGAGTTTTATTGGGTTTTTAAATATTGTGTTTTTCGCAAAACTCAAACCGGATTTATTCTGGATCACTAGTTTTACCGGTTCAACTGCGGGTCCGGGTCGGGTTTCAAAACAGTGAGTGAATGTGTAATGTACGTTAAGTTTAGTTGTTTTTCTTGTAGAGTACGCACTCATCTACGTAATCTTATATCCCGATAGCTTGCAGTGGTAGGCCTGAATGGAAATGTAACATAGTCTCTTATATATGTTCCAATAATTTGCATTTCCATTAACTTTTTACTACTTTGTTGTAATTTATAGTCTGGTTTTGATGTTCATATATAGATCCAATACTTTGCATTCCGATCACTTTTTACGACTTTGATGTAATTTATTCATCAGTTGCCAATCTCACAATTACCTTAAGCATTGATTTTTATATAGTATTTAGTATATCTAGTTCAAGAAATTATTTTTTTGTTGTTGTATTCGATGTTTTTTTCATCTTCTGTTACAAAACAAAATCAGTGAATAAAATTGTAAACCGGAACATATTCAGGCATATAATTTTAATTTGGTCAAAACTTATTCGGAAATAAGTTATAACAGCAGTAATATACTAAGTTTTAAGAATTTTGATAATTTTAGATCTCAAAATTTAAATACATATATTTTTTTTAGCATGCAACTTACAATTTTTAGTTCAAAATATGTATGGCACAATATGGAAATCATGCTCGTAAATCATTATTAATTTAGTGAGAGGTTGTAGAATATAATAAAATATAACTTAGCTTCACATTTTTCTCGTAAGAAATTATACTATTACTATTCTATTGTAAAACGACTGAATTTATACACATTAATACACATTTTTTTAAACACTTTTATACAGACGCATTAGATGTAACAACAAGAAATGCGTTAGACGTAAGAACAAGAAAAAAATAGATTCATGTATCTAAGTAGATGTATATCTGAAAATATCTTGCACATATTTACATTAATGAAAACTTTTACCTCACAAACAGAATGATATAATCAACTAACCAGAAACAAATAAAATAAAAAGATAAGTTTATCATGTAATCTGCTCCATAATTACACCTAATATGTAATAACGTTTTGACCATATAAATGTTAACTATTACAAAAGATCTTTTTCTTTATTTTCTGTCTATAGTTCAGATACAGATGGTTCTACAATCTCTATATAAACAAACATTAACAACATAAGGCAACAACATCCACGATCAACAAACAAAATACCACACATTTTATAAATAATCATCTCTTCGAACCAAAAAAAAAAGTAAAAGAAAATGGGAAGCAAAAGAGTGAACATAATATTCATTACAATGATGGTAGTGATGGTAATGGAGAACTTTGTGGTTCAGACACAAGCTCAAGACACACTCTCTTTTAGAACTTGTTATCCAGGTTGTATTAATGGTTGTGCCATTGAGAAACAGTTCCCAAAATTATTGTTGTGTCCATTCACTTGTCTCTTTACTTGTCTTGCTCCTCCAACATCAAATATTCCTCCTCCTTCTCAGATGATTTTTCCAAAAAAAATCGATCATATTGATTATTTTTGCAAACTTGGTTGTGCTACTCATCATTGTGCTTCTCTTTCTTTTCTCAGAAGGTTGAGTAAGTTTTTTTCTTTCTATTATATGAAAAGACTAGTGGTTTGTCCGCGCTTCGCGCGGATTGTTGTTGATTATAATGTGTGTTGGATTTAAGTTGTCGATGACTTCAACATGACTTTGAACTTGTTTGGGTGGTTGCCACTTGAGTTCACGTAGCTGTTGTTTAACCATGGCCATCTAACGTCCCCACCTTAGTTGTTTATGTTTATTTATAAGAAACGGTTGAGTTGTAGTGCATCGGGGGGAAGTTATCTGACAAAGAGCTAACTTCTCTAACTTTTAGTATTTCACTATGCTCTGTTCTCCGACTCGGTTTGTTTGTTTTTCAACATTGTCCAATAGATATGAGAGTGGCTAGGAAGACGAAGCTTAGTATATATGTTGTGATTTAAGGTTTGTTAATTTGAGTATTAATGATGTGCATGTTGTCAAGGCTACTGGTCCACTCTCGATATATCACTTATTAGTGTTTTGTCTTGCAGATCTTTTTGGTTAGCTTTTGGTTTTAACAATTTATCTATTACAATTTAATATTATATTTACAGCTGATACAGCACTGATTACACAGATGATCTAACAACAATAAACCGTTTAGGCAAACGAAATCTAGTTTTGTTGTTATATTGTTGTTCTCCTTTCATGTACAAAGACTGAAACAAAACTTCTCACACCGGCAACCTTTGTGGTTGTCACTTTTTTGGCCACCAGTTTTTTGTATACATCTCTAAGACTGTTAAACATCCAGTGATTTTTCAACGATGAGACTCCTATAAAGTGGATATAAGAGACTTTTTAACCATGTGGATATAAGAGACTTGTTAACCAAGGCTGTTTGCATATGGTGTTTGAAACCTTTAGGTTTATGTTCTCTGAAATATAAGAGACCTGTTAACAATTGGTATAATGGAACCTTCTTTACTTGAAGAGACCCCGGTGATACCAATGGTTGCAGAAGATCACTGATACGTTTTTGTTAAGTGTTAACAAAGCAAATAAAAGATAGAAACCTTACTTTTTGAGGTAACTTTGGCTTGTAACAAATTCATGGTCGAAATAAAATTTAGTTCCAGAGGTTGCTTTAACGAAAAGGCGATCTGGAATTACGGCATTGGAAAACAATGAACATGTAAACAACTGAAATACATACATGTTACTAAATAAGCAGCTAACCAGATACTCATAACATCATTTACCAAGCTAGATTTTCTCTAAAATAGTGACAAGAAAATCAGGTTAAGATTAGGCAAGAATATGAAATAAAAATCAAACCTGGTTTGCAGAAAACAGAGAGGCCAAAGTCCGTAGGTTTAACAGAAGAGTCTTCATCAAAAGAATCGAAAAGGAAAGACACAGCAGCACAAGCTGTAGCAAGACTCGACATTTGTCACAGCATCACACTGAAGCAAACACTGAACATAGACCAGACATGAAGATTCGATTCATAGTCTTTAAAAAAAATAAAGAAGTAGAAGTGAGTATATTAATAATATTAGCATCAGTCAAGGTGGCTACTCAGTATAGCTTGGGCAAATTGACAAACGATTCTATAGGAAAAAACTTTCGCAAATTTTTTGAACCTTTTTGCAATTAATGGCTCTGATCACAGTCCTAGTCTCCAACCTCCCAATCGGATCTGATCATCACCTAATGCGGTTATAGGTTTCGGAACCACCGCATCTCCACAGACGGTCCTCGACGCCATCAAGCTCGGTTATCTCCATTTCGACACATCTCCAAGGTATCTCGATGAAGCTCTATCGGAGACGATTTCTTACCTCAAACTGACTTGACCAAAATATAACACCACAAACTATAATTTCAGGTAGTTTCCTACATGATTTAACTTTTAAATAACTCTATAAATTTGTTAAAAGGTTAGAAAATAAAAAAAGGACCTTGCGATTCTGTGTTCGTGTTATGCAAGAGCATGAGTTGGTCGGAATTACCGAACCGGAAGCCCTCCGTCGGGATTGGGTGAATAGTTTCTGCAACTTCAACGAACACAGTTTCATCTCTAAAATCTGATAGACACAGGGGCATCATCAAACCAAAAACTCAGGTTGCTTCTTGTAACATCAAACACTCGGTTCATAAAGCTTCTTTCAAGATATGTCTAAACTTAGAGGAATGCAATTGTGATTTTGTTTGAGAAAGAAAGTAAGCTACTAACCTGGAAGAAGAGCATGATTTACCAACGCTTCTCAGACGGCCTATATATACACAGAAACTGGTCGCCGGCAAATGTGAAATGAAATCGGAAGTTCAAAAGGTACGGAGCTCAGGCGGAGATCTCTGCGTCAGGAAGCAATAGGTCTGATAAAGGATCACAAATTAATGGGTCATAACTGGTTATATAAGGCTCAGTGTATGCAATCAAATGGAACTTACGGTACAGAAGCCCATTAAATAACACACAACACAATTCTGTTTATTTGTACTAACGAAGTTAAGCTGCCACGTGGCAGTAAATGCCCCTATGTCAACGATGATGTGGATGCATAAAGAGAGAGACAAGGCAACTTTATTGTATAAGATATTTATTAATAGATAACCATGTATATAAATGCACTTAATATCTTAATTTGTTGTCAAAACATAATATCTACTATTATAGATTTTGGTTGAAAATTATATAATTGATGAATGCTATTGTTGTTTGTGGAATGAGCAGATGTAGACAATGTTGCGGACTGTGTGGATTCATGCTCAGACAAATGTTCCAACAAGAACTAAAACTAATATTATCTATTCTTGTTTTGATAAAAGAATCCATGTCTAAATAATAAAAGATATGAACTGGTATAGTTTGTATCACTACAATATTCAATCTAAATAAATATTTATTTCCTGATTGAAAGTATTTGTGTTACAAGCAAATAATTAGATGAAACTGTCGACCAAAAGAAAATGTTAGAAGAAATGATATTTATTATTATAACAATATTACATAATTGTAATATGTCATTCACAACTAATCTGGTTCGTTCCCTTCATCGTAATCAATAGAATCATATGGACAAGATAAAAATATATATTACTACAAAGATAGAAATGTGAAATCAGCATCTGCTCTTTGCCCAATAACAACGCCTTACTGTTGATGCGGTGTAGATCTGATCCAGTTAAGTTGACTGCATAATCTAACTGGGTTCGAGAAAGGCAGATGCTACTCAACGATGTTGCACATAGAAGATTTTTAGATAATTCTTGTACGGAAAGATTCTGTAGAAGTATGCTTTGAAAATCGAAAATTTGACGAAAATCTTAGAATAAAATTAAAGAAGACTTCTACTTCTTCTAATTATTTGATTTTAATACTAAATGTATTATTATTTGTTGGCAATCGTGAAACTAACATGTGCAGACTTCTTGCAAGATTTTGGAGACTTGCGAATGTAAAACTTATCTAGAAGTCTTTTTTGGAGAAGTCAAAATTTTCTGCAAAACTTCGTTCAGTTAAAAAACTAACTTGTTTATCAGAAAAGAATTTTAGAGAACTCTACTCTATTTTTTTTGTTACAAAGAAAAGTTAATTGTAAAACTAATCTATGAATTAACCTTCTATGAAAGAAAACACACAAAATAGGCAATTGCAAAACTAATCTATAAATTGACAAGAAGACTTCTTCGCGAAACAAATCTGAAAAAAATCAAATATCATTCTTAGATTCGGTGAGATTCATGCTTAGCTTCGCGAAACAGATCGGAAAAAATTGTAAAACTTTACTTAATATAAAGAAAAAGTAAAAATTATGCATATTGTTTAATGAGTTTTTTTGCAAATATAACTCAAAACTTGAAGTCAAACACAAAACTAACCCTTTTTTTTTTGAACTTTGACTTGCTTCTTTCACCCCTAAAGTTCAGATTATTCATGAAAATGTCATCACTTTTTTTTCTTTTCGAAAATGCATATTTTACTCTATCACCCTCAACTTCCTCAAGTATTCACAATATTGTCATTCTCATCAATACACCAGCCACTATGAACAACCAATTTGAAGCTCTTAATGCACCTAAAAATCGATTTACACTCTTTCTTTCTCAATTCTTATGAACTAAAAACAACATCTCTTTCACTTTCTCTCCATATTCATCCAAAAAAACCCAAGATTTTGATTCTAAAATTTTTATGGTTCATAGAGCCATTGAAACTTACGATTCTTGGTGGGTCACTTTTGTTTGAGATTCTGGGTGCTTGGAGAAGACCTATGTGTGTTAAACAAGTTATCTTACTGGTTGAAACTATGAAATCAGTTTTTTTCCCAGATCTGTGACGATTTACCTATAAGTCGTCTGGCTGTAGACGACTTACATGGAAGTCTTCTGGTCAATGCAGAGGTTAGTTTTGCAATAGACTTTTAAATGTGTTCTTATATACGACTTACATGGAAGTCGTCCATCTTTGTTTGTTAAAAAAAAAATTGGAGACGACTTCCATGTAAGTCTTCTAGGGTAAACGGGTTAGTTTTGCATTTGACCGGATTGTGTCAGAAATTTGACTTTTCTTGGGCGACTTACACGTAAGTCGTCCAGTAGAAAATTAAAAAGTCAATATTTTGTTATACCTAGACAACTTACATGGAAGATAAGAATCACTTACAGCAGCGGTTGAAGAGTATGCATGATACTGAGCTTCTGGTCTCATTGGTAGCAAGCTTGGGCAAAGGGCGGCGTAGATCTGGAGACGTGAGACCATGCTTTTCATTGCTATCAAGTGAGGGAGGTCCGGCGAGAGAGAGAGAGGCACAATAGAGAGAGAATCTGGCTAGAGAGAAGACCAGACGGCGAGCAAGAGAGAGGAGGGAGCGTGAGGGAGGTCCGGCTAGAGATAGAGAGCTCTGACGAAACTTCAGACGACTTTTCGGGGCTATATTCGTAAAAATGAGTTCTGTTTTTTTGTTTGGTCACAAGGGACTGACTGTAATTTCACAAGGCTTTTAGGTTAGTTTGCATTTGATTCAAGTTTAGGTATAATTTTATATTTAAAATCAAGTTTTGAGTCATATTTGGCAAATCCCCCTTGTTTAATCATTTGTTTCATTCAAATAGAAAATCGATGAAAATATAATAAAAATATTTATAACAATGTAGTAGCAACTAATACACATCAAACAATTTATACATATATGAACAAAAAAAATCTGAAGAGTATTATTTAAAAGGTATAATCTATAAAATTTTAAATAGAAAAATATAAAATCATGTTTTGCATACATTTTTATAATGTATATAAATCAATTATATTAATTAATTTAAATTATTATAAAATTAAAATAAATTATTAACATAGATTCGCGTGCAGCTTAATAAACTCGGCAAGATAATAATGGACAATTCATATAACCCTGAAACAACTATGAAAGACTGATTTTGCAAGATGCGGCATTACCGAAACAACAATAAATCCGTCATCCCGAGGATGGATGGTGGTACGGCTGGAAATTTTCAAAACAATGAGTAAGTACTGTTATACAATGATTGCGAGTTTTCTTTAGACGTAGAGAACGCTAAATATTATTTCAGGGATGGTTAAAGTAACATGAAACATCCATTAGATTGAAATTGCGACGCTACTGATATTATAGAAATCAACAATTCATTGTTCTCTAAAGCATTGATGAGTCAATTATTCATGTGATGAAGGTTACTTATATATTTTTCTTTTTTTACTAAATTGTCAATATCTTTACTTAAATGAAGGTTTGTGTGGATCATTAAACTCACATATTTGTATGTATCACATTAGAGAAAAAATGTATTTGTAAGTAAAACATCAGAGAAAAAAAAGAATTACGGCACAAACTCTTTAGAACAACAACAATTAATCATGTTCAAATTGACAAAAATAGATTATATTGATGATAAATAAAGATTTTTTCTTGAAGGCAAACGCCATGTATAGTTAATTCAAAAGAAAAATGTTAACTTTTTAAGCTAATCACTTCGGAATTTCAGAGTCTACATGGGAGAAAAATAGAGTTTTCGGAGCGAGCTCCTTGTGCAAGGATGTCCACTCTTACATTACGCTCCTTAGCGATAATGAAAGAAATAGAAAAATCAATAAAAGATGATAATATGTGAATTAATTCATTCCATTCTGAAGCCATAGCCAATCTTCTTCACCGTTAATCAGCTTAACAAGCTCATGGCAGTCCGATTCAAAGGACATAGATGTCAATTCTAGCTGCAAGGAGCTTCTCATTGCGGAAAGCAACATAGTGAACTCCGCATGCAAAGAAGAGAGAAACTGGTCCATACCGATGAAACTATATATGTGTTCTTGCCAGATGAAAAACAAAACCTCCTCCAGAAACTGTCGATTTTGTCACCCAAGGATTCATCCACTTGGCATAATTGGGTTACATGAGAAATTGGTGATAATAAGAATCGAAATATAATCGTTAAGGACAAAGAACTAAGAGAAGTCGATGTGTTTATGGAGGGCTTGATGTCTAAGTTGGTGTTTGCGCGTATGAATATTTGTCTCTTCTCATCGTCTTCCTCCTTTTATACTCACCTCTACCGTTTTCATCTCCGATATCTCCTCCCCCTCCCCCCCACTTGCTCGCTTGATCCACCTGATCTGGGAACCGTTCTCGTTCTTGTTACTGTGAATATTGGGATTTTCTGAGTATTCATCGATTGATTTAATTTTGAGGGGGATTCATTTTGTTGACTTCCTATTCTATATTCTCCCAGGTCGAAGCCAAGAAATTTGAGCATCGACCTCACACATTCTTCGGGCCGATCCAGGATTGGACTTAACAATTTCTTTTATAAGATTAGTTGAAACCACAATCTTCTTATTCTACCAGGAAAGACCAAAGAGAACAAGATAATAGCTTAGACGAGCCATTCATACGAGTACTCACCCAAAAATGACTCCAAGCAGCTTCGATGGAAGTGACTGCCTCCCATCCCATAACACTACATGAGGAGGACGTCGAGAAGCAGACCCAGTTAACACAGTTGAAGACGAAAGTGCTAACCCGATGCGCCGCCATTGAAAGTACAGAACATGAGATAACTCTGATCAAGTGCATGCGGTAATATATTCCTCATCCGGCCACACGATACTAGGGAAGATCTCAGGGGATTCGGTAGAGATGTCGAGAATAACAAAAAAGCTTACAACATGTGCAATGACTAGAGAAGTGAGAACCACTGATCAAGAGCTCCGCCTTCAAGCCAAAACGCCATGTCAACAGGTCGTCCTCAAAACCTTAAGAATCAACATCGAGATCAAGAAGGAAAGCCCTAAGCGTTCATCGTACGTCATGGTTGTTGTCCCCATTCATTTTAAGTGACTTATAACACGTGAAAGATACTCTAAAGTCATAGCGGGGAAGGCCAGAGACTTCGTTCAAATAGGGGGTGAGTTTCTCTATGAACTAAGGAAAAAAAAGTCTTCAATGGTGAGCCTCACCTCCACTTTTCACTCAGATCTGAGAGGAGATCTGAGAGGAGAAGCTCTAGATGAACCTTGAAGTTGGCCGTTAGAGAAGACTAACTGGAGCGAGAGACAAAGAGCTGGAACGGAGACGGCAGTGACGCATTTTACATTCTGACGGATCTCGAGTCTCAGATATGAGGAGATCAACTCTCTAAAGAAAGATGGAAGGCCCCAAAGATACCCCGACTTTATCACGCCTCACTGGAGTTCTGGAAAAACCATAGACACATATGGTTTTTCCTTTAGATACGATGGAGAGAGTCCCAACAAACTCAGAGCCACCTCGTAAAGAACATAGATGGGGATGATACAAAGAAGAACGCTAACAAATTATGTAAAACCGAAATACGGTGACCGTAGATTGAAAATCATCGGTCACCGCAAGAGAATAAGAATTGTGGCTGTGTGCTCTCGAGAGAAAGTCCGATTTTATTTTCAAAATCCGGCCACTTGTATCTTTGTTTCAACATTTTCCATTTTAAGTTGTTTAGTTATATTTTTGCATTTCTTTTGTTTTTAGTTAGTATTGTTTTATCTAAAAAATTCTAATCTAATTGGATTGTTCCTTGAGTTTTAAGAAAACACATCTGTTTTGTCGTTCTTTATTCCAATTAATCAAAAGAAGTAGTATATTTACTTCAAATGTGGCTTGGAATTTGATTAGTATGGAAGTAGATGAACTCTTTTCAGCGGCCAACACACTCAAAGGATCAGGTCAGAATTACGTGCAAACCATTTTATCTGTCTCCATCAAACATCCTAAAATTGAAAAGTCAAATCTTTATTTTATCTTTAGCTCCTCATTTTATTTCAGGATCCTCGCATCTACGCACACGTGTAACGTGATACTGAGAGTAACCGCATGTCAAATCTCAAGTCAGAAAACAGAACCGACAAACATGTAAGTAACAACTTTCTCCACGCGGCCATGAACGTGCTTCCCATTTTCTCTTATCTTTTCCTACTACATATATATATATATCTATCACCTGCCCATTTTTTACCCGGAAAATTACCAAACCAAACTCCAAAACATCCAATCTACATATGCCTCCTCCAGCAATGCTAGCTTTTGATGATGGTTTAGACAACGAATGGAAGGGTTTCACGGTTTTCCCTGGAGAAAACCTTAGCCCTAACCCTAAACCTAATTTCAACTTCTTGGCGAAGAAGGCAATTATGGACAGCGAGAAATCAACCGGTCCTATGCTCTCCCATTCTTCGGCAACAGACGACAGCTTCAGAATCGTGTTGCCGCCGGCGATGCCTCCACCCAGAGACTCAGCCGTTCCGCTTCCTATGCTCCCTGAGCCAATAAGAATCCAAAAGAAACTTGGCCGCCAAGAATCATTCCATTTCATGAGGAAATCTCGCTACTCGGAGAAAATCCTCTACAAGGAAGAAGATTTCAAATGCAACGTCTTCTGCTTGGCCCTACCTGGATTCGGTAAACACAAGCCGGTTAGATCTTCTTCCAAACGCCAAGATTCTATGGAGAAGAAGATGATGAAAACGTCTTCCTTCACCTACTCCACTGTTTCGATACGCGCCTCGCTGGAGAAGTTCGAATGCAGTTCTTGGGCATCAACCACGGCCCTAACCCAAGATCACGGTCGTATGTATTTCGAATTCCCCGTGGAGATGATGAAGTGCAACAGCCGTGGAAACGGAGGGAGAGATGTGCAAGAACCGGTGACTTCTGGTTTCTTGTTCGATAGAGAGACAGAGACTATGGCTCTTAGAAGTGTTTTGAAGACGAGGAGTTCACGGTCGTCGGGAAGAGATCACCAAAGATCAGCTGAGACTTCGCCACTACGCCGTGTGAGATTTTCAGATTCTTCTTCGGCGTCGGTCTCGTGCCCTACTTCGCCGCGATCTTGTATCACCCCTCGATTGCGTAAGGCTAGGGATGATTTTAATACCTTCTTGTCTGCTCAAAACGCTTGAGAAACGAAAAACCGACACCACGAGTTTTTTTTTTTTAATATGAAAATATGTTACCTGTATTTCATATATGTATGTGTATGTAATGTATCTACGGATGCTGTGTAAATATCTATCAAGAGAGAGAGAGTATTTAATCTTTGAGAAACCATTTATGATAATCAAAAAGTTTCATCTTTGCGGCATACGGTCAAAGCTCTGTTTCAGAGAAATTAAATTTCAACCTTTGTACAAATTATTTGAGTCATTTGGGTCTTTAATATATCAAAATTAATAACCTTTCTTACATTTTTCATGTTTGCTTAAATACTCTGTTTTTTAATGGATACAACATATGCAAAAAGATAATACGACAACAAATAATAAACTAGAAGACAAACTAAATTAATTTGGGTTATCAAATTGGTTAATTCATGGACAAAAATAAAAAATAAAATACTTTTTGGATACATTAAGATCTCCAACTAATTACTATAACAAATTCTACTAGATTCAAGATGTCAGAGTCTCACTTTAATCTCCAATTTGTAGAGTTTCTTTTAGCCTGTTGAACCATTGAGATATCAAAATGGATGAAAATTTTATGATCTAGAGAAACTGAAAAAAACCAGTTTTCTTTCTGATTTGTATATCCAGATTCATTTAGAATTATTTGGTTAATTTTCTGCTAATTATTATGGTTGGATTAGGACATCAAAAACTTTATAAAACTAAACAAAACCTTTCGTTACAATGTTGGTAACATTAACCTAATATTAAGAGAACATTACGATATTAAGACCCAAAACGCCAAATAACGCAAACGCGATAAGAAAAACATAGGGCCTATGGGGTTAGTGGACTCGTCATGCGTTTAGGAACCCTTTTTTTACTTCAGTTTCTTGTATCGAAGAAGACACGAACAACGTCCATAATCTGAGCTCGACAAATCGGGCATTTCCCTCCACTCCAGTGTAGTTCATTGGCACATTTTAAGCACGTGCACATATGTCCGCACATATACAAAACCGCTTCGACCTGCGTTTGGTCGCAGACGCAGCATTTGCGTTTCATTTGGTTTTCTCCGTGGAATGACTGTTGCAAGCTCCCGTTAGCATCCAAACATGTCTTGACAGAGTCTCGCAGTAACGACATTTCTTGGTGAAGCTGTTGGATCTGTGCTCTCATGTCACTTATAAGCTCCATTTCCTGAAAATGTTTTTTAAGCGGTTCAAAGGTTTGTACTACTAGTGCGGTTGCTAACAACAGGAAATCAAAAATACTTACGGGTGAACGAGGATTATGGACAGACAAGACAGGAGTGGAAGAAGTTACTTCAGTGTCTTGCGAACTCCATGATCCCGCATGAGACGATGCAAAAATATGGGAAGAAGCTCGGCTAGAGTCATCTCTATCGTCTTGCTCTTCGCCTTCTGTTAATGGCTCTTCTTCTTCTTCATCAACTTCTTCCACAACTTCATTGTTCTGTTCTTCCTCTTCTTCTTGTTCATGTTCCCATTTTTCAGAGTGTTTACTCGAGTGTGTCTGCACACGGGACATCATGAGCCTATCGATCTCCTCTCTTAACCCGCTCTCAAGAAAGTCTGTTACCGTTCTTCTGTGAAATACCAAGAAAACACATTCTCTTAGACTAGTTAATACATAAACAAACTTGAATTGATTGATTTGATGATGTTAATTACCGCTCAAGGAGTCTGCGTATGTCCTCTTTATCAGACGGAGTGTTCATTACTTCCAGGTACCGCGACTTCCTCAGTTCCTCCCAGTAACTTTTCGGCCGTGATATTTCGCTAAGCCAGTCGTTGTTGTTCGCTTCTCCGTAATAATACTGCTCCTCTTCATACTCTTCTTGATCTTCCCATTCATTCAGATAAGAATTTTCTTGTTGCTCAAGGCACTGGTCCATCTCGTTACTCTCATGTACCACACCTTGCGTCTCTGGAGCTTCTTGCACACAATTTTCCATTTTGATCTCAAGTTTATTCTGGATTGATTCTGGAGTTTCGATCTGACTTGTTTTTTCCTCTTTATCTTCGAACTTGTTGTCATTCCAAGTCTTTGCACCTCCTGTTTCTTGCAGCTCAAGGCAATCCACGTTTGCTTCAACTGTTCCATTTACAGTTTCTTCTTCCTTACATAACCTTGCGTCTGCTGCAGCGAAAGAAGCTTCTTGATTAATACCGCCTTTCTTCAACCTTGTCCCCTCTGTAGCTGCTTCTGTCTCTTTACTCGTATCAGCGGATTGATGATGATCCTTCCTCTGATCTGCTGCAGGTGCAGCCGCAGCGTTGACTGCGTTAGCACGAAATTTCTCCCTGCGTTGGGATCACAAAAAGTAAACGTGAGAACTAAACTCGAGAAGTTGAAAAATAAAAATAGAAAAAGAGACTTTGAATAAAAAAAAAAACCTTAAACGTAGAACTGCAGGGCCTGATTCAATACGGTTCAATCTGGTCGTTTTTTCGTTAGACCGGTATTGATCTTGAATTGGTAGACAGCGTTTGAGGTTCCTTAGCCTTAGCATTGACTGAATTAAGAAGAAGGATTTGAGATGACAGTGTAACAAAAGAAAGTATTGGGGGATTATAAAAAACCTCAATTAAATTAAATAGTGAAAAACATATTTTACCTGGAGGCGGCCACGCTGAGTAAACCTAGAAACTGCGTTGCGTTGATGAAGCGAATCCAATTCGCGGTGGCGATCCCGTTCCATTCGCATAAGCAGATCAGTGAACGCTTGTCGTCCTCGGAGTCTCGGCGAGCAACTAACCATCGGAAAACTGCTTTTCTCCGACGACGAGCAGGATGAAATGTAAGGTCTCGGCGTTTTGATAGTCGAGAGTCCACCCCCGCCGGCGATTAGCTTCTTTTCATTGCTAAGCCTCCTAATTAAGTCAGCGACTCGACCGGAATCAGAAACCGAACCATGTGACTCCATCTCCACATGACCATTCTCAGCGTCCGATTCATCAGACGGAGATTCTGAAAAACAGGAATCTTGAACAGTGACTCCTGAATCGCCCCGGATACTACTAGCCACCGTGGATTGGTTATGGCTCGGCGAGTTTCCGCCGCTGGATGGGTTTAGCCTCGCCTCCCATATCTGTACCAAAGAAGAAGCTCCGTTCCTCTTCGAATCATCACATTTCTCCTTCCTCGAAACATATTCTTCTACGGGAGATGCAATAACACGCGACTTTCTAACGGTTGGTTTTCCCGTTAACCGAACAATATCATCATTGTTGCTATCGTTCTTTTTATTAAGAGTCTCGATCCAAGAATCGACCAAGTTCTCGGAATTCTCGTCGGAGACGTGAGATTTAAAGAGCTCGTGATGATGATGATGATGGCGGTCTTTCACGGGAGCTTTCATATTCCTCTTGCAAACGAAAGCGTTTTGATTACGATCTCTAAGGATACAACCGAAACGTTGGGACGAAGACGATAGGGCTGTTCGTTTGGTTGCCGCAGGTACCGGCGGCAGCGGCAGCGTCAACATTCTGCGTCAACTCTTGTTCGTTTCGTTGACGCAGGAAGCTGCGTCTGACGCCGCGTCCGAACGCCGCGTCCTGCGGCTGACGCCGATAAAACCTGCGGTCGCGATATAGTATGCGGCAGCGTCAGCGGCAGCGTCAGCGTCTGCGAAACGAACAACAACTGTCCTCATTGACGCTGCCGCCGCCGCTGACGCTGACGCTGCCGCTGACGCCGAAACCTGCGGCAACCAAACGAACAAGGCTGATATCTCCATATGTTCTACGAATCAAATACTCATTCGAGTTTTATCTAATCGATCGAAGGAGTTACAGAACAAGAACAGCTCTCTATTTCTCCGTCTCTAAAATCGTTTTTGGTTACTGAAGACACTGAATTTTCTCGTAGAAACAGAGAAAAAGAAAAAACAGGACAAAACAAGCGGTGGAGAAGATACGAGGAACAGAACGATGAAGAAGAAAACAAAACCAATGAAACAGTAATGTGCTTATCTGTTTTAGTAGTAAGAGACTTTTCTTTTTTTAATTTTGCCTCCACCGCTAAAATAAAATGTGTCCTTAAATCGCTCTGTTTTGTCCCTTGGACGTTGGAACGTGTCTGTAAAATAAAAGAAATAACGAAATGAGGTGTAATAACAGAAAATGAGAGATGTTTGAGGTTCTCGAGAAAGAAAAAGCTTTCGTGGCTAAGCGTCGAAATGGTTATATACTAGTAGGTCATAAAAAGCTGTGGTTTCGGATATTAAATTAAATGGTAATTGAGCACAGATGTCGCTTTTCATAGTAAACGCATTTAATTACTAGTAATTAAATTATTATTATGTTGAAGAAGGCTCCTAAATGCGAGAGTCAAAATGAGCCGTTTGGAGATGTAGCCGTTGGCGAGTGGGAACCATGCAACTTTCTTGATTTCTTCCACGTCTTTATTCGCATTGTTTTTCTTTTTAAAATAACTAGTAGGGTAAAATAAAACATTAAAGAAATAATATATATAACGATCAGATACGTGATGGTTTGGGCTCACGTGTCTACGTGTGTAATATAGTCCAAATTTAAATCTACTATAAAAACAAATAAAATATTTATTTATCTTCTTTACTCAAAAAAAAGATACATCTCTATCTTAGTTTTCTCGTCACATATTTGTTACAATTTTCCCAATAAGCTTTTATCTTCTAGTAGCAGCCGGTATCCGGCATGATTTTGATGTTAGCAAGGAACTTAGTACAAGTATAATTTCCACTGGACAAAGAAAATATTATTTTTAATTAATCTCTTAAATTCACAGATAAAAATGGAAATCTTAAAAAGATCTTGCAGGTAGCAAAGATTGAGAGTATTTTGTGGGTTGAAACACAACTTACTGATCTAAAATCTCTAAAATGTAATATGTAGGTAACACCGGATCAAACGCAGATTGATGTACAATGATGTTATGTGGACTGCTAATGGAAAGAAAAATATGTACTCAAGACAAAGATGATATTCGTTCACATGGGGTTTCAACAATAAGGTCATGGCATCAACGACCGTTCAGCGGAAATTTTTTTCTCTTCCATGCGAAATGTGAAATCTTGATTTTGGCGATGGAGTGGATAATGACTCTACAATTACCGGACGCGAAGTTTTCAACATACTGTTTTAATTGGTGAAGATAGTATTTACACCAACGAAATGACGTTTTTTCTTCGGTTCTCAATTCAACATACTCCAATAGCAAAAATATACCAGCCTAATAGGGGGCAATAGATACGATTGCCATGGATCCAATCCAATTACCTTGTGTAATAGTAAGTAAAGGTTCTGATTTTCATATATATACACACTTTTATGTAAATATATCTTTAACAAAACAAAAGGGCCTAGAAAATTTTATATTTTTTAATCATAAATATATAAAAATACTACTCATAAAATTTTATAAGGTAAAAATTTAGCAAAAAGTGTAATAAAATATAATTTTAAGGATCCAAATTGTTTTTGCCTTAAGGCATTAATACGTTGAGTCATCCTTGCAGAAAATACTATGGTGGACAAACTTATACGATGTGCTAAAATTTTCTATCCTATTGTGTACTATGTTGGTGAGACAACACCACTTTAAACTTCTGAAATGGTATCTAGTCCGAAGTAGTTTTTTTTTTTTTAAATTCCATTATTGTCAAAAAAAATAATCTATTAAATTTTCTTCAGTTTTTTGTATGTTATTTTGGCAGAAAAACGGTAATATTACCAATAAAGCTCGAAACTACAGATAGAAGGATGAATTTGCAATTTTATGAACTTTGATGGAGATTTGTTTCCCTTATAATGAGGTCGATAAGCTTCTCCGATCCGATTAAGCTTTTCAGCCACATAGCGTTGGCAAGCTCAAAGGAATGAATATTCTCTAATAGCCTGGTGTTGATCCTATAGCGATGGTGTCGGGAAACAGTGTGCAACTTTAAAGCGGTAACATGAAATATGGCTATGTTTGCCTGGTCATCTTTTTATTTTTTATTTTTTTTCGTTAACAAACGGCTATTCTATTACTCAAACATGAAGTGGTCTGGGTAACCAGACCGGAATAGAACAACCAATAAAACAAAGAGATCTATGAAAAAATCGAGCATTCCTAGCTAAAGAATCAGCAATTTCATTATGTGTTCTTGGCACGTAGGTGATCTTGAAATCCGAATAACACATGAGGATAATTTGAATGGCTTCCAGTTCCGTTGAAAAGTTTGGCCAGGGCTTGGGGTTCCTTTATCATGGCTATCAGGTCTTTGCAATCTGTTCCAAAGTGTTGGCAGTTTGAATGTTGAAGCATGCTTTCCAGTGCCCATTTGAATTCTTCCAATTCCGAGTGTACTGCTGTCTCCCGCCTCCTTAAGTTCTGTGTTCCCATAAGTTGGATCTTTTCCGTGTTATCTTTCCATACCCATCCAATTCTACTGAAAAGATCTGTGGATGTCCAAGAGCCATCCACAATACACATATTATTCAAGCTTAAGGCTTGTACCACTTCAGTGTTTGGTGCCTGTGGGGGATTAGGTATAGACTCCTTAGCATTATACCAAGCCTGACATTCACTCTCTGCGTACCTGACCAGTTCCAAAGGGTCCCTGTCAATCTCCCTGAATAGCTTATCATTCATCGTCTTCCATATGTACCAGATTATCTAGGGGTAAGAGTCTCTATCATCTTCTGGCCTTCTAATTATATTTTTTCTCCAGAAAAGGTAGTCCATATTGACGTACATACTCGATATGGGAAAAGTTTGGGGGTTTTCCTGGTCATCTTTACATCGCTTTATTTTGACATATTTATAGTCTAATCGTTCATAAAAACAAACATCAAAGTTAAAAAACAAACATCAATTCATTCACTAATTTTATTATATTTAATAGTCATAAATATTTAATACATATATATTACCACTGTTTTCAAAAATAAGATTTTAAAAATATTTTATATATATATATATTTAAAGTTTTTATAAATTTTTAAGAAACATTGATTGAATATACCTGAATTGATTGAATATTATTAATTGATAGTTATTGGAAACTGTATATAATTAACAAATTTAATAGTAAATACTAATTATATTTTGATTTACGTGAATATTATATAAATTTCTTTTGAAAATGGAAAGAACAAGATTTGTTAATAGTCAATTTGATAAAAACATAATTGGGAGATGTATTTAAAACACCACATTAGTAGAAAGTAGAAACCCACTAAAGTCATTCAATAAAAATGTTTAATGATTAAAATAGCAACCAATAATAAAGCTGAGAAATTGCTGATGTATTGTGCCTCTGTACTTTTTTGCTTAGTTTTTATTTTATTTTTTATTTTAATATGTGAGAAACCAACTCAGGCCTTTAGACCAATGATGATGGTCCTAGCAGAGTAGCATAGAAAAAAGTTATTAGAAATAGGCGTAAAAATATCAAATATCAAACAGTTGTAGATGAATCAATCTCTGTTTTGTATTGACAGAGTATCCTCGAAAATCAAGTCTGTGTGAGTTTGGTTTATGCTTTGTTGAAGAAAAACAGAATCAGATAAGATGGAGCTTTCTATGAAGGTGTTCCAATAAGGTTTTGTTTCTCTTTAATCGAAGCTTTCCACTGGTTTTCACATCAAGCAAGCGGATGAAGAACCCATCGAATTGGCAGCGAATGATAAAGGAAAAGCTTACAAACAGTATTCAAGCGAAACGATGGCTGGAGAACGGGGACGTCTGACCAGCTAGAGACCGGTGAATCTCTCGATCTTCGTTTCACGGGAGGAGAAGCCACGTAGCAACACGTGGAGATCATGCAATCATCCTTATCTTATTGTACGGGTTTCATTGGACTGAATGTAATTTTGTTAGCTCTTGGACTTGAACCGTTTGTACTCTAAATTGACTTTAAGCCTTTATACAAAGTCGACAAAAAATATATATATATATTTGACAAAATAAAGTATATTGCAAATGGACATGGGCATGGGGGTAAACCGATTGAGTTAATAAAAAAGCTTGGTGGGCAATACATACCCACAAACTTAGTGGGCAATACATACACAAAAAATTTAGTTTATGTCCTATTTTTAGAACAAGGTTGATATAAGTTAGTCATTTTCATAAATATTGTCCTATTTTTTTGGTCATCAAATAGTGTCCTATTTAAAACCTAAAGATTTATATATCTTTCCTGATGTTTTCAAATCCGGTATGAATCTGCAGTTGAACCAGTAAACACAATAACATGTCATATAACCTGGTTTAGATTTAAGTAAAAATCTATTAACTGAAAACACTATAAACTCATAAAATTATAAAAACTAACAATTTGTGATCTGAATATTTGCCAAACCGACCAAGAATCATCATTTACAATAATTTTAGATATTTGATTTAAAACTTGGAAAAGCTTTTAATTTTGATTTTTAGATTTTGATGAAAATTCACTAAACCATGTGAAGATGATAAAATATAAAATAAAACTGTTGATGGAATTAGTTATTAGTTTATTTTTGTTGATATTTTATTATAATCTTGATATTTTTTTGTTTACTTTAGATTTATAAGTAAGTATAATTATTATCTCATGATATATCTTTATATACTTACTATTTTTATTTTTATTTTTATTTTTATTTTATTTTATTTTATCCTAATCTGTTATAACAAATTTTATTTTTAAAAAATTGATATCTTATATGTTATAACAAGTATAATGTTGTTGCAGTACCACAAACGTTTCTCTTCAACAATACTCTACACACCACTAATCCTAGTCCTATTATATCATATATCAAACGAGAAGTTGCTTAATAACATGGTACATGTGTCGTTTATATATGAACTTTCAGATTAATTATTACTAGATCTCGCACGGGTTACTTTTTTTATATATATAATATTTATGTTTATAAATAAAAATTTAATAATTAAACTATAAATAATTTTGGTGTTATTTATTATGTATTATTTAATCCTATAATATTTTATGTTTATGTAGTTTATTTAACAATATTACTTTTTTTTATTATTACTACAAAATGTATTTGATACATAAAATATGATACATGTTAGTATTTAAAGTATTTTCTTTCATGTGGACTCAACATTAATATACATATATCAAATAGAATTAGTTCGTTATTATTTAAAAAATTTGAAATACAGAAAGCTCAAAACTCAACTTTAAATATATGCATAGATTCTAATCAAGTTGAAATAAATCTCACACTAATTATTGAGATCTTAATATTTTAATTTTGAAATTTTTATTTATAAATCTCACACTAATTTTTTTGTGATTAACGATTTAAATTTTTGTTACAGCAAATATACAAATGTTAATAAAATCATATAAGTAAGAAGTGTCAATATTAAATATTTATAATAAAATATACTGTATATATCTATGTCAATAATCAATATCACTAAAGTTTAATTATATACAATATAAATTAAATAAAATGATTGTTTTGGTTATTTTACCAAAAAGCTAGTGGGTGCTATATAATCATAAATCATATGAATATGAAATCTCATACAACTTTAAAAGATGAATCTAATAATGATTATTTTACCAAAAACATGAATGTAAATAAACAAAATGTATTGGTTTTCATTTATGAGCTTAATCTAATGTATATACTCTTATGTATACAAATTATTTTTTAAATATGTGGTTTTTGATATGTTATTTGATCCTGACAATCCCAGAAATACACTTCTTCAAATCGACGTGATTTTTAATATTGGAAACATTATATATATATATTATTTCATTCAGATTAAATATTTTAGTCTTGATTTTTATTCCTAAAATGCTTTTAATGAAATATCACGACAAGATTCTAATCACCTCCTTTTGACTTTGTTCGAAGAATGAAAGATTTTATCATTCGTCTAATATTTGTTTCTGCCTAATATCCTATCTAGATATTATAATCGTAAGAAGAAGAGATTTAAACTATTTATTACAAGTTTTATGGTTTATCATTTAATAAATCAAACAATTCTTCATTTATACATAATTTACATATACTAGAATGCTAAAAAATTATATATATTTTTTTTATCGGTGTACTTTTAAGTAACTAAACCTCAAAACCGTAGGTTAATAAAATAAGTAATTTGTTTTTTGTTCAAGAATTAGATGATTTTTACACCGAACTGGTGAATATATACTAGACAGACATTTATATTTGAGTCTGCACTCATATTCTATAACAGGTTTATATATAAGATTTGAACATTAACCTGTGAATAGAGTTTGCCGGTGATTTCTTCTAAAATTTGATTCTGGAGTGGAACTATTTTTACAATTGTCCATCTTTTTTAAATTGACACCTATGTAATTCACTGAGTTCACATAAGAAGTTTAAAAAAGAAACAAATTCAGATCAGTGAAACATAAACGAGAACGAATGCACAATTTTATAGAGGTAGAAAATGAAATCACTTAAGGAGAATCAATAGTAAACAAATCGAGAGCAGAAAACCTAATCCCTTTTCGTAATTTTACAATCGATGTTGCCTATCTAGTTTTTGTGATTTGTGTAAGCCGCAAAATTTAATTTCTTTTTGTGCATATGAAATCTTAAAAATTGTTAAAATGATTTGTAATACGCTAACTTTTCAATAACAATGATAAATTTAAGAGACCAACATTTGTATTTGTCATTTTACAATCGATAAAGATTGTAGTGTTGCAAGATGTTAAAATCATTTAATGAACAAACGTTAGTATTAAAACTCATCCGCGCATCCATGCGGATTATCATCTAATAAATATATATTTTAAGAACTCGACGTAATGGCTCTTGTTGAGGGTGATTAAATTGTCATCATACTTAAGTGGCTTCCTCATCCAAATGATTGTAAAGCTTCTTCTTTTTTTGTCATCAACTTATACACACTCATACTGACTCTGTGAACTAAACCGGGAGATCTTGATCCATGTGAACGATGAAAGACGGTTGCTTCTTGGCACTACGTGCTAGGCTATCCGCCTTTGAATTTTGCGTCTTTGGTACATAGATAATTTCTGATCGGAGGAACCTTTCTTTTAGGGTCTTAATATCTTTCAAATAACTTGCAAATATTGGCCATTCTTTTGGTTCCAAAACCATCTTCTCTCTCCGCATGAAGAGGAGATAGACTAGGCCGGACATTCCTCGCCCCAGCAGCCCATCAAATCTTTCTAGAGTACTTAGCCAACCCTCTCCTGAGTAAATATCATTCTCTTTCCAGGAACCATCTTTGAAACACCATCTTCCTGGAATTGATGGGAGAGTCGTAACCTCAACCTTTGGTGCTATCCAGTTTCCGTTCAATACTTGTGGCTCAGCCCAGAGTGTTGATTCTGTTTCTGCCAATTTAAGCATGTCCCTAGGATCAATGTCCAGATTATTAAAAAAATTATTATTCCTTTATTTCCAAATATACCATAATATCCACGCACACTGATGATCATCCATATGTGGGAAACTCTCCAGAAGAGATGATCCATGTTTGTGAAAAGAGAGCTTGTTGGAAAAGTAGCAGAATTAGGTGGTATCTTTGAGAAAGCCCAAACTTGAAGTTCTGGAGGACATTCAAAAAACACATGGTTTATCGACTCCTCATCACCTCTGCATCGTACACAACATATATCCCCTTGTATCCCTCGCGCTTTCAGATTCTTCTTGACTGCTATACACCATGTCACCAATTGCCATAGAAAATATTTTATCTTTGGTGGACACCGTATTTTCCAACAGAATGCCTTCAATGCATCAACTGTTGATCCAAACATTAAAGGTGGTATTTCCCTGTCTGGGTAAACCCGTTCTATCTGATATCATGATTTAACCGTATACTTCCCATTATTTTTGAAATGCCATTCATCCCTATCTACCATCTGGGTTCTACTCAGTGGTATGTTTTCTATGATTTTCACATCCTGGGGATCCATCAAAGTCCGGAGTGCCTGTTAGTTCCAAGTTCGTGAAGTAGAATCAATTAGAGAACCCACTGTGAGGTTTGGGTTGAAATCGTGTTGATTTTTATTTGCTGGTCTCGGGCGAGTGGTTGGGAGCCATGGATTGTTCCATACAGATATAGATGATCCTGATCTCATCCTTTTGATTAGTCATTTGCTTACCAGAAATCTAGCAGAAACGATACTCCGCCAGCCATATGACGGAGAATATAAATGAATTGGTTCCAGGGGTGAGGCGTTCCTAAAATACCGACTTTTGAAAAATCAAGAAAATAAAGTATTTGACTTTTCTATCAGATGCCATAACTATTTACCAAACATCGCTGTATTGAAATCAATGATATCTTTAAATCTCAACCCTCTTTCATCTTTATTTACACATACTTTGTCTCATGATTTCCAGTGCATGCCTCTTGTGCTTCCCCCATGACTCCACCAGAATTGTGCGACCGCGGTTGTCATTTTTTTGCGGTTGCCTTAGTATACGATAGCAAGACATCACATGGTTTGGTAATGCCGTAACCACTGATTTTATGATTACTTCTTTTCCTCTTTTTGTGAAAAACTTAAAAGTCCAACCGTAAACCCTATTATCTAGCTGGTCCTGCACAAAGCTAAGTAAGATTCCATTCCTCCAAAATTATGGATGCCCAAAATATCTCTTAACTCTTATCTGGCAGATTCCTCAATCTTGTGCCTAAATTGAATCGAAGACTTATCAAAATTTATAAGTTGACCTGAGACTACTTCGTATTCCCTTAAAATTCTGAGAATGATTTGACACTATTCTTTTTGAACTTTGTAAAAGAAAAGGCTATCATCTACAAAAAGCAAATGACATATCGATGGACATCCTCTGGCTACCTTCATTCCCGTTAGTTGCTGCCCTCTCTCCGCCTTTTTAATGTTTACAATTTAAGCCTTAATACACAGAATAAATAAATAAAGATATAAAAGATCTCCTTGGTGTAAGCCCTATGTGGAACAATGAGGCCACTTGATTGACCATTTAGTAGAACCCGATATTGAACCGATGATATACTCTCCATCATTAATTTAATCCAATAAAGATGAAAACCCATCTTCTGTAGTAGGGCCTCCATAAAATCTCATTCCACTCTATCATACGCTTTGCTCATGTCCGTTTTAATTGTCATATATTTTTCTTAACATGCTTTATTAGTCTGTAATCCATGAAACATTTCCTGAGCTATAAGAATATTATCAGAAATCAACCATCTTGGCACAAATACTGATTGAGTTTCTGATATGAGAGAGGGTAAGCATATTTTCAATCGTTGACACAAAACCTTCGAGATAATTTTATACCCAACATTACATAGACTGATTGGCCTCAGTTTTGTCATCCTTGTAGGCATCTCCGTCTTTGGAATCATAAAAATATTAGTAATATTTAACCTTGTGTCCATTATTCCGGAAACCAAAAAATTATTCACCATATCTACCAAATCCTTCTTAACAATATGCCAAGAGTGTTGGAAAAAAAGAGTTGTCATGCCGTCCGGTCCATGTCTACCATGCTTTTATTAGCAGTTTAATTTTTTGGGATACATATATTTGTTATAATTATAGCATATATTTGTTAGGTTTATATCAAATTTTCACTTACTTGAAATATAACTTTTGGTATATAAATTAAAAATAAATTTTATTAATCATTTAAAAATATTTTTGGACAGATGAAAATTGTAGATAAATTTGATAACAGTTTTAAAAAATTTATAAAAATAGAAAAAATAATACATTAAATTTTTTTTAGAAAGAAACAGAAAATAATTTTCAAAAATCACATGCATTACATATATGCTTATTTTATATTAAAAATCCAGTTTTAGGATGAGGATATACCTATCAGAAAGACATAAAAATGTTATATTATTTCTATATTAATCTGGAAATATAAAAGGATAAATAAAGTGATAGATTAAGATTAAAATAAGTAAAAAAAAATTGGAATATGTAGAAAGTTTGTTGAAATTGTATTTTGATATCAGTATGGTGATGGTGAAATTTGTGACTGCTTGAACATATGATGGTATATTATTTGCTATTTTGTCCTATAAATATGTCTTCTTGTGAAAATATTGTTTTATAAATTATAAATTTTCTTATTAGAGTTTGAAAGAGTTGAAGCCAAAACTTTATAATCCACAGCTAAAATTAATGAGGAAGACTGGAATCAGCCATACATTTTATAAAGAGACAGAGAGAGTTTTCACTGGTCGTGGCTTACTAATAGACCTAGGTGACAACCTGCGCGCATACGCGGATGATTTTAACTTTTTCATATTAATCTTTGTTCATTAAATGATTTTAATTTTTTGCAACACTACAATATTTATCGATTGTAAAATGACGAAAACAAATGTTGGTCTATTAAATATATCATTATTGGTGAAAAGTTAACGTATTACCGCTCATTTTAATTATTTTTAAGACTTCATATGCACAAAATACAATTAAGTTTTGCCGCTGACGCAAATCACAAAAACCAGATAAGCAACATTGATTGTAAAATGACGAAATAGGATTACGTTTTCTGCTTTCGGTTTGTTTACTATTAACTCTCCATAAGTGATTTCATTTTCTACTTATATAAAATTGTGCTTTCGTTCTTGTTTTTGTTTCACTGATATGAGTTTTGTTTCTTTTTTTTAACTTCTTTTCTGAATTCGGTGAATTACATAAATGTCAATTTAAAAATATGGATATCTGTAAAAATTAGTTCCACTCCAGATACATATCTAACAATCAAATTTTTGAAGAAAATCACCGGCAAACTCTATTCACAGGTTAGTGTTAAAATCTGATATATCAAGCTGTCATAGAATATAAATGCATACTCGAAATAAAATGTCTGCCTAGTATATATTCACCAGTTCGCTCTAAAAATCATCAAATTCTCGAACAACAAAACAAATTACTTATTTTATTAACCTATGCTTTTGAGGTTTATTTACTTAAGAGTATACCGATAAAAAAATATATATAATACTTTACCATTCTAGTATATGTAAACTATGAATAAAGTAAGAACTATTTAATTTATTAAATGATAAACCAGAAAATTTATAATAAATAGTTTAAATCTATCATTCTTACAATTATAATAGCTAGATAGTGTATTAAGGAGAAACAAATATTAGACGAATGGTCAAATCTCTCATTTTTCAAATAAACTCAAAAGGAGGTGATTGGAATCTTGTCATGATATTTCATTAAGAGCTTTTTAGGAATAAAAATCAAGATTAAAATATTTAATCTAAATGAAATGATATATATATTGCTTCCAATATTAAAAATCACTTCAATTTGAAAAAGTGTATTTCTGGGGTTGTGAGGATTAAATAACATATTAGAAACCACATATTTAAAAAATAATCTGTATACATAAAAGTATATACATTAGAGTAAACACATAAATCAAAACTAATACATTTTGTTAATTTACAATTATGTTTTAAATAAATCAAAACAATCATTTTATTTACTTAATATGATATATAACTAAACTTTAATGATATTGACATATATATATAAAGTATATTTTAATATAAATATTTATTATTGACACTTACTACTCATATGATTTTATTAACATTTGTATATTTGTTGTAACAAAAATTTAACCTGTTAATCACAAAACTTTTAATGTGGGATTTATCAATACAAATTTCAAAATTAAAATATTAAGATCTCAATAATTTTTCGATGCAAATTTTGAAATTAACATATTTATATATTTTTATATAGTATATAATTTAATTTAAATGATATATATATACACACACATATATATATATATATATATATATATATATATATGAATATTTTTTAATGAGACTTCATATTAATATGATTCATGATCATTTGTATCTTGTTTGAACAAAAGAAAAGTTAAACCATTGATCACAATATTTTCAATGTGAAATTTTTTTCATTTTTAATAATTTATAATCATTTTGAAAAATTCAAAATATAATAGATAAGAAAAAATCTAAATTTTTTTATTATATGCTTAATATGATTGTTTAATTTCTTTTAATAATATAAAATTAAATAAAAAAAGAGAGATGATACAAAAATTGTTATCAAATATGTATTATTCATAATTATCAATTATCATATATATATGTTAACCATATTAGGTAATGTTGTAGTTTTTATTTAAGGAAAGAATTTACACTACTAACCAATTTGATAGTTAGTTTAATAAAAAATATAATATATATTTGTATGGATCAACTTATTTTTCTAAAGATTCTAAGAATTATTCATGACACGTAACTACGAAAATATGTTGTAATGTTATAGGATTAATATATATAGGAGATTTTGGTAGTTGCACCCAAAAAAAAGGTATAATTTTGGTAGGGCTCAATAGACGTTGCCCTTTAATAAGCATCTTACCAAAATTGACCCACGATTAACGAGGGTTACTAAGCCCATAAATGATTGTGCAATGAAATTGTTAATTTTCTCACATTATTGCTTCACCGGTTTACAGATTACTCATTACGAATCTAAGATACCGCAACCGTATCATAATTCGGGTTTACATATAGGAGGTATGCGAGTTATAGACCCCCTTTTTTTTTTAATGAATGTGAGTTATGGACCTTGTTCTCTTCAAGATCGCCAATTTCACCTTACCAACAAGGAGATACTTGTCCGAACTAACAAGCATAGCCATAGTTTTATAGATGGACATTATAAAAATTATATCAATATAAGTGATAACCGACCAATGAACGAGATAAAATAGCCCAGTTCAAGCTGAAGAAAAAATTATAATAACAATCTAATCCCAATAAGTCAAAAGGCCGATTTCAATAATGTCAAGATCACTATATTCAAATTCTTGTTTTCTCTTATAAAAAGGGGGCATATATATATTATATATCAAAAACATCACATAGACGACATGCAAGCAAGTCATTTTGAATCATTAAAATACTAAAGGTGTGCATCCCACGTAAAACCATCACGTTCATTTCCAAACCCCATATATAAAGTACTCGCAGACATCTCTCGACTATATCAAACAAATTCAAGAAAGATATAAAAAGGCAAAATAATGAAGTCGGCCGTGGTCTCAGTCGTCCTACTCGTGATTCTTGTGGCCTGGCCAGTATCGGCTGACCGGAAAGACTTGCCAGGAGCGGGAGGATACGGAGGCGACGATGAGGAAGAGGACACAAAGACATGGTTTCCTTTGGACAATCAGTTATCGTTGAGTTACTATGATAAGATTTGTCCAAATTTTGAGAAAATCGTCGATACAAAAGTGAGGGAATGGACAAAGACTGATCCTTCCCTTGGTCCAGCCCTCCTCCGTCTTCTCTTCCACGATTGCGGTGTCACGGTATTGCAATTATACCTTCTTTCCTTAGATATTTATTACATAAATCGTTCAATTTCAGAGCATACATATTAACCTCATAGCTCCATGTTATAGCCAAATGTTTTTGTTCAAATATACACATCTATTTCAAAATAATGCATATTTTAGAATTTTCGCACTTTTTAATAAAACATATTAAAACTTAGCTATAAATGCATAATTTTTTTTGTAATTTTATATTTCTTATATTTTTAAACCAATAAAACTTTTAAAAATGCAATTAATGTTTTTGAACTTCATAATTTTTCATTATTAGTTAATAAAAATTGCTTTGAAAATATAAAAAATGTATACTTTTGAAGCAATTTTTTTTACTAGAGCATACATTTTTTTTTGAAACGGAGGAAATATAGTGTATATTTTACATAGTTTTGAAAATCGCTCTTCTAATAACTTAGCGTTTGTGTTGGTAACAATTTAGGATCCAATAAAATAAAATAAAATATACGGAATACAATGGCAAAACCAACAAATCGAAAAACTTGATTTAGATGGAAAAAACCGAAAGAAAAAGGAAAAACTTGATATATAGATGAAAATCCATTTTTGACAAGTTTTATTTTCTTTTGATGAATTGATGAATATAGTAGTGATCAGCCTAATCATGTGATTAGTAAACCACCTAAACCTTTCTTATTTTACAAAATCTGTACTTGATGGTTAACCAAAATGATGTATTGCTTGCTAGGTAGGAACTGTTCTTCCCATTTTCTTTAGGTTATGCATAACCCACTTATTGTCATGTCAATATCTATATAGTACATTTGAAATGAGAAGATAATTTTTTTTGTGTGTGTGAATGGGTAACATCTTTCAGGGATGTGATGCATCGGTTCTTCTAGACCACAAAGGATCGGAGAGAAGATCTCCAGCAAGCAAAACCCTAAGAGGCTTCGAGCTAATCGACGATATCAAGTCTGAGATCGAGAAGTCCTGCCCCGGTTTAGTCTCATGTGCCGACATCCTAACCTCAGCTAGCCGCAGTGCAACCTACCAACTAGGTGGTCCTTACTGGCCCAACGCCTACGGACGTCGTGACTCCACCAACTCTTACGCTAGAGACGTCGAGAAAGTCCCTTCAGGCCGCCGTGACATCACCGGCCTCCTCGAAACGTTTCAGTCTTACGGACTCAATATTCTCGACCTTGTCGTCCTTTCCGGAGCCCACACCATCGGAAAAGCCTACTGTGGAACCATCCAGTCAAGGCTTTACAATTTCAACGCGACCCACGGAACTGATCCGTCTATTGACCCCAAATACGCAGATTTCTTGCGCCGCAAGTGTCGTTGGGCCTCAGAGACGGTTTACCTAGACGCCGTGACTCCGGTGGTATTCGATAATCAGTATTACATTAATCTTCAGAAGAATATGGGAGTTTTGACGACTGATGCGGAGCTTGTGAAGGACCCGAGGACCGCTCCACTTGTAAAAGCTTTCGCGGAGCAGCCGCCTCAGATGTTCAGACATCAGTTTGGTGTGTCAATGGCTAAGCTGGTCAATGTTGGCGTCATCACTGGTGAAGATCGTACTGGAGAGATCAGGAGGGTTTGTAGCAAATCTAACTCTAAACGTTACTGATTCTTTTTTCAAAAATAAAAACAAACGGTGCTGAGTTTGTAAACGAATCTTTCTTGACAAATAATTTCTTGTTGTTTCAATTTTAATTTTATGATACGTTGTCTGAACAACAAAAATAGGTGAATCTTGATTTATACTGAGAATTATTGTTATGTTAAAAGTTATCTAAGATTCGTGTTTGTGATTTGCATTCGGCTCGAAATCAAGATGTCAAAAGGTTTACAAAGTTGATTGAATCCTAAAATGTTAACTATCTAGCCAAGTAAATTAGCTGCAATGCTTGGTGCAAGAAAATTAAACATGGGAGGCATAATCAGACATCCTTAGTTTCAAATCGAAATCATGTCTTTTTAGGTCTATAATAAAGTAGCTAAAAATAAAAGTACAAAACAAGACATTTTCAAAGACGATTAAGAAATATTTAGGGAACATAGTTATGAGATATTGACCAAAATTTAGAGCAACTAGAAGTAAAAAAAAAGCAACTTGGGAACTTAGACTCGCTTGCCTCGAAGGAAACCCTTGCTGCGACGATTCTTCATGCCCATCTTAAACCTCTTCTTCAACTTCCTCCCGATGGGTTTAAGAGACTTGCTATGCTTTTCACCATCCATTTCCATATCTGCAAAAACAAACGACAATAACAATTACAAAACATACCTACGTTTTTACCAACACTTTCAAAGATAACAGACATAGCAAACTCTAATTAAATAGCGGTTCCATCAACCCATACAAATTAAGCCTACATTGAGAACCTTGAAGCTACCTACAGTAGAAATCGAACGTACCCATATCGTTGACGATAGTGCCGGAGGCAGAGATAGACTCAGGAGTCGGCGCCGCAACTTCCATGAACGGAGAAGGAGGTGGCTGACGAACAGGTAATTTGGGGGCGGCGAGTGCGGCTTCGATGGCGGCGGATTTGGCGTCGTCTCTCGTTAGAGTGAATGCTTCTTTCTCTACTATTTCTCTTCTAATAGCTCTCAATCTCTTCACCCTCTTGCATCTCATTGACTTCGCCATTGTAATCAAAGTTCCAGGTGATGAGAAATTAGGGTTTTGGCGGAGAAGGGACTATGAGATTTGGGTGTCGGATTGGGTTATATCGTCTAAACCTAATTGAGGAAAATTTGCTCGTATTTTGTTTGGTTACAAGAATAGCTGTATCCTGTCCAGTTGTATGGCCCATATCCTAAGAATCTTTTCTTAATGGCCCGTTAATAATATTTATAGGCCCAAATAAGTGATGCTCCTAAAAGTAATCCTTCTATTCTATCACTTGGTAGACATTGTGGCATATCTCGAAGCTATGTATGTTTTTGCGGGTTTGCGGGTTTTTCCAAGACTATGGGCCTGTTCGTTTCTCTGTTACTCATCTCCATTCAGCTGTTCCATCTATGTGATCTATCTAGATGATCAATTCAGATTTTAGGAGCTGTTCGTTTCTCTATCCAGACGAACCATCTAAATGAATCATTTGGATGGATTTTATGTTCGTTTCTTGTTTTTCATTTCCTTTCAGATGAGTGTAATAAACAAATTACAAATATACCCTTGTTTGATCTACTTATATGTTTGATATTAATTTTAACTATACTAAATTTTTTATTTAGTCTAAAATATATTTACACTGAAATTATTTTAAAATTAGCATTTTGACATTTATAAATTTTTATTTCATATAAATTTATTTATTTTTATTTAAATTTGCATTAAAATTAACTACAACTATAACTTTTAATAAAACTCATAATAAAACTAAAATTTGAAAGATGAAAGCAATGGTAAGAGCATGATGTACTCAAATTTTGCAGTTTCAGCGAAAAATATGTTTTTGCCATTTTGGCGGGAAAACATGTTTTAAGATTTTGGCGGGAAAACACGTTTTGCGATTTTGGCGGAAAAATGCGTTATACGGTTTGCGGAAAAATGCGCTTTTGCGATTTTGGTGAAAAATACGTTTTTGTGATTTTGGCGGGAAAACGCGTTTTTTACGGTTTTGGCGGAAAAACGTAATTTTACAGTTTTGGCGGGAAAATGCGCTTTTGCGGTTTTGGCGGGAAAATGCTTTTTCACTGTTTTGGCAGGAAAACGTGTTTTTGCAGTTTTGGCGGAAAAACTTAATTTTACAGTTTTGGCGGGAAAATGCGTTTTAGCGGTTTTGGCGGGAAAACGTAATTTTACAGTTTTGGCGGGAAAATGCGTTTTGCGGTTTTGGCGAGAAACCATGTTTTTACGGTTTTGGCGGGAAAACACGTTTTTGTGGTTTTGGCAAGAAAACGCGTTTTGCGGTTTTGGCGGAAAAACGTGTT
Source organism: Brassica oleracea var. oleracea (assembly GCF_000695525.1). NCBI lineage: Eukaryota > Viridiplantae > Streptophyta > Magnoliopsida > Brassicales > Brassicaceae > Brassica > Brassica oleracea. The sequence goes on from NC_027752.1 coordinate 20,746,834, forward strand.
TTTGCAGTTTTTGCGGAAAAACGCAATTTTACGATTTTGGCAGGAAAACATATTTTTATGGTTTTGTGGGAAAATACATTTTGCGATTTTTGCGGGAAAATACGTTTTTTTTTTTAAATCCGCGGTTTTACGGTTTTGGCGGGAAAACGTGTTTTGCGTTTTTGCGGTTTTAACGGAAAAATGTGTTTTGCAGTTTTTGCGCAAAAACATGTTTTGATGTGAGTGCATTTTTGTGATTTTGACGGGAAAATCTGTTTTGGCGAGAAAGTTCATTTTTACGAGAAAATTACGATTTTAGCGAAAAATGTTGTTTGTGATTTTGGTGGGAAAATGCATTTTTGTGGTTTTGGTGGAAAAATGCGTTTTTGTAGTTTTGTCATTTTTCATGAGTGACAAAATGATATTAGGTTTAAGTTTATAATTTGTTAATTACATGAGGGTATAATAGACATTATACCATTTTGAAAACTCATCTTCATCAAGATGATCCAATTTAGATTAGCCAACTGATTTTCAAAATTAAGCCTAAATTTTCATAACTCATTCAGACGAGCCATCCAGATGACTTGTACTTTTAATGCTTAAACGAACAAAACTCTCGTCTTCATCCACATCTGCATGGAGAAACGAAAATCCCCTATGTGGGGGTACTCTTATTATGTGTTGATGCCATTGACGTGTTTGTGCACTGGGATATTCTTGGTGAACAACACAAAGGAACATATACAATAAACAGGTCGGACATAAGCAGGCCGGGTCCCCGTTTTAACATCCCTTGAAGACGATAAAACATGTTTTGTTTGCTCAGGTAAGGTCTTATGATTCGAGCAAACATCAGTACCTCCTGCTGTTTTTAGCCTTGGTCCAGTTCCCTCTTTTGGTATGGTTTGGTAACATTAGTGTTGATTAGCCTTTTTGAATATGTGTTCTTTTTTTGTTGTTGCAATATACGGTTTTTGTTGTGAATTCTTCTTGGTACTTGTAGCAGAATCTGAACATTTATTGGCAATGCAGGTTGATCTATTCATATGAATGTGGTGAAGAAAGAAAGTGTCATTTTGAACATTATTGTTTAAGTTTATTTCTACTTCTTTTTACCAATTTCTCTTCTATATTATTATGTGCTTGTGGCAACTAATATTTGTTTTGAAAAAGAAACAATTTTCTTGTTTCTGCATATGAAAGAAACTGGCATGAGAGATTCCGCAAATGGGACAATTTTAAATCATGGATTGACATTTTCTCTCCTACCACATATAAAATATTCTTGTAACTAGTCTCTCTAATCATTCTTTTTATATCAGACTTTCTTTTTGTAAATAGCCTTAATATATATCAGAGACTTTTTCTTGCTAAATAAAAATACATGTTTGTTGCCATTTCTCCGAATTCATTAAAAACACAAACACGTCATGATGACCTATAAACAAACACACATCATATTGAAGGTCTGCCTTAAATAATTTTGAAATAATGGTAAAGCTAACAATTAGGTTGGACATTTAATTAAACAAGTTAATGTCGATTATGCAATAATTCATGTCTCCTAGTAATTGTCACATCGGTGATTCGGATGATTCTCTAACTTAACCCATATGGCACTTCAATATTTCTCAAAAGTCAATGAAGTATGCAATGGTCTTGATTTTTGTAAATCATTGAGTACTGAAAAGTTATTGTCGTAGATAAAGATTGAAAACTTGTAGACTTGAGCTACCATATTCTTGTAACGTTCTCCACTAGATTAGTTTTTGTAACGTTCTCCACTTTGATTAAGCTTAAAGATTAGAGCTTTGAAAAGATGATAGGATCTCACGTTTGCCTTACGTTCTAAGTTAACGTCAAATCTTTTTTTTTTTTTGGTCAATAATTTAGAAATTATATAAAATAAAAGAAAGAATGAAAGAGAGAAGTTGGTTGAAACAGTAGTTGCAGAGACATGGTTAGTTCTGCTGACTCTGTCAAGTCATCTTCTCTCTCGTTTACTTTACGTTAAGATCTCTTTCTTCCTCCAGAAAACAGAGACATCCACTTTCCTGCAAACTCAATTCTTTTCCGTCTTGAACTTTTTTTCCCATCAAAGCTAAGCCTTTCTCTAATTTCCCATGGAAACACACAGAAAATAAACAGTTAGCATCACCTAATTCTCTTTAACATCTTGTTTTCTCTGGAAAATCTTCAAAAAAAAACGAAAAACAGAGACACCATTTGCGAAAAGTCATTACTTCCCGACTCAGTTTCACTTTCTAAGGGAAACAAAACAAAATAATTTGGAAACTCTGTTTTTTTTGTTTGTCTAATCAGAAACAAATGTCTTTGATCAATAAAGGAGCCACCTTGGCTCTGTTTCTAGCGTTGACCATGGTGTTCAACGGCGTTTTCGGGAGATTCATCGTTGAGAAGAGCAGCGTCACGATCTTAAGCCCTTTGGCAATGCGGTCGAAACACGACGCAGCCATCGCTAACTTCGGTGTGCCTAACTACGGTGGTTACATGATCGGCTCGGTCGTCTACGCCGGTCAAGGAGCTTTTGGATGCGATTCCTTTGACAAGTCTTTCAAACCCAAATTCCCTCGTCCTACCATCTTGATCATCGATCGTGGAGGTAACTATTTCATTTCCGTGAGACTTGTTATCTCGTTTTTTTTATCCTAACCGCTCTACAATTTGAGAACGGTCCAACTTCCACATTTTTTTTTGCCATTTTGACCCGAAGCAAACTGAAATTTTCGGTTCAAGTTTGGTTATAATTCGATTCAATTTGGCCATATTAAAAAAAAAATTGTTCAGCCAAACTTCATTTTAAAAAATCACTACAATACTAATTTTAACCAAAATTTTAAACCGAACTAGCAAAATTTTGAACTACTATAACCAAATCTATAAGAGAGATTAAACCAAAACAAACACTTCAGTTAAGTTTGGTAAATTTTTCATTAACTAAACTAATTGAATACCGAACTGATATTTGTTAGGTTTACTTTGGCATACTGAACACTGAAGAATTATGGATGGGAAAGATTCGGTTTTGATTTGTTTTTGTGGTTTGTTTTTTTTTTTGCATTAGAGTGCTACTTTGCATTAAAGGTATGGAACGGTCAAAAATCCGGTGCAGCAGCAGTTCTAATAGCAGATAACGTAGACGAGTCACTGATAACAATGGATTCACCTGAAGAATCAAAAGAAGCTGATGACTTCATAGAGAAACTCACCATTCCATCTGCTTTAATCGACCTTTCTTTCGCAAACACCCTCAAGCAAGCTCTCAAGAAAGGAGAGGAAGTAGTCCTCAAGATAGACTGGAGCGAGTCACTGCCTCATCCGGATGAGAGAGTTGAGTATGAGCTATGGACTAACACGAACGATGAGTGTGGTGCGCGGTGCGATGAGCAGATGAATTTTGTAAAAAACTTTAAAGGGCACGCGCAGATTCTTGAGAAAGGAGGATACTCTTTGTTCACACCTCATTACATTACATGGTTTTGTCCTAAAGATTATGTTTCAAGCAATCAGTGTAAGTCTCAGTGTATAAACCAAGGGAGGTATTGTGCTCCTGACCCTGAACAAGACTTTGGAGATGGATACGATGGGAAAGACATTGTTTTCGAGAACTTGAGACAGTTATGTGTTCATAGAGTAGGGAAAGAGATTAACAAGTCTTGGGTTTGGTGGGACTATGTGACTGATTTTCACATCAGGTGTTCCATGAAGGAGAAGAAGTATACTAAAGAATGTGCAGAGAGTGTTGTGGAATCTCTAGGTAAAAGACATGATTACAATCGTTTTCATTATCCCTTTCTTCACATTTCCGGGTCGTATAAAACTATCTTATTCTCAGGTTTGCCACTTGACAAGATCAAGAAATGTATGGGTGATCCTGCAGCTGATGTGGAGAATGAGGTTTTAAAAGGTGAGCAAGCACTTCAGGTTGGACAGGGAGACCGTGGGGATGTCACAATCTTGCCAACATTGATCATCAACAATGCTCAATACCGCGGTTTGTTTCATTCCTTCTTATTGTAACATGTTTGTTTAGAACAATATGTTGAGATAATGTTACAAATTCTAAAGTTGTTAATCTGATTCATTGCTCAGGTAAACTCGAGAGTAGTTCGGTACTAAAGGCTATATGTTCAGGTTTCAAGGAGAGAACCGAACCCGGGATCTGTCTAAGTGGAGGTTAAACCACTTTCCCTTGTAAACTGACCTGGCCATCTTCTGGTAATAGAATACTAAAAGAAATATTATATACACTTTTGAAACAGATATAGAAACAAATGAATGTCTTGAAGCAAATGGAGGATGTTGGCAAGACAAGAAATCTAATGTAACAGCTTGCAAGGTACTTAATTATATACCGATAAAATGTTAGTTTTACCTGATTATTTAATTATTTTTCTCATATATATTGATGGGATTTTCACCAAAATTGGATTATATCAGGACACATTTAGGGGAAGAGTCTGTGAATGCCCTGTTGTGAATGGTGTGCAGTATAAAGGAGATGGCTATACTTCATGTGAACGTATGTTCTTCAACTTCTATATCGTTTGAAAAAAAAAAACATTTTGTGTTCTGGTTTGAAAAATACATCTTTGCTTGAATGTTATTAACAGCTTATGGACCTGCGAGATGTTCAATGAATCAAGGAGGCTGCTGGTCTGAAACCAAAAAGGGCCTAACCTTCTCTGCTTGTTCGGTAATAATGTTATAAAGTTTGAAACTTTACATCCAAATTTCACATTGTTTCTTACCATTTTTTCCTATTGTTGAATTCAGAACACCGAGACATCTGGATGTCGTTGCCCTTCAGGTTTCAAAGGAGATGGTCTTAAATGTGAAGGTGAAAACTTTTCACCCACTATAAGTCTATAATGTTTATATTATCTCATCTTGTTTTCTTAAACTGATTCATCTTTGGCTCTGTATACATAATATATCTACTAGACATTGATGAATGTAAGGAGAAATCAGCTTGTCAGTGTGATGGATGCAAGTGTAACAACAAATGGGGAAGCTTCGAATGCAAATGCTCTGGCAATCGTCTCTACATGAAAGAACCGGACACTTGTATCGGTAAAATGACTAAACAAACAATCATGATCTAAAACCTTAATCGTATTCTTATTTTGTTTTTCGTTTTTTTTTTTCAGAGAAAAGCGGATCAGGAATTGGATGGTTCTTTACATTTGTGATACTAGCTGCAGTTGGAGGTATCTGTGTAGGGGGCTACGTGTTCTACAAGTATCGTCTCAGGGTATGTTTTACACGTTTGCTTCTCTTATTAAATATTTAAATTCATAAACATAATGATCTCTCTGATGATAATTCTTTTTATGTGTGTGAAAACACCAAAATGCAGTCTTACATGGATTCAGAAATCATGGCGATTATGTCTCAGTACATGCCATTGGAGAGCCAAAACACTACTGATCCAATGACTGGTGAATCTCAACAACTGAGATTAACTTCTGCAGCCTAAAATTCATTTTTCACTTTTGTTTAAAAGCTAATTTGCTGTTGCGACAACCTCAAGGAAAGTCTTATTCAAAAGCTAAAGAAAAAAATTTATTTTCTTCTTTACTTCTTATTGTTTATCCTCAAAAAAAAAAAAAACCGACTTCGCTTTTGGTCATGTTTACCCTTTACCCTACTCTTTCCGTTGTTGTAGATAAATATATGCTTAAGAAATTTACAAGGTTACATTTTGAAAGGAAGTTTGTATTGAAAGTGTGAACAACAAGGGGTCTCTTTGGTCATCTGTAAATAACTGAAAAAATTGGTTGGGACTTTGGTATAAATGAAACAGAGTATGGTCTTTTTGTCATGAATAAATTTTGATGTTTTAAATCGAAGAACCTAAGTAATTTGAGATCATATATGAGATTACGTTCGTTATTGCTGCAAGGAGAACGCTAGAGAAAAAAAAAAGAGAGATAGAGAATGATTTATGTCTTGAGTGTAACTCTGGAAGCTTTGGTTACTTTTCTTCATTTCCTAGTCTTACAGCTTTACTTGTATTTGATAGAAAATGTCATGTTTACTAACGAGATTATATGTTTGGCTGTTATGTGTTTGGTCACTTTGAGGTGTTCACAGATCAGTCACCATGAAAGAAAACATGAATCATATTCAGTTAATGCATTTTAGGTTTTGCTCTAAATAGTATCATAACGTTTTACACACTTCTCTTGATTCCCTGAATAAGCTTCTCAAGGAGCCAATTGAGTTGAGGCTGAGGAATTACATGTCACACTCCCAGGATTGGAATGATCTAAGGGAATCTATCGCTCAGACAAGTTGGAGACGGCTGTTTAGCTCAAAACTCAGAAAACTGAACCCCAAAAGACAAAAGCTTCAACTGTTTCACGGAATGAAACTAAAATAGGAGGGTGTATGAGAGATCAAGACGCCATTAATTGATGCAACAAGTATGGAGGCTCTCTTCTCTTCACCAATGTCAGACATTTGCACCATTAGATTTATGATGCTGAAGGCTTTGGAACATATGAAAGCATACACTGTGTTGACACATTAACATGGTCAGAGTCTCATGGATGGATATGTTTTTATATGATGATAAATAGGAATTCTCAACCAAAAGTTGAGCAAATTGAAGCTAATCCTACATCACCACAAGAGTATCTCACATGAAGATGATTTATTTCATGTTATGATTCTTTGGGTGCTTGATACAAATATGATGTTATAATTTCTTTTTTTCAAGTTGCTTTTCTACAATAATTTATCTAATAGACATATTCCACGGTTCCTAATCCACAAACTAAATACATGTCTTTATACTATATAGTTTGTGGATTAGGAACCGTGGTAAGAATCCAGTTGGTCTTTCACATAATCACACTATCCATATTCTCAGATCATTTAAACGTTTAGGAGATGGACAACGTGTTTCCACTTGTGGCGTTAAGACTGCTTGCTGTTCTTTCTTTCAAAATTCTGCTGCTTCATTTCATTCATGGGATACCTGCCTGTTTGTATAAGATTATATTTCTAATGTCAATGTCTAATCTTTGACAACATCAAATATACAGACAGATATCAAAACCGTGTACAAACGATTTCTGTAAACCAATCAAAACTCAAAAAACTAAAGGTCTTCAGAGAACGGTTTTCACTTGAGCAACACCTTGAGAATGAGATGAACTTTGCGGTTCATTATTCTCCTAAGTTCTTCGTTTGCCTCTATTCCTATCCTCCTGCAAAATTACCACACCAACACAAAAAGATCAGTCATGAGATTAGTTGAACTAGCCAGTGATCTTGTTTGCTCTTACCCGACTTTAGCACCTCCCTTGCCCACAAGAATCTTGCGTTGGCTAAGTTTAGGAGTGATGAGATGCTGTTCAATCCTCAAAGACCCGTCTCGCTGCTCTCTCCAGTCCACTAGACGGTGCTCCACGCCATATGGTACTTCCTATGGTTTGTTTACAGTCGTGTGATTTAGAAACTGATATGCAAGAAGAGGTTAGACTATTATTAGTATCATTACCTGATGAACATGGTCTAGTAATCTCTCCCTAACAACTTCAAGAGAGATGTTCTTCATGACTTCTTCACTCATGGTGAATGGATCTTCCTCCCATGGCTTCTTTACTGCCTGATCCATTAAATACTGGCTGAGATCCTTAACTCCAGATCCCTTAAGCCCTGATATCATGAAGTACCTACAACCGTATACTTTCAGTTGCAATTCAAGAGACTTCCCCTGTCAAATGAATCTATGTACCTTTCATATGCAGGGAGATTTTGGAACTCCTCAGCAACCTTTAAGAGATCTTTCTTCTTCTCAACCAAATCAACTTTGTTCATACATAAAATGCGTTTTTGTTTCGGATTTGCTTCCTCTCCCATGTATGTGATCAAGCGTACAACTCTTGAATCCGGACTATACAAATAACACAGAAATTTACAAAATAGACATTTAAGTTTGAGGGAACTCTAATTTCCATTGGGTTATGGTTTCAAAGCTTAAAGACAATCTCGGTGAGATTCTAGTAAGCCCACCACTCGATGCTCTTAAGTAGACTACGTTACTAGTACTAGACAAAGGAGCAAATGAGTGACGTACCAGGTGAGATGCCTGTGGACATCAAACATAACAATGAGAACATCGAAAAGGTCAAGAGAAGTCCAAGCATTTTGCACACGAGCCTTGATGTCTTTGTAACCATATCCGCTTTTCTTCAACATCAAACCCGGAGTATCAAAGAAACACTGCAAATGATTGAATGAATTTATACATATCCATGCCTTCAATCGCAAGGCGTAGTTTACAAAGAGAAAAAACTTACAACTTGTGTATCTCCTTTAGTCAATACTCCCAGCACTTCATGGGTCGTCGTGTTGGTCTTCCGGGAAGCAGCTGCTACCTTAGTTCCAACCTGCACATAAGCAAGATTCTCAACGAGTTTGTGCGTAAACGTATGGAAACTTTGTTTTCGATAAACCAACCATGAAATTAGTCAAAGAAGATTTGCCGGCGTTTGGAGGGCCGATGATGCCGACGTTAAGAGACTTCTGATCTTCTTCTCGAACCTCGCCTTCCCCGAGTTCGTCATCAGCTGACTCAAGCGCCGCCTCCAAGAGAGCCTTCGCTAGAATCCTTGACCTATCAACACTCTCTTCTTCTTCTGGAGATTTCGATTTACCCTTGTCTTCCGGAAACAGCTCCCTCTGTACCCTTTCCCTGTACCCTTTATCCCAATTAGGTTGCTTTTGCTTTTCTTGGGTTCCAGGGATTGAGTATTGACTGCTATCGAAAACAGAGTCGCCGATGGGTCCGTCTCCGTCTAGGTTCGGCTGCGCCGAGTAGAACCGGCGGAGGAAGGTGTGAGGGAGATGGGGTTTACAGCCACGTGCCGTCGCTGTTCGTGAGATGGAAATTAGTATTCGTAGAGATCTAAAAGCTTTCATCTTTGTCAGTAATGGCTCTCGAAATGAGGGAGGAATCGAGGGTTTTACAGAGTTCTTTTTCTATTCCACCAAAGAGTTTGTTTGTTTTATTTCGTTTGGAGAGAGTGGTGAGAAAGTAATTCATTATTACTAATAGCCCCTTTTGTTTGAATGTAATCCATTTTGCATCTTCAACTTTGTATTCGATACATTTGACTCAATTTCGAGTTTCAGATGAGTATCTCGATACCAACAGTTCACTCTAGTTGAGAAAATGTAGTTGCTTTTCTTTCTTTTTTTTATCATTGAGCCACATGGGCAAAACGTTCCAGAATATTACAAAAATAACAAAACCAATATGTATATCATAAGAGAGAATGGATACAAAATACCAAAGGGGTTATCCGAAACAAAGAAAAAGAAACGCAATACCCTCACAAGAAGACACAAGTCTTATGACGGTGTGCGTCCTAAGAGGAAGCATGGAAGAGAGGCTAGTTCTTCTGCATAAACCAAGTTTTTACACCATCTGCAACTAGTTCCCTCTAGTTGAGAATGTAGTTGCATATATAGGTTGATATAATTATGTCAAGAATATTAGACTTGTTAATCACTTTTTTACTTTGGGCTAAATGCTAAAAACATGATGCAAACATTTATGGGTCAATCTGTATGTTTTTAATACTAACTGATAAGTCAGAAGAAAGAAAAAGCTACCTCAACTTCTTCCTCCAAGTCTAAATAAAAAAATTAAAAAACATTTGCAGAAAAAAAACATCTCTGAGATCTCTAAAATAATGCAATGGTACCTAACAAGTAACAATACAACAGATCGATAGGAATAGCTCAAAATTCAGATCACAAGTTCAGCTCTCTCTAAATGTGAATCAAAGGGTTATCATCATCGCCTTTCTTGGATGGTTTCTTCGACTCATATTTGGTGCCAAAAACTCTAAAACGCCATCCGTCCAGCGAGCCTACTCTCTGAGATACGTCTGTCTATCGCTGCATTTATCGAGTTCATCTGCAACCATTTCAAAAACAGCAAACCTGGTTCTGAGTAAAGAAAGAGTTGGATGCTTATTTCAAAAGGCTACAAAGAGTTTTCTTTTCTTATAATTCCTCGAGACTGTGATTGTGCAAAGCTACAAAACTTTGACAAACTTGAATGAAAATAAAAGAAGCTGACCTGGTTTGAAACCAAACCTGTTTGAGTGTGATCTTGTGGAACCAATCACCACAATTTCATTTAATACAAGACAAAGAGCAAATAGGATACATAATGAAGAACTAGCAGATACAACACACGGTGTTCGTTACTACCTATTGCAACTACTTTACAAGCTACACAAACCTATGTCCTTACTCTCATAATATAAATTGAAACTATAAAGGTACCTCTTAGCACAGAAACAACAGGCTCTGGAGTTTATAAAAAAAAAAAGGCATTAACAAAGACTACCGAATGGGTTAGAAGTGTAAAGCAAACTCTCCTTAAACTTGAAAATCAGAACTTACCTGGCTGGTTTCATCATGCACTTTGTACTTCGGTAAGGACATTCTTCTTTCCTCCTGCATATACAGACACATGATTATTAAAAAAAAAAAAAAAACAAATGATTCCTTAATGACACTAGTAGAACATGTGTAGGAAGGAAACTAACCATAGACATGGCTTCATCATCCCATACAAGATAGACCTCGTTGGGCTGAGAGCTAGGAGCTTTATTTGCAATCACAGGAGGTGGACCGATTGAAGGACCACTAGTGTTTGGACCAGAAGCATACGAATGTGAATTATTTCCACCCACTGCAACACAACATTAAAAAAACAGATGAGCTGAGTCAAATGCAAGGAACTGATTCTAAGAGCTAAAGACTGAACCTGGAAATGAGTTGTTAGGCGGCTGCTGAGACGCACCAACGGGAAGGGGAGCAGAGAAAGGTGAAGCTTGAGAAGGAGTGATGCTATTCACAACAGGGAACAGAGGCTGAGAAACGGGCATTGCGGGAGATGATGGTTGAATCCCAGGAGGAGCAGGAGATGATGATGATGGCATAGTCATCCCCATACCATGAACAGGAAAGAGTTGTGGTGGTCGATAACCTAAATGGGGAGGTGGAGGAACAGAACCTGGTGGATACCATTGTTGTGGACGGGGAGGAGGCATAGGCCATCCAGGACCAGCTGGACGAATAGGAGGAGGACCAGGATAATACCTGTTCACAAAAAAGTATTTAGCATACGGAACCCAAAGTAGAACGGTTCTAAGGAAACATCACTTAGCATGGAAACGAAGACAACATCTGACTATCTTACAAGTTAGGGAAAGAGAACGAAAATGGTTTACATACATTGGTCGCGCAGGCACAGCACCAGGCACTTGTTGGGGTTGATATACCATTCCGTATGGTCTAGGAACTGCAGCACCGAGAGGGACGGAAGGAATTTCAATTTTTGCAACTTTGGCTGGAGACTCTTCCTCTGCAGAAAACACCAACGTCAGCTCAAAAGAGGTATCACCATATGCGATAATGTAAACAATACATCTAAGCTCAACTCCTTACCTTCTTCTCCGTAGTGAGCAGCCAAGACATCAGGTGGGATTCCTTGCATTCCATATATCTCAATATCAATTGAATCTCTACCTTCTTTCGAATTAGGCACCCTTGTTCAGAAAATTAAAAAAAAATGTAACCGAATCAGAAGAAATCAAACAAAATTCAGACAAGACCCAGACATGACAAGAACTCAATTAATCTTTCCCTAAACTTGTCTTCCCCAAAGAAATCAAAACTTTAAGCTTTCCAATAATTTGCATACAGACAAGTAATACATTAGGGTTCATGATCAGACTTGTATGGAATTAACCAAACCCCTGGAAAGAGGTAACGCAATAAAGATTCAAAGTTCCCAGTAAACATGCACATTAAAGAAGGAGGGATAGGGAAAGGAACATACTTGGTGACATTCTCTTTATGAACCTGGAGGACATGAATGACCATACCGCTAGCTGTGGAGAGCTTCTTGTGGCAGACATGGCACTTGAAGTGTTTGGCTTTCTGGTGCTGCACGAGAATCTTCTCGTCGTCGAACTCTCTGTCGCAGTAATAGCACCACACCTTCTCCGTGGCTCTCTTCTTCTTCTTCCCCATTCTCCTCTGTGTTTATTGAATAATCCCAAATCCAATTGAAACTTGCCCTCTCTTGCTTCTCCCTCTTCCTTCCTTCCGCTCGCTAGGGTTTCTATTCGGACAAAGGCGTTTTCTCGATTTCTTTTGCGATCTCGCAGATTCTCTTGTCTGTCTTATGTTGTTAGCCCCCTTTTTTATCTTCCGTTACTCTCTTTGTATTTATAGAAAAGGACCTTTCTTATGTAATTTTGCGTAAAATCCATATACTTTGAAAATTGAATATTTACCTCCATATATATAATAATATCTAGAGATTTCTAATATCTATCTATTGACTAGGTGATTTTCCCGTGCTCATGCACGAGTATAAATAAATTATAATAATTGATTTTTATTTATTTTTAATTTTAAATTAATTTATAATTTGTGTGCATAATTTATATTAATAATATTATGTTACTTTAATTAGACATATGATTTTAGATATGTTATATCTAATCGGTTTTGTTGTTTTTTATGGTCGATTTAATTATCATTTGAGAATATATTATATTTCATCTATTTCTCTGAATTCAACTATAATATATTTTTATTTTAAATATATTAAAATTATGATTATTTTTTTTATTTGCATTTACGTTGGTTGTTGTCTTAGATATGTAAATATATTTGAGGAAGATTATGTATAACTTAAGATATATTGTGCTTAAAATGAAATATAAAATAAACTAAGTGTCTGATTCAAATTACGTAAATTAATATAACGATAATATTCTACAATCTCATGCATATATATAAATTTTACAACAACTAAATTATAACAGTTGATTAATATTTTATTTTCATTTGTTAAAATGTTTTCAGTCATCCTATAATTTACATTTATAAAATAAATTATTATTATTATAAAATTATATATTCTTATTGTAGTTAAATCTATGATTTTAGATATAAGTTGGATTAGTCGAGTCACTCATGTTGTGAGTATATTGAGTTACATATATTCTTTCAAATTCAAACTGAAGTATAATTATTTTTATTATAATTAAGTAAAACCAAATTAATTTTATTTATCGTTTAAATGTGCATGTAGTTTCATAATATTTATCAAATTATATATATATATATATTTTTTTTATAACAAAATATCATAAAATAAAGTGATGATCAATATGAAGTTATATACATAAGTAACTGATACATTTTTGAAAGCTCATGAATACATATCAATATTTACAATAATTAAAATATTTTATAAATTCTAAATAATTTGTGCTTAGATTTATTAAATGTTAAACTGAAATTTATTTTAAATAATCTTAAAACTGAGAATTCAGATTTGCTTTGGTATTTTAATTATAGTCATATTAAGTTCCACATACATAAAAACATAAAATTTAAAAGCAAATTTAATATTAAGAAAACAAATAATTTTAATAATGATTAAATATAATATATCTACCTCGTTAAAGTATATAGTGTTATTTTATTTTAAAATATTTTGTAATTATTTGATCAAAAGATATTTATCCTAATTCTTTTTATTTTTTTAATATCTCTTAAAAGAAGCAGTTTAAAATAAATTGGGTGATTGTATTTTAAAAATCATATTATATAAGTAAAATATAATTTGTATATTTTTTACTGTAATTGAAAGATATTATAATCAACTAGATATATGAAAAATAAATAAAACATTTCAATAATACTAATTATAAACTATTTTTAGTCAATTAAAATAAACCAGTTTATGTAATACTCTAACAAAGCAGATAGATATATAGAAATTACTAGGTGATTTTTCTGTGCTCATATACGGATATAAATATTTCTAAGTAAATATATTATAATAATTGATTGCTACTTACTTTTAATTTTAAATTAATTTATAATTTATATGCATCATTTATATTAATATTATTGTATTACTTTAATTATACATATGATTTTATATATATTATACTGTTTTATTGTTTTTACAGCCGATTTATTTATCATTTGGGTAAATTGGACTTCATCTCTGAATTCAACTGTAAAATTTTTTATTCTATATATTAAAATTTTGATTAATTTCTTATTTGCATTTAGGTGGTTGTTGTCTTAGATATGTAAATATATTTTATGATGATTATGTATAACTTAAGATATATTGTGTTTTGAATGAAATAAAAAAATAAACTAAAGTGTCTAATTCCAAATTACATAAATTAATATAACGATAATATTCTGAAGTCTCATGTATTTATATAAATTTTACAG
>NC_027752.1:20761211-20762873 GCF_000695525.1 Brassica oleracea var. oleracea
ATTTTAATATGTTTTGAGTTGTCCTATGATTTATATTTATAAAATAAATTATTATTCTTATAAAATTATAAATTCTTATGGTAGTTAAATCTATGATTTTAGATATAAGTTGAATTAGTTGAGTCACTCATGTTATGTGTATATTGAGTTACATATATTCTTTCAAATTCAAAATGAAGTATAATTAATTTTTATTATAACTAAGCAAATCAAATCAATTTTATTTATCGTTTAAATGTGCATGTATTTTCACAATATTTATCAAATTATATGTTGATGTTTTTCAAAAAAATATAAGAAAATAAATCGATGATCAATAGAAAGTTACATGCATATGTTGCTGATATAAGTTGATAAAAAAAGTAGTTGATATATTTTTAAAATCTCATGAACACATATCAATATTTAGAATAATTAAAATATTTTATAAGTTCTAAATAACTTTATGCCTTTGATTTATTGAATGAAAACTGAAATTTATTTTAAATAATCTTAAAAAAGAGAATTTAGATTTGTTTTGGTATTTTGAATATGGTTCTATTAAGTTCCACAAATATAAAAACTTAAAACTAAAAAGCAAATTTAATATTAAGAAAAAAAATAAATTTATTAATGATAAAATATAATATATCTACCTAATTAAAATATTTTGTAACTATTTGATCAAACGATGTTTATTTTTAAAATTTATTTTTAGTTTTCTAAATATCTCTTAAAAATAAGTAGTCAACAAAACTGTGATTTTATTTCAAAATATTATTATATAAGTAAAATATAATCTATTGATATTTTTTGTTGTAATTGAAAGATATAGTCAACTAAATATATGGAAAATAAATAAAACATTTCAATAGTACTAATTATAAACTATTTTTAGTCAATTAAACTTATATCAGTTTATGTTACTTAATTATTTTATATACTCATCTAAAAAAATTGATAGATATATACAAATATTTCTATTACGTTGAATTTTTTTGTATTGTTTAAAATTTTGTTTAAAATATGGCAAATTATTATACCTAAAATCATATATTTAATTATGATAATGTAACAATGTAGTTTAAAACAGTGTTATATTTGTCTTTCGAATATACAAACTACAAAATAATTTAAACTTATCAATAATTAAAAATATAAAGTTAATCAATTATAATGATTTTATTTTGTTGTAAATGTTTGTATCTGTGCATGTGCACGGGAAATCACCTACTGTAAATAAAAAAAGTAAATTTTCATTTACGTTGGTTGTTGTCTTAGGTATGTAAATATATTTGAGGAAGATTATGTATAACTTAAGATATATTGTGCTTAAAATAAAATATAAAATAAACTAAGTGTCTGATTCCAAATTACGTAAATTAATATAACGATAATATTCTACAGTCTCATGCATATATATAAATTTTACAACAATTAAATTATAACAGTTGGTTAATATTTTATTTTCATTTGTTAAATTGTTTTGAGTCATCCTATAATTTACATTTATAAAATAAATTATTATTATTATAGAATTATATATTCTTATTGTAATTAAATCCATTATTTTAGATATAAGCTGGATTAGTCGAGTCACTCATGTTGTGAGTATATTGAGTTACATATATTCTTTCAAATTCAAACTGAAGTATAATTATTTTTATTATAATTAAGTAAAAC
>NC_027752.1:20762920-20777313 GCF_000695525.1 Brassica oleracea var. oleracea
TATATATATATATATATATATATATATATATATTTTTTTTTTTATAACAAAAATCATAAAATAAAGTGATGATCAATATGAAGTTATATACACAAGTAACTGATACATTTTTGGAAGCTCATGAACACATATCAATATTTACAATAATTAAAATATTTTATAAATTCTAAATAATTTGTGCTTAGATTTATCAAATGTTAAACTGAAATTTATTTTAAATAATCTTAAAACTGAAAATTCAGATTTGCTTTGGTATTTTAATTATAGTCATATTAAGTTCCACATACATAAAAACATAAAATTTAAAAGCAAATTTAATGTTAAGAAAACAAATAATTTTAATAATGATTAAATATAATATATCTACCTCGTTAAAGTATATAGTGTTATTTTATTTTAAAATATTTTGTAATTATTTGATCAAAAGATATTTATCCTAATTCTTTTTATTTTTTGCTATCTCTTAAAATAAGCAGTTTAAAAAGAAATTGGGTGATTGTATTTTAAAAATCATATTATATAAGTAAAATATAATTTGTATATTTTTACTGTAATTGAAAGATATTATAATCAACTAAATATATGAAAACTAATTAAAACATTTCAATAATACTAATTATAAACTATTTTAGTCAATTAACATAAACCAGTTTATGTAATCATCTAAGAAAGCAGTTAGATATATAGAAATTACTAGGTGATTTTTCCGTGTTCATACACGGGTATAAATATTTTTAAAGTAAATATAATATAATAATTGATTGCTATTTACTTTAAATTTTAAATTAATTTATAGTTTGTATACATCATTTATATTAAAAATATTATATTACTTTAATTATACATATGATTTTATATATATTATACTGTTTTATTGTTTTTACAGCCGATTTATTTATCATTTAGGTAAATTAGATTTCATCTCTGAATTCAACTATTCAACTGTAATATTTTTAATTCTATATATTAAAATTTTGATTAATTTCTTATTTGCATTTAAGTGTTTGTCTTAGATATGTAAATATATTTTATGATGATTATGTATAACTTAAAATATATTGTGCTTAGAATGAAATTAAAAAATAAACTAAAGTGTCTAATTCCAAATTACATAAATTAATATAACGATAATATTCTAAAGTCTCATGTATATATATAAATTTTACAGATGAACTAAATTGTAACAGTTGGTTAATATTTTATTTTCATTTTTAATATGTTTTGAGTTGTGGTATGATTTATATTTATAAAATAAATTACTATTCTTATAAAATTTTAAATTCTTATGGTAATTAAATCTATGATTTTAGATATAAGTTGAATTAGTTGAGTCACTTATGTTGTGTGTATATTGAGTTACATATATTCTTTCAAATTCGGAACGAAGTATAATTTTTTTTTATTATAATTAAGTCAAATCAAATCAATTTTATTTATGTTTAAATGTGCATGTATTTTCACAATATTTATCAAATTATATGTTGATGTTTTTAAAAAAAATATTAGAAAATAAAGCGATGATCAATAGAAAGTTACATGCATATGTTGCTGATACAAGTTGATAAAAAAGTAGTTGATACATTTTTGGAAGCTCATGAACACATATCAATATTTAGAATAATTAAAATATTTTATAAGTTCTAAATAATTTTATGCCTTTGATTTATTGAATGAAAACTGAAATTTATTTTAAATAATCTTAAAAATAAGAATTTAGATTTGTTTAGGTATTTTGAATATGGTTCTATTAAGTTCCACAAATATAAAAACATAAAATTCAAAAGCAAATTTAATATTAAGAAAACAAATAAATTTATTAATGATAAAATATAATATATCTACCTCATTAAACTATTTTGTAACTATTTGCTCAAACGATGTTTAGTTTTAAAATTTATTTTTAGTTTTCTAAATATATCTTAAAAATAAGTAGTCAACAAAATTGGGATTTTATGTCAAAATATTATTATATAAGTAAAATATAATTTATTGATTTTTTTGTTGTAATTGAAAGATATAGTCAACTAAATATATGGAAAATAAATAAAACATTTCAATAGTACTAATTATAAACTATTTTTAGTCAATTAAATATATATCAGTTTATGTTACTTAATTATTTTGTGTCCTTATCTAAGAAAATTGATAGATATATACAAATATTTCTATTACTTTGAATTTTTTTGTATTGTTTAAATTTTTTTAACAAAATATATTTCTTTTTCTAATATCAAGATTATCTGTGTAAATTATTTTTAATGAAATCACATTAAATAAAAATTTATATTTATCATCTAAGAAAATATAGATATAAAGAAAGTATTTTATTACTTCAAAAGTATATTTTATGTCATTTAAAAATATTTTTTAAATGTAATATTACTATTTTTGAACTTTTCCTTTTTCACGAAATCATATTATATATACATATATTTTTCGTTTTTCAATTCGTTTTTTTAACTTTATAAATAAATTCCCTTTTTATTATATGTATATGTTTTTGGAAAATTTTAAAAAGGAAACTAAATATAAAAATAATTAATTGTATTTTAAATGTAATATTTTTAATTCATTAGGAGTACCAGTGTAATCAACCATCGTAAGAGCTAACGCGAGAGCGACACATAAGAAACTGACTTCTCAAATAATATTATAGAGATCCTTATATATTAAAATAAAATCATTATAAACTTTTAACTATGGCACACGTCACCAATAAAATGATTATTATAATCATTAAAAAATTAAGTAGGTTCATCTAAACATATATTATATTTTTTATTAAACTTAATAATAAATTAATTATTAATGTACAAAATCATATTTTCTTTCTTTCCTTAAATAAAAACTACTTAATTATCTAGTATGTTTAAATATATTATTTAATGATTTTAAATAATAATGATTTAGTAAAATAACTTATATTCTTCATCATTTTTTTAATTTTATATTATTAAAATAAATCAAACAATCGTATTCATCGTATAATAAAATAAAGATTTTTTTCATGTTGTTTTTTTTTAAAAGACTTTAAATTACTAAAATTGTTAAAAATCTCAAATTTAAAAATTTGTGATCAATGTTTTAAATTTTTGTTATAATAAGATACAAATGATCATAAAACTATATGAAAAAAATATTACTTATATTATATATATATATTAAAATATTTTTTGAATTAAATTATATATCATATAAAAATAAATATCTTAGTTCTTAAATTTGCATTGAACAAGTATTGAGAACTTAATATTTTAATTTTGAAATTTTCACTAAATTTTTTAATCTATACCATTATTTATGAAGTGAATTTGCTTATTTGTCATGCTCCCCATAATTTTAGTTTTAATCATATTTTATGTCCAATTATTAATTAATTTTAATAAATAAATAATTTTAATGATAATATCATAGTTCAATTTATATTATTATAACTAAAATTTAATGATAATATATAGATATAGGTTATTTAAATATTTTTAGGTTCTTACGAACCTACTCGGACATGGAAGGACCCGACATGAAATCCACTCAAAATTTTAGAACAGTCGAACAAAGTCTAATTTCAAACCTAAAAACATGATACCAGAAAAAACGTTCGTACCCAAACGCGCACCCGAATATCCATGTCTAACTTATTATGTAAACAAACAAAAAAATTGTTAACCATAGTGAATTCTTGTCACAAATGGAGCAATTGCATTTAAACATGTCGAATTATTATGATTAACATGTACAATAAATATTGTCAAATTATTGTGTTAAAAACAGTTAAGGAAATAATTGGGAGAGTGAAAAACAAATGTAAAAATGTAATAAAACACTTAAATATGTAAGTTATGTTTTATACTTTGTAATAAATGAGTCTAATTAATTAGAATACACAATAAATGGAGTAGTTAAAATTAGTTAAAATGAATGAAAATATGTTAGAAACCACATACCAAATAGGTAAATATTAGTTTATATATACTTCAGTTTTGATAGAATAGAATATGAGGTCTCAACAGGTTTGTCGGTTTCAAACAGGGTGAAAACCTAGATCATGGAAAGTTAAGACAGTAGCAACACATGTTATTTCCTGCAGCGGAAGTGTATGCGACGGATTGCGATGTAACAGATAGATCATATCCAATGATCTTCTAAAATAAAATAAAAAAGCTTTTGATCACAATGCATGATAGCCAAAATCAAGATCATATCCGTGAACGAAGATGGATAAAGTTGGCGTATCAGCCTATTCTACGAATGAGTTAGATAGCAGCGTGTTATTACTTTTTTCAATTTCAAAATCTTCTTAAAAATGTGTTGTTTATCTCTTATGTTTCATGTAAACATTTGAACTCAATTTGATATCAATAAAATAATTTGCTGTTAAAAAAAAGAATATAAGGTCTCTTTTGACCAAAGAAAAAAAAAAAAATATGAGGTCTCCTTCTGCCACGTCATCACAATGATTGTGAGGTTGTCACGTCAGACTTTATTCTCCTCTATTTAGGCATCCACAAACGGGTCAAAGAATGTGTTACTTTGGGCTTCGTACTGCTGTGGTCCACTCATCCGTGATAGATGATGACTGCCTGGAGACATATGTATCTTCTCATTAGATTGGGGCTAATCCATTATTATTAATGTTTCGATAACAGCCCAAAGTCATGTGGAATGATTGTCTTCCCCGTTTACATCAATCAAACCCTAATTACACTCTCTTCGTTGAAGCATATATCTGAGTAATGGATGCACCGATCTTAAAGACGAAGCCATTAACCATCGCTTTCAAGCTCCATTAACTGTATCCCCACTACATCTCATTACTTCACCACCTCCATACTCTTCAGCTTCTCCCCGATCTCTTACCTCTAAATAGGGATCTTCGGAGCTACCGTTTGTACAGCCTCATTGTATTCTCCCCTCAATATACATATACAAAACTGCAAGAACGATGGATAATTCCCAGAATTAGCTTCCTGAGTTGAATCCCGGACGTTGCACTTGAACCGTCTTGACCCGCCTACTCCGATTTTTGAAAGCTAGGAATGTGAAGAAATCTGGTGAACTCATGGGCATAAACATGCTGCTCTTGGATGCTAACGTTGTTGCTTCACTGACACTTTTTCATCGTTGTTCTTATTTCGTTTCTTTTTAATGTGTTTACATTGTCCTGACACGGTTTTGTGGTTTTTATTTCGTTTTTGTTTACTGTACTGTTTTCATTTTACTGACAAATCTGCACTTCATGCAGTCATTTCTCATCCAAGCGTCTTATCTATTCATTGTCTAAGCACATTCAGGGTGCTGCTTAGGAAGGGAGCTATGTACGATTTCCTTTGACAAAAAACAATTAATAGGTTTATATGTTTGTCAATAGGGTGGGGACAACAACCTTAAGGATGATATGCATGGAGAAAATTGTGCTTCTTGCAAGTTTCATGTTGGTGACTCCTCTACGGGGGTAATCCCCCCTGATTCTAGGCTGGAAGAACCAGCAGATGTTGTGCAACCAGCAGCAAAGACTGAGCAGAAGGAACATGTCAGTGAGAATGTTGACATCCAAGAAGGCTTGTACTTCTTAGATTCCTGCATTGATCACTATGGAGGAACATATGAATCGTTTTCACCTATGCTTTTGCCTATTTCAATCATTTTTATATTTTCAGATAAGGGTTAGAACACTTAGTCCACCATTTAATTAAATATTTAGTCAGCTTTTGGGGATTCTCACTCGGTGAACCTTTGAAATTTTTATATGGCATTTGAATATTTTATAATGAAAACACTCTTATCAAAGCCAATACTCCATAAGAAAATGAGACTTCAAATCCAGTGTATTTCTAAATTTGGTCATGATAAAACAAATCGACAATCACCCACCACTCTAAACTACTGAAACAGTGTGAGTATCATACTACACACACTCTATTCATGGACATGACACAAATATCGGCCATGTGTGCTACATGCTTGGCTGGAGAGACAAAACTTGGACAGTCCACGAGTGCTGGAGGCGAATCAATATATCACTTCACGGGATTATAGTGAAAACACTTGGACAGTCCACGAGTGCTGGAGGCGAATCAAGATATCACTTCACGGGATTATAGTTACGAGGCTTCACGTTTACATGACTACTTACAAAGACACAGACCATAAAACTACAAAGAGTCTTCAATCGTTAGGCACATTATTGGTCAATAAAACTCTCCAACTTTTTAATATCTCTGATTTTAAAACGGCGTTCAACAGAAACGTCGTATAGTTACTCATAATAAACACACAAAAAGTCACACTAAATGACGTCAATAATTCTCCAAAACTGTGATATCCAATGGATGCCCTGCCACAAAGTATACTTGAGAGAACCTTTGTTTAAGTTTAACAAAAGGCACCTCAAAGATATTGCATGCAAATGCATAATTAACCACATTTGAAGCAAAATAGCGGTTAAATAGGTACTACACCACCTCAAACAGAAAGACTAAAGGCCAACGATCAGTGGCTGACTTTAAATCAAAGGAGAAAGAGTTCTTACTGCCAACCAGTCGATCAAAAGGTTGTGTTTGGTTAAAAATTCGGGGAGACATCTCCCCCCGCCTCCAAACAACCTATGATTAACATAGTTCGTAATGCCGAATATAAGGCTTTTGCCATCTCCCTCAACAACCTGACCTAGTCGGCCCATCCTCCGAGATTTTTTTTTCTACTGATAGCTCTTCTAAAGAAAAGGTCTCAACGAGCCTCCTGATATTCATTTCATCCATACAGGAGAATGCATTAGAGATAAACATCTTAACGGCTAACCAGCTTTAAAAGACATCTTCTCCATTTACTTAGCTCCCATCATGATTATTCAGTCAAGAACAAGAACTACTATAAAAATTATCACAACGTAGACAATAACAAAGAGCATCTCATCTTAAAGCGCTATCTTTTCAATGACTTCACAACTACCACCCCCTTTCCGAAAATCACATGCCTTTAAAGGCTTCCAGTACATACTAAGGCAAGCAAGAAAATCAGATCACAACCACCATCGTTGGAAGATGAGAATCATGTCATGAAAAATTTGCAAAAACAGGATAAATTAGTAGGAAAGACATGAGACAACAATGAGTAATTGATATAAAGTTTGGTGTTTTCAAGTTAAAAATAGATTAGAGAGAGGTTGAAAAGTTATAGAGTGAAAAACATTACATTTTTCATGCAGACATCCGAGAGGAAGAGAAATAATATTAAAATTTTCTTTATATAGGGAGACAAAAATTTCAATAATGTAAAATATTTTCGATTCAAAAGACTTTCATGGAAGTCTTCTAATAGACTTCTCCAAATTTACTATTCGTACATAAGACTCTCCATAAGTTCACATAAACTCTAAAATCAAATAACTAACTAAACATAAACAAAACAAAACATTAAACTTAAAATCAAAATCTAAAATGTTTGATATATATAAAACTAAACAAATATTGGCCGTTGTAAAAAAAAAAACAAATATTGGTCAATTTTGTTTTTTTTTAGCTTAAGATTCCAAAATCTAACCCTAAAAATACAAACAATACTATAACATATGTTACCAAACCCCTAAACCACATAATATCATGATTCAATCTACATCCACTCATCTATGTTGAAAATAATTAAATTTTACTAAATCATGTTACCAAACCCCTAAACCAAAGAATTTCATGATTCAATCTACATCCACTCATCTATGTTGAAATAATTCAATTTTACTAAATCATAATTTATATCATTTACAAATGTTTATAATTACATGATTTCAATTTTTCTCCTATAAATTTTTTATAAGAGTTATAAATTATTTTAAAGATCTACTATACGAAAAGAATTCCACGAAATATTCTAACGGAAGACTTACAAAATCACATAAGACTTCATAGGGTTATATACGTAAAAATGCATATGTAGTTTTTTATTTGGTCATAAAGGGCTGGTTATAGTTTAACTAGTTTTACTTTTTCATTTGATCAAAGTCGGATTATAGTTTTGCATTCAAAATGAAGTTTTAGGTCATTTTTTGCAACTTCCCTTTTAAAACATTGGTTTTGGTACGGTTTTAGTTACAAATTCCCATGACTATTTGTACGGGCTAATTTATAAATCAGAACTTATATGGGGTCATATTGTAATTTTCTACTTTTGTTTACTACGTAGTGTGCGACTGAAGAGAATGCTGCTAAATCAGATTTGGAGAAACCTTGGAAACCGGCGAGAGAGGTGGAATCTTTGGACTCAAGACGATGAAGAGCAACTGGTTTAACTTGCGTCAGGTCTTATTCTCTCTTTTGAGCTGTCTGTCCCGTCCGGTAGTTGACTCTTATTCCCCAAGCTTGCAGATTGCGAGAAACTCATTCATATTTACATCAGCCGTGTACTCTTCCATCGAATTCATCTTCTCAAACATTGATCGAATAAGCCTCCGCTTGGTAGCACGAGGTAAGTGTGCTTGATTCTTCCCTTCGCGTTTGCTGCGTAGATTATTGTCCGATCTAAAATGACTGATTTATAGTCGAGATTGAAAAAAGCGAGAGCTTTAGCTTGAAGAACCAAACCGCATGTTATATTTTCAACTCTACTGATATCTGCAACTTGTAAGTTGTAGACAAATCTGACAATTTCTTGTTGAAATCCGAGGAGGAATTCAACAATGCACTGAGCAAAGCTCAAGGTTAGAAAAAAAAAATTCATATCTTTTATTTTCTTTAGCGTGGTGTAGACTTTGTAAGTTGGTTAGTTCCATGTTTGGTTCTGGATAGTTTATATTTTGGTTTTTATTAATTTGTGACTGTCTGGATATGTTATCACGATGATGACCACCTCAAATATATATTAATAAATTAAAGACAATATTCGTGTTGCTCAATGCAGAGTCATAATAAAGAACTAGATCTTGACCCGTGCGACTGCACGAGTGCATTTTTTACAGTATATACAAACTTTAAAAAACGAAAAATTTAACGATTCCATCTTAACTACTTTTGTTTATTGTTTAAACTATGTATTTCATCATTGTGTCATGTAACATGAACGTTCGTAAAATGTTGTGAGCCATAAACATTGTAGTAAGAATTTTAAGGTGAGCGGTAAAATCGATGGCATTTCAAATTATTTGATCAGTTGAATAATCAATATAACAATGACCGGTTTGATAGTCCATAAAAAATTAAGGTTTGTATGTCGGGTAATTCTGTTTCTAGTATTGTATATCTAGTTTTTTTTTAAACATCTATATGTGGTTTATACATAACTTTAGTGGATTTATATGGTTTTTGGTTTGTATGAAATGGTATTCTTATGATCAGTTATGGTTTTGGGTGTGTATGACTTGGTTTGACCTCTAATCTTACGTTTACAATTTATATGCATGTCATATTTCTTGTTTGATTAGCATTGGACCAACACAAAAACATGTCTAAAGATATTACAAAATTACATGCCCATTCGTGTATGTTTGTTTGTTATATAGATTCATTCGTATAGTATATGTAGATTTAGGAAGTTAATTATTATTATTATTTTTTTGTCAGCAACAAAAACATAATCTTCAAAAACAGATTCATGAAGATTCTGTTAGGAAGTTAATTATAAAATATTAAATTAATACATTGCTATCAATGTTTCCAAACAACCTTTTATTCTTTTTTTTACTACTATCCATGTTTCCAAACATATCTAAATGGTACTTCTACTTTAATAAGATGGGTCGACGAGTTATTTCCCCACGAAAAGTATCGTATAGCATCAAATGTCTCTCAAACTATGACCTCATTCTATTATCCCTGAATTAAAATTTCAAAATGTATTTCCCCATCAATTTTGATTTAAACGGTTTATGATGTAAATGCGGTTTATTATTTACACCAGACCAAAAATAAATCAACAATTCATAATTAACCAAACCATAACCCACTAATTTTTTTTTACTGAATACTTCTTTTTCATTTCATCTTCCCGGAAGGGACATTTTTATAACACATACCTAAAATTGAAATACAACAGGATTTTCTAAAATCTGAGAAATAAAGATTAGTAATTAAAGACCCACTAAAGTGAAGCATAATGAATCAGATCCCAAGCTGAAATGTTAATTTATCTCTGGAAATCAGAAAACCAGTGAGAAAGATAAGATTGACGAGCACTTGATGACAAGCTGAAATGTTAATTTTTACACCGAGAAACGACATCCGTCTCAAATTTCAACGAATTTGACTCAAACATCTAACTCATGTACCTCCATTCATATCAATTAAATCACCAAACATGAAACACCTAAAGACAGATATATAATCATTAGCCTCTTTTAAAACCACCGCTCTATGTTTATGGATTTGAGTTTGACAGCTTTGGTTCTATGGACAACCTTCTTCAAGTAAATTTGTTGCCACATCTCCGATTTCCATTTCTGCAACGTTGTTGACGGAGACACAGACGAAGATGGCTCTTACGCGTTCGGCGAAAAAAGAGAGGAGCTAGAGGCTAGAGCTAGTCATTGGCTGAAGCACCCGATTGGATATCATATGAAATCTAGCGAGTCCGATGAGAATGACGGAACTGTTGGATTCAAATCGAGGAAAATTATTTTCTTCGGTATGTGTTATTAATTCATGGTTTAATAGATGTAATTGGATTTTAATCAGGTTTTCTATTGTTTAAAGTGGGATTTATAAAATTTCCGGTTTAGTTTAGGTACAATAAACCAGGATAATCAATTTATATGGGTTTGGAGGTTTTGAATTTAAAGTTTATGGAGAAATAAATATTTAACTTTTGTTTTGTAGAGAAATAGGTTTCGAACTTTTAATTCGGGGATATATAGAATGAAGTCATAGTTTGAGAGACATTTGATGATATATGATACTTCTCGTGGCGAAATAGGTAGTCAGCCCTAATAAGACAGAAGCTTCTTTGATTAAGTTTCTAAATTGCGCCCGCGTAGCTGATTATCCGGCCGAGAACTCAGTGGTCGGTGGTTACTGTGGCGAGTTAGTGGTGATCGCCTATACTATGAGGCTGTTAGAGTTTCGTCTGCGTCGAATGGTTTAAGAAATAGGCGATCATTTTTTTTTTTTTAAATCTGTATTGACCTAAAAACACAAAAAAAAAGTTCAACCCTGTCAAACGATCGGAAAAACCAAAATCTAAAGAAAAGTTCTGGAGAGGTCATTCTCTGAAGAGAGATGATGGTAACACGATGTATCCGCCGCAGACAAACGGCGAAGAAGACAACATTACAAATTCTTGAATTAATAATTAGGGTTTGAGTCAATGCTATTGGATATAGGCCTTAACGCTACTCTATGCAAAGGAACTTTTATTTTTATCATCTCAGGGCCTGACTGGTTCAACCGCAGCGGTTGCGGTTGCGGCTGCGGGAGTTTGCGGATGCGGGTGGTTGCGGTTTCTAGCGGTTTTAAGAGATTTATACGACTGGTTCTGCGGTTAGAAATTGGTGCGTTTGCAGGATACTTATGACTGATTAACTACCAAACGCAACAGCGGTTAAATAATAAATTAACAATATTTACATTTTATATCATTATAAAATATCAAAAATAATAATATTATAATAAATATAAAATTTATATTTAGAAAGTTATAGTTTAAACTTTTTAAAAATTATAGAAAATATTTTCATTTTAAAGTTTTATAATATTAATTAAAATATAATAGATATATTTTAGTATTTTTATAATTCTAATTTAAATTTTTTATTGAATATTTTATTTTTGTATTTAAATTGTTTTAGAAAAAAAAAAAATTATCCTCCCGCAACCGCCCGCAACCGCAAACGCTAGCTGGAACCAGCTTTTGAATTTATGAGGTTTAGAGCGATTTGGAGCGGTTTGGAGCGGTTTGAGCGATTGTTGCAAAACGCCAACAACCGCTACCAACCGCAAAAGCTGCGTTTGCGGGTGGTAGCGGGAAAACCAGTCATACCCTCAATAGTACCAGATTTGAGGGTATATTTTTTTGTTTTAACTTTTTTTGAGACATTTATTTTTTAAATAAAAATTATGATCTATATTAATTTAGATTTTGATCCGCAGTTCGAAAAGCGCGAGTTTTTTTCTGGTTAATAATAATTTGGTACGGATAGTGTTTTTGATTACGATTTATATTATTAAATTATTATATAATTTGTCAATTCTTTTATTTTGAGATTTTGTATGTACATTCATATCTCACAACATCATCTTTATATTTTTTATGCGTTTTATAAGAGTTAAATTTGTTAAATTGGTGAGACATAAGATTTACTTGGCATATTTTAGACTAATTTAATAATATATATTTGCATGGGTTTAATAGTTTTTACCAATGTTTTTATATTCGATCCGGACCTTCGGTCGAACCGGTAAATTCAGTGACCCGTATATAGTATTGTTAAAATTTAGTTAAAATCTGATATTTAAAAACCAGATAAACCCGTAAAAATCCTAAAGTCCGTCACTAAACTGTGATTCGACATTGGTTGACCCGATAAAAATCCATATAAAACTATTATATTTATTTTAAAATGATTCAACTTTTTTAATGTTTTTGTATTCGATCCAGACCCGCGGTCAAACTGGTAAATTCGGTGACCCGTATATAGTATGGTTCAGATTTAGTTAAAATCCAATTTTTAAAAACTAGATAATCCCCGAAAAAATTCTAAAGTCTGTCACTAACCTGCGATCCGACACTGGTTGACCAAATAAAAATCCATATAAATCTGATTATATTTGTTTTAAAATGATTCAATTTTTGATATATTTTTAATAGTACACAATTTGATAAACTATATGATTTGTGATTCTTTAAATTTTGATAATGCTTTTACTATATCGTTAAAATTTAATGAACTCTTCGGACTGGCCTATGGTGGAAGCAGGAGAAGCTTGGCCTAAGGCCAACTTTTATTTTTATGTTTTTTTTCTTGGTGAAATTATCATATATATTTTCTCATTTAACTACGTCCATTTATAATTGTGATCTCTGTTTTATTTTTTAAACATGACTTTGCGGTTTAACTTCATGCCCCATCATTTTTGTAAATATATATGTAAGCCCATTACCCTTCTTTAGTAAATCAAATATAAATACCACATTTTATTATGTTTGATTGGGGCCTCGAGATTGTTTGGAACAGTTGTGACTGTCTGACTGATACAACTAAATGGTCTGAGTGGTCGAGACTAATAGCAAAAAGAATGATCTAGGGGGTCCCGATTATTATGGAACAGACGTGGTTGTTACAAAATATATAAAACTAGTATGGTCTCCCGTGTTATGCTATGCACCGGGCATTATTATTTACTAATATTAAAATTATATAATATATAGAATTTTGTTATAAATCAAAACTGATGGATGTCCATAACCAGCCCGGTCCATAACCGGTCTATACATTTAGAGAAAGAGACGGTCCAATTGTAGAGAGAGAGAGGCGGCCATGACCTTAGGAGAGAGAGAGAGAGGCGACTTATGCTTTGGAGAAAATGAAACTCTATTTTTTTTTCCTTGTAATTGTTCTCTTTCCATTATTATGTATTAGTAGTTTTCCTAATCCTTGTTGGTTTAGGTTTTTGGATACTTTTCTTTTCTATGACTTGTAATCCTTATATAAAGGAACCCATGTTATGATTAATAAAACACATAACTATTCAGTCTTCAATCTTCTAATTACAACAAGTTATCATCACGATTGTTCTCTGCAATCTAAGCTAAAATCGCCAATCCCTTAAACCTAACCTAGCCGGCGACTTTAACCTAATCCCGACGAACCCTAATTCATCCTAGCTCGCGTTCCAGCTCGTCAGCAACCGATCAGCTCCATCCCTAAGGTGTTCCTGATCCTAGACGACCTCAGCCTCCGTTCGCATCACAGCCAGCTCGTGTTCCCGATCAACCAGCTCGTAATCCCGATCAGCCGCTTGCAAACCCGATAGGAAGCAGCTCGCGAATCCGATAGGAAGCAGCTCGCGAACCCGATAGGAAGCAGATGCGTCCCGTCCCGTTCAGCTCGCATCCGACGACAGCCAGCTCGCGTCCGTCCGTGTGCAGCTCGAGGTTCATCTGTTCTCTTTGGTGGTCCGGTTTCAACCCTACAAACAAAGGTATACCGATTAATCTAAGAACATAATGATCAAACCCTAAACCCCTAATCCATTATTATGGAAATCCAATGTTCTTGATAAACCCTAAAAATTGGTATAACGTAAAACTGATCATCTTATAATCCCTAGATTGAAATCGATTCCATTAGAACATGTTGATTGATTGTTCTGATCTGAATTATGAAAACCCTAAATCTTGGAATCGAAAACTCTAAAACCCTAAAGCTTGAAACCGATTTTAAATTGTTCTTGCTTGATTGAATGATTGATGAT
>NC_027752.1:20778880-20786810 GCF_000695525.1 Brassica oleracea var. oleracea
CATATGGATCACTGGATAAAGGACAACATTGTTCCTAAGCTGTTCATAGACTGAAACAAAGCAACTGCATATAGTGTATAATACTAGTAAAGGAGTTCTATAAGAACGATCAAATTCAGTCCATATGTAAACTAATAAAGAAATTTGAATTCCTTGTGTTTATGCTAAACCAACCTAAAGAGAGGTTAAAAAGGTTTATACAGATCTGTAACACTAGCATGGACCGACTAGATTGTGTACGGGCTAGTGGAAAAGAAAGATCAGCCCAAAGAAAGGTAATTCGAATTGCCTCAGCTTGCTACCTCGGATAGCATGTTCTCCATGGACACTCATGAGACAAGTTATGAACATGTATAAAAGAGGTCTATGACTCAACATGGATCGATCAGATTAGTGCATAGTCGATGGTAGTATAGAGAAAATTCATACAGTCCATTACCTACCAATCAGCATTTTAACATCGTTATAGGCGGCTAATAGCCAAAGAGAGTATCTGTGAGGATGTTTTTGGTCGAGGACCATAGTCCTACATGTCTGAACAAAGTATAGAGTGGTCGACAACAAAGGTTCACTTCTTGACCATGTACACACGATGTCAGAAAACATGAGAAAAAGACCGGAGAGGTCAAAGTGATCCAAGTATGGTCTAGTGATAACTCGGCCTATTTGTTCACTAAGTCACTTCCTACCTGTACGTTCAGGAAGCTCACGCATCATATTGGGATCCGTAGGCTGAAAGACCTCCACTGAGGTTCGTATCAGGGGGATTAGTACGTGTTGTACTCTTTTTCCTTCATCATGTTTTTGTCCCACTGGGTTTTTCATGATAAGGTTTTAATGAGGCAACATTAAGCGTATTACAATCCCTAAATGGTTATGGCATCCAAGGGGGAGTGTTATAAATCAATTGATGGATGTCCATAACCGACCCGGTCCATAACCAGTCCATACACTTAGAGAGAGAGAGACGGCCCAACCCTAGAGAGAGAGAGAGAGGCGGCCATGACCTTAGGAGAGAGAGAGAGAGGCGGCTTATGCTTTGGAGAAAGGAAAACTCTATTTCCTTTTCCTTGTAATTGTTATCTTTCCATTATTATGTATTAATAGTTTTCATAATCTTTGTTGGTTTAGGTTTTTGGATACTTTCATTTTCTATGACTTGTAATCCTTATATAAAGAAACCCAAGTTATGATTAATAAAACACAGAACTATTCAGTCTTCAATCTTCTAATTACAATAAATATGTTATTGATGTCAAAAAATGTTATTTTGAAAGTTAATAATTTTTTCAGATTATTGATGTCATTACCTCTTGTAGTCTTTCTGTTCATCTCTTATGTTTTTTGTCTTTCTTCATTTTCAGGATATATTTACTAAGAAGTTTTTATTTTTGCTATAAAAGATTGCTAACATTACATATGAGAAAAAAACGCAAAAGGGTATATTGATTCAAAAGTATACCAAACTAATATAGCCACGTTTTATAAGATTATGAATATGGAAGACAAACCTGAGGTTAAGGTCTTGATCTGGATAGCAGATATAGACCCTTCTTTTGTTTCTTCTCCACCTGAGTTTTTAAGTCACATATTTTACACCAGATTACTTTTTTTTTTAATAAGAACCACATTACATTTTTCTTCTGGTGCTTCTCAAATTTATTAGGGGCCTTGTTACTCGTAACTAAGTGTGCATTAAGATGAGCTTTGTACTTTCATTATTTGAATTGTCACCACCACAAAAAATAAACATATTTGAGTAAATTGTGAATTAATTTATTCCACTTTTCAAAGGTTATTAACCTGATTGGTTAGGTTTACCTTTTGTATCAGGATACTGCATCAAAATACGTAGATTTTCCAATATCTAGAACAACAAAAGAAATGAAATAGAAACTATAAGTAGGTGTTTGATAAAATAAAATAAAACTATAAGTAGGTGAGAGCATAGAAGAAAAAAGGTTCATGAACAAATTAACATTACACAAATTACCAGTTTAGCAAAAAAGAAAACATTACACAAATTATGATATGAGTGACGAAGTATTACTAACCTGGGTTTCAACTTTCATCGTCAACTTTTCTGTAACCTTCGCCAAAGAAATTCTGGGTTTTTTGTATTCTTTGAAAAGAACTTATCTCGAAAACTATTGTTGTTCAACTGCTTAGCCAGAGACTATGTCCATCCAGAATTGTACTCTCGTTAGAAACCAATCCATCTATCTAGTTAAAAATTGCAATTTCTTCAGACTTAGAGAGAGATAAGTGGAATCATGAGAATTTAGGAAACTGCAATGAATGTACGTAAAGATAAATTTGAATTTATACCTTAGTGAGTAAAATCTCAGAAAGATGAACCGTTCCAAAGATCGTGATGGTGTAGTATGAGAAATAAAAGGGATTTTATTTGATGTAGATTTTTATTTTATATTAAAAACAAATAGAAACAGTTTAAGAAACGAAAAAGCTTTATTTTTTTTATTTTTTTGCATTAAATATTTTGTTTAAACGGAATTGTTTTTTATTACTTTTAGAAAATTTTCCATGTGCCAATTAGTTTTAACTAGATAGATGTAAATTTTCAAATGTAATTAGATTTCTTTAAGTTGGACTATTCATTTATCAAATGGTCATTCTATTAACCAGCTTAGAAAATTTAGAATTTTTTATTTATTTATAAGATTTATGTGCATTTTATTTTTTTGTATGTTTGAACAAAGAAATTTATATTTAATTTTTAAATTATTTTTTATTTAAAATTTGTGTTAACTACTAACACTGATATAAATATGATTTTTATCTGTAACATATTTTTATTGTTTTATATCTAATTTATTTTAAATTGTGTGTTAAATATTAATTGGTTTGGGATGATATAATCAAGTTGTAAAAAATGGCAATTTATTGATTTTCAATGAAGATATAAATCGTTTTGAATATCCTCTAATGTTTAGCAGATATTATAGGTGAGGAAAACATTTCCAAACATGTAAGTTTTATTCTCAATAATTATAAAAAATGTTAGGAATAAAACTTAATTTGATTGTTGTTACTAGGGGCGGACGTTCGGGTACCCATTCGGGTTCGGTTCGGTTCTATTCGGGTTTTGAATTTTTTGGGTTAAAGATTTCAGCCCCATTTGGGTATTTTTAAATTTTGATTCAGATTCGGGTCGGATCTTTGCGGGTTCGGTTCGGGTTCGGATAACCCATTTAAATAATTTCTAAAATTTTAAAATTCATTATATACTTTAAATTTCTCAAAATTTATAAATAAAATAATATATTACGAATAAATTTGAACAACATATGTCAAAATGCCTAAAATTAAAATATAAATTGGTTTGGTTTAAATATTTTGATATAGAATCAACAGATATTTCAAGTATTTTTTTGTGTTTTCAGTATATTTTAGATATTTAGACATTTAATTTTGACTATTTCTTTATATTATCAAGTATTTTAGACACCTGAAAAGTATCTTATATATTTTGAATGTTTTTAATATACATTAATTCTAAAAATAATTAATGTATTTAGGTATATAAATTTATTTCGGATATATTCGGGTAGGCGAAATACTTATGTTTGGGTCGGATTCGGTTCGGTTTCGGTTCTCTAGATACCAAAATTTTAAACCCGTTCGGATATTTAATCAATTTGATTCGGGTTCGGCACTATTTTTTTAGATCGGGTTTGGTTTGGTTCTTCGGATTTGGTTTTTTTGTCCAGCCCTTTTTGTTACTTGTTATGAAAGGCCGTAAACTGCAAAGCCCATCTACTTATATGAAATTTTATATAATTCCATTTTGTCAAAAGGTTTTAGATTGGAAGTGGATCCCGATTGTAGTGATTACAAAATATTCAAAGCGTAGAAAAGCAGTTTCTGAAATATAATTAGATTTTTTTTAATGTTTAAATAAAATTAGATATGGTTATATAAAAAGAATAACAAGTGCCTCTTTAAATAAAAAAAAATAAATAATTGGACATAACATTTATCAATAGATCATGATCTTGCTTTAATAGAATAGACACGAAAGAAACTCCATATCCAAAAACAACAAATAACTCAACCTGATACCTGTAAGGTACCACAACAGAGAACATAAAGAAAAACAACATACAAGGGATGTGTCTCATTTCACCAGTAAACACATGGCTAAGCCAAAGAGAATCCCACTGAGCAACATAAGATTGGGTCATTGCGTGCGATTATCCCTCGGCACACTTTCAGCGATTCTGGTTGCTGGATTGTTTCTTGAAAATGTAACATGAGCGAAACTCCATGTCTCCATACCACTCAGCAATCTGAGAATAGTAGAAGAGAGCTTCTATAACCAGGAAAAGTTTTGAGGGTGAAGAAGAATCTCCCTTGCTAGTTCAAAGTCTGCTTCAAAAATGATATTTTTCTGCCGAGTGATGTTCATGCTTTCAACCATCCATAAAAAAAATTCAGTTTAGCTTCTCTTTTTGACTAGTACCAGAGTAAGCTCTTCGACTATGTGACTACACAGCACCCGTAGCATCACATAGAATCCATGAGGCCCCACTGATACGAGAGCTGGCCGACCAAGAAGAACCAATGTTGTATTAACCGATTCTTGGAGAGAACGTTTCCATGACATTGAATGTACCGTTGACTGAATCTCCAGGGCTGACGATCTAGTGTCAGGGTTATTGACGGAGAACCAGGGGTCTGCATCTTTCTTAGCTGGAGACAGTATAGAAACAGAGTCATACTTTGTTTCCTAAAAAAACAAGAGCGTTAAGGGCCTTCCAAAGGTGCCATAGAATCCAAGGAAAGATTTTGACAAGATCTGCTTAATGTCTCTTCCTTGTATTGATTACCACCAGATGGAACATGTTTAGAACACCGAGCCTGGTGAGAAACCTTGGGCAGGAAGTGGGATGCCAGACAAAGTCGAAGTTTCCTCTGCCACAAGGCATTCAAATAGGACGTGACAAATCATCTCCGATGAAGCCCCACACGCAATACACGTTGGATCAACTGGGATGCATCAAGAACTTTATCTTTCTTTCACTCCCATAGCACCAGACAGAGCCTCCCACAGAAAGTGGTTCAACTTTGTTGGGGCTTTAGTTTTCCAGATTTCACGCCAAAGTTATCTTTTGATAGGAGGAGTAGATCTAACAGGCACATGGTGAAAGTTCTCAAAATTTCTAACAGCTTGTAACCACTTTGAGATGTGTAACCACCATGTTTTGTGAAACCCCAATGAACCATATCCGTATCTCTCCAAGATGGTTTAAGGTTGAGAATCCTCTCTGCATCTTCCAAAGCAAAGGTATTCCTAATTTTAGTTTCGTCCTAGATCCTTGTGTTTCTGAGCATCAGGTCTGAAACCTTTAGTGTTAGATCAACAATACTGTCTTGCCTATCATCAGGGGCCTAGGTATCGTGTCCATTATCCAACTATCCGACCAGACGTTAGTCTCAGTTCTTGGGCCAATGGATGTGATCAGTCTCTGCTTCATTAAGTCTCTACCATGCATCAAGCTACACCAAGCATAAGACGGTCTGCTTCCCATACGGCCATACCACACGTCAAAAAACTCGAGTTCTTGAAGTACTTACTTTTCAGGATCCTAGCCATCAAGGAATCTGGGTCATAATATTTCCAAGCAACCCAAGAAATTTTCTCTTTATTGTCACCACTACTCCACCAAAATTCTATCATTGCGCTTGTGATCTTGTCACATAGATACTTTGGCAGCTTGAACACTGACATAGCCTACACCGGTAACACTAGCGCCAATTGATTTAAGGAGAATCTCATTCCTCCATGTGACAGAGATTTCGCAAACCAGCCTATGAGCCTACCTTGAAGCTTATCTTTAATAAAACCCAAAAGCTTACTCTTCAAACCTTTTACAGATTCTGGTAAGATCAGGTAAGTTCTTTCTCCTCCTAGTAAGTTCTTTGTCCTCCTTCCTTTGAAATCCCCAAAATACTTTTGATTTCGTTCTTCACGTTACCAGCCACTTTCTAACCAAAAATTATGGACGATTTGAATTGGTTAATAACCTATCATGAGGCCTCTCCGTATGACTGCAGTATACACATCAATTCATTGCTATCGTTTGTTGAAGCCTGACATAACAACAAACTGTCATCGGCAAATAAAAGGTGATAAACCAAAGGACCATCATGATCCAGCGAAATTCCCTGTAAACAACCTGTAGCTTCCGCATGATTGAGAGACTTCACTAGAGCCTCAGCGCACATGATGAAGAGAAAGGGAGAGAGTGGATCACCCTGAACCCTCTTTCTGGTATAATGAAACCATGAGCTTGACCATTGAGTAGGGCCGAATAAGACACTGTAGAGATACATGCCATCACCCATCGAATCCAAACTCTACTGAAACCCAACTTTCCAGCATTTCTAAGAACCACCATTCAACTCTGTTATAAGCTTTCGACATATCAGTTTTGATGGTCATAACTGTTTCTTGAAGCGTGAACCAGGTCATGAGCGACTGTAATATTGTCTGAAATGAGTCTTCCAGAGACGAAAGCTCCTTGTGCGTCCGAGATAAGAGCCAGAAGTAGGCCTGGGCATTCGGGCCCTCGGGTCGGGTTCGGGTCGGGTCTTCTCGGGTTCGGGTCGGTCGGGTCTTAGTATTTAGGACCCGATAGGGTAATTTGAAATTTTTGATTCCGGGTCGGTTCGGGTCGTACCGGGTTTGGGTCGGGTCGGGTCGGTTTTATACTTTTGGAACCGTTAATACCCGAGTAGTTTCGGGTCTTAAAATTTTTGGGTCGGGTTCCGTGTTTTCGGGTCGATTTTCGGGTTTTCGGGTCTTTTTAAGGTTTTTCGGATCGGGTTTCTTCAATCTCGGTTCGGGTATACTGTATTTGGGTCC
This sequence comes from Brassica oleracea var. oleracea, assembly GCF_000695525.1. NCBI lineage: Eukaryota > Viridiplantae > Streptophyta > Magnoliopsida > Brassicales > Brassicaceae > Brassica > Brassica oleracea. Next base: position 20,785,770 of record NC_027752.1, read on the forward strand.
AACTTACCCTATATACCCGAGAAATTACCATATATTCATGTAACACAACCTGCAATGCTTCAAAAGTGCAATAAGATTCTTTGACAATTTTCAAACATCATACCTTCATAAAAAACAACAAGTTCATAACAATACCACAGGTCCACAACTTAGTACCAGAATCACAATATAAAACGACTAAGGACAAGCTTTACCATAAGTATTAAGTAGCCATAAGAAGTTTAAAAACTGAAGAAGTGCAAATTCAAAAACAACAACAACAAACTGATACTCATTACTCAGTCTCAGTCTCAAACTCTTGACTCTTCTAATGCGCAACAAACCAGCAAGGCAGCAACATTCAACCTTAAAACACATGTTCAAATTCTGAAACACAAAGATCAGTGGTCATTGAGTAACATAATGGCAATTGAGTAATGAACATTGGACATACAAATTAACGAGATTAGAAACCAGAAATTATACCTCTCATAAGATCATCTTGCTCTTCTAACAGCTTAAGCATTTGTTCCTTTCCTGTGATTCCTTTTCCTTTGAGTCTAAACTCACATTTGGGCCACTGCTCTGTGCACATTAATACTTCAATCATAAAATGAGTCAAACATCTTCTACTTGGATCTAAAATGCGTCCACTGGTGCTGAAGACAGATTCAGATGCAACTGAACTCACTTGCATTGCAAGTACATCCCTAGCTAACACTAATAGAACTGGATACTTTGCACAATTAAACCTCCAGAAAGAGAGTACATCATACTCTGAACCGGCTATAAGATTTGGAATCTCCACATTCTCTTTCAAGTACATATCCAACTCACTAGTTTTTTCTTGAAATCCTGTTTCTTGAACAAGCTCTTTGTAGATGTCATTCATGCTCTCATAAGCAAGGCCATTACCAAGTACTGTCCGCTGAGAAACTTCCTCTCCTAACTGATCATGTGACTGAGTTTGAGATTGAGAAGACGGTCTATGAGATTGAGACTGAGAAGATGGTCTTTGAGATTCACCAGCACTGCCGCTACTGCAACTGTTGTACTGATCAA
>NC_027752.1:20786910-20811052 GCF_000695525.1 Brassica oleracea var. oleracea
AGGACCAGGAGCAGTGCTTAAAGCACTAATGTTCCTTGTTACTGTGATGATCGCATGATACAACTTATGTGCAGTAATATGATTTGATGCAGACAGAACCAAAGTAGCCTGGTAGAAAATAATTAAGAATTGGACTAACATATCAACAGCTTCCCAATCCTCTTTACTTGGTGGTCCAACTCGTTTTTGTCCATCCACAATCTCTTTGAAGTAGTCGTTGTAGGGCTTGTCCTCAGCTTCCATCTTCTCAAAAGCCACCTTGAACTTTAATGCTTGCTCTAGCATCAAATAGGTCGAATTCCACCTAGTTTTCACATCCAAAGGTAAGCTTCCTCTCTGAAGTCTTCATGACTCTATATGTCGCTCAAAAGAAATCTGCCTCTGAGTTGAAGACCTCACAAAATAAATGCCATTACGAATGGCATTGACACTGCTCTCTATCTCCAGCAAACCTTCTTTAACGATCAGATTGAGAATGTGAGTAGCACACCTAAAATGCAGATACTTCCCATCAATAACCAATGCATCAGCGCCATTTTTCTCAATAAAAGCTTCAGAAACCGCCTCAATGCAGAAGAATTAGCTGTGGCATTATCTACGGTTATGCCATACACCCTTTTGATATCCCATTCCTCTAAGCAATCAAGAAGTACCTTAGATATTGTTGAACCTTTGTGATCATACACATTCTTGAATCCAATGATGAGCTTCCTCAATGTTAAATGGTCAGAAGCACAATCGATGCCCTTCTCTGTGTATTGCATTATCAATATATACGGGTACAAATGTATCTCGTGAATCAATCATAATAATTACAGAATATAATGTTTCCTATTCTATCAGTCCCCCGCAGTCGTAGCGTAAGGTGGATGGACGCTGAGACTGGATCAAAAGCTGGTGAAGAGTGAAGAAGGAAGTCCTTTTGTGAAGATGTCTGTGTATTGATGAGCTGAGGGGACATGTAGTACGCGAACTGTACCAACGGCAACACGTTCACGAACGAAGTGAATGTCGATCTCGATGTGTTTGGTTCGTTGGTGTTGGACGGGGTTGGTGGAGAGGTAGATAGCGCTGACGTTGTCGCAATAAACTATTGTTGCTGTTGATACTGGGCGATGAAGTTCAAGAAGAAGGTTTCTGAGCCAGATTGTTTCGGCGACAGCGTTAGCAACACCACAGTATTCAACTTCCGCACTCGAACGCGAAACCGTAGGCTGACGTTTTGATGACCAAGAGACGAGGTTTTCACCGAGGAACACACAATATCCAGAGGTTGAGCGACGTGTTGTTGTGCATCCAGCCCAATCGGCGTCTGAGTAGGCGGTGATTTTGGAGATGTCTGTTGCTTTGAGGTGAATGGCATGTGAGATTGTTCCTTTGATGTAGCGGAGTATGCGTTTTAAAGCATTTAGATGAGGCTCACGAGGGTCGTGCATATGAAGACATATTTGTTGGACAGCATAAGCGATATCCGGATGTGTGAAAGTGAGGTATTTTAAGGCACCAGCAAGACTACGGTAGAGTGTGGGATCAGTGACGGGTGGTCCAATATCTGCTGGTAGTTTTGAAGATGTGTCGACCGGTGTCGCTGAAGTATTACAGTTTGTCATTCCAGCACGATGAATGATGTCTGCAGCATAGTTTTGTTGGCTTAAGAACATTCCTTGGTTTTCCCTGCGAATAGAAATACCAAGAAAATAGTAAAGTTTGCCTAAATCAGTCATCGAAAATTCAGAGTTGAGAGATGTTATGATCGACCGTAAGAGAGAGGTGGAAGATGCAGTAAGTCCAATGTCATCGACGTAGAGAAGAAGATACGCCAAGTCTTTTCCACGACTGAGAATAAATAAGGATGCATCGGTCTTGCTTTGCTTGAAACCGATTTTTGTTACAAAATTTGCAAATCGTTGATTCCACGCTCGGGGAGCTTGTTTAAGGCCATAAAGTGCTTTCTTCAGGAGACATACATGGTTTGGCCGAGTGGGATCCACAAATCCAGGAGGCTGATGCATATACACTGTTTCGTCTAAGTCGCCGTACAGAAAAGCGTTTTTGACATCTAATTGGTGCACATGCCAGTCAAGAGAGACAGCTACATGTAGTACTGTGCGAATGGTTGCTGGTTTTACGACTAGACTAAATGTTTCTTCACAGTCAATGCCAATTTGTTGTGACTTTCCATTTGCGACGAGACGAGATTTGTGTTGTTTAAGGTGGCCCTCTGCATCAAACTTATGTCTACAAAGCCACATAGAACGCACAATGTTAGTGTTTAAAGGGCGTGGGACAAGAGTCCACGTGCCCCTTTCAATTTGAGCATCATATTCTACTTGCATTGATTTGTTCCAGTGCTTATCTTTTGCTGCTTGCACATGAGACGAAGGGAGAGGAGAGATCGTATCTGTGTGAAGAGAGAAAATTTGTTTCTTCTTGGTAATTCCGCTCCGGCTGCGAGTTTGAATACCCGAAAGAGGGACATGAGCAGAGGGAGCAGAAAGATCAGAGGGAGCAGAAGGATCAGCGGGAACAGAAGGAGCAGCATCATTTGATGAGCTACGAAGAGGTGAGGGAGCAGAGGCGTTGGTTGCCAATGACTGAGTTGAGCGGTTTAAGTTGTGAGGATTACGTGGAGGTGGAGGAGGAATGGGAGCTGTCTCTGGTGGAGAAAGAATTGAATGGGAAGTAGGAGTTTGAGACGTGAGAGAGTGGGGATACGGGTGGGAGGAGGTTGTAGTAGACGATGAAGATGAAGATGTTTGATTTTCAAGAGATTGGAATGGGAAAGAAGTTTCATCAAAAATAACATGGCGAGAGATAATGATGCGCCTTGTTTGGATGTCTAAACAGCGATAGCCACGATGGTTTATTGGATATCCAATAAAAACACACTTTGTTGAGCGCAGAGAGAGTTTATGAGAAGCAGTGGCGAGAAGGTTTGGATAGCATAAAGAGCCAAAAATTCTTAGGTGATCATAGGAGACTGGTTTTTGGAAAAGACGTGTGAATGGGATTTCATTGTCTATGGCAGAGGATGGAAGGATGTTAAAGAGATGAGTTGCCATATGCAGAGCTTCAACCCAATACGAAGGAGGCATATGAGCTTGAAGGAGGAGGACACGGATAATGTTGTTAACTGTTCGGAGCGTTCGTTCAGCACGTCCATTTTGCTGAGAGGTGTGAGGGCAAGAGAAACGAGATTGAATGCCATGAGAGGATAGAAAGAGTTGGAATTCTCTGCTTGTATATTCTCTGCCATTGTCGCATTGAAAGGATTTGATGGTTTTCTTAAACTGAGTTTGAACATATTTGTAGAAGTGGAGAAATTTGGTGAAAACCTCACTTTTTTGACGCAGAGGATAAACCCAAAGAAAATGGCTATATTGATCCAAGAAAATAACATAATATCTTATTCCACTGACACTCGGGACCGGAGATGTCCAAATATCGGAGTGTACAATATCAAAACAGAGAAAACTTTTGAAGTAGAAGAGAAAAACGGTTGCCGTGTATGTTTCCCTAGCTGGCAGGGATGACACAAGGGAGACATAGCTGGCTGAGAACACTTAAGAAGACCAGAAGAAATAAGCAAACGAAGAGTAGAGTTCCCGGGGTGACCGAGACGGCGATGCCAATCAGAAGAAGAAGGAGATGTCCAGATAAGAGCATGATGAGAGGATGGTGTAATGGAGTAGAGAGGTCCAATGCTGTTACATCGGATAATCGGAGCTCGAGTTTGAAGGTCCTTGATAAGAAAACCGAAAGGATCAAATTCAACAGAGCATGAGTTATCTTTTGTAAATTGTCTAACAGAAACAAGATTTTTTAAAATTCTAGGACAGAGTAAGACATTTCTAAGAATGAGAGAACGAGAAGTGGTTGAGATGGATGAGTTTCCTATAGCTGTTGCTGGAAGGTTGGAACCATTTCCAACAGTAATTAAGGGAAGAGAGTTATTATAAGAAGGAGACATGGGTGATATAAAGATCATACCGGGCTGCGAAGTAAGATGCGCGGTTGCACCTTTATCCATGTACCATCCTGAATCGTTTGGGTCTTGCAGTGTCATAGTATTGAAGGCACTCGCAAGTGTCTGAGACGTCTGTGCTAAGTAGAAAGCACCACGTTGTGGTTGAGGCATGGAGCCGAGGATTCCTGGTTGAGCAGAGGCATATGGTGGCACAAACGTCTGAGGCTGAGAGTTAAGACGCCACTGGTGTTGTTGCCAGAAAGGTTGCTGTTGTTGTTGCTGCCACTGCCATGGAGGCTGATACGAGTTGCGATTCCAGTTTTGGTTGTAGTTGTTGCGACCACGCCCATGACGTCCTCGGTTTCCTCTGTTGCGGTGTCCTCCTCTTTGATTATTAGAGTAGCTGTGTGGGTTAGAGTAGTCAGGTGCCTGTGACTGGTGATTCGGTGTGGTGGTGAGAAGAATCTGAGGTGATGAAGAGTTGTCGTCGTTGTTGGCGGCGGTGTTACATTTTGTTTTAAGCCGAGATTCTTCATCCACAAGCATTGATCTAGCATTACTAAACGTGCAAGGAGGGGATCGATGTTTAATAACATTGATGATGTTGTCAAATTTGGAGCTGAGCCCATTGAGAAGGTGCATGACCAGAGCACGATCAGAAACAGGAGAGTCGACGTTCGTGAGCATATCAGATATAGATTTCAGCTTTTGACAGTATTCATGAACAGACATGTCTCCGATGACGAGATTGCGGAGCTCATTCTCCAGTTGTATGGCTCGTGCTTCTTTGTTGTCACGAAACAAGTTTTCGAGTGTAAGCCATAGCTCACGAGCCGAACTTTGCGTTTTCAAAACTGAGTTGAGAAGAGATTCAGAGATTGTGCCGTAGATCCACATCTTGACGGTGTTGTCAAGTTGGTGCCAGTTTGTGTCTGTAGGTCCAGTGGGTAGAGATGAGCCATCAATGTGACCTGTAAGAGAGAAACTCAGACAATGAGTTTCAAGGAGGATACGCCATGAATCGTAGTTCATCTTGGCCATGTCAAGCTTGATTGGTATGTGGGCTTGAATCTGAGTAAGACATACAGCAGAAGGTGTAGTAGCCACCATTACAGTGATTTTTGCGGTGATCGTGAGTAAAGGAGAGAGAAGGGTTTTGGTTCAAATAAAACAGAGACTGACAGAAAAGAAAACAGAGACAGACAGAGAAAAAAAAAAGTTGCAGATTTCAGAATAGAGAAGGAAGAAGGAGGTTGAATGGGCGGCTAGGTTTAGAGTGTTAGCTCTGATACCATGTTAAATGGTCAGAAGCACAATCGATGTCCTTCTCTATGTATTGCATTATCAATATATACAGGTACAAATGTATCTCGTGAATCAATCATAATAATTACAAAATATAATGTTTCCTATTCTATCACTCAAATGCCATGAGCTGTCTATAAAATGAGCCGTAATCACCATGTAACTGGCACCGGTATGAGGAGCATTCCAAATATCAGTCGTCAGTGACAGCCGTTGATTGTTCTCCTTAATAATCTTCTTCATTGTCTCTTTCTTTTTCACAAAAGTCTCAACAATATCTCGGGTCGCTGTTCTTCTAGAATGAGGCACGTAAAGCTTAGTCCTGTTGCAGAAATTCCTCCAAGCTACGCTCTCCACCCAAGATAAAGCCAACTCTCCAACAACCATCATCTCATTTGTCGCCTCTCTGAAGACAAATTCAGAAACTTTGTACACTCTGATGTTACCATCGTCGACATCTAAAGCACCTTGATTATTGTCTTTGTTCACAGACCGCCATGCTTCGTAAGCCTTGCACGCAATATTAACATGTTTCTTCAAGCTTGTTGTTCCTGATTTTGTTGCACACGCCATCTCCTTCCCACAATAGTTGCAGACGGCTCTATCATTATCTTCTTTCTTTCAAGTAAAGTGTTCTCAAACCTTTGACGTCCTTTTCTTTTCTGACCTTGAACCACTATAGCCTTCTGTTTTCTTACGCTTGCCTTTGTTACGAGAGATTGGTGTCTGAACTTCATCTCCTTCGAGATCATCATCACATGAAGACACCATCTGCATTATATACAAGACAAGATTAAAAACAATTCTAGACAAGACCAACAAGTTACAAGCTTACAACAAAGAAACATAGAGCATAACATATTCAAGTTTCAAAACAAACAAACTTTGTTTAACAAAGAGTCAAAGAACAAACACAACATAATGTCTCATAATAAGACTCAAAGTCTCAAATTCAAATCGGGAATCAAGGAAGAAGAAACAAAACTTAATCGTAATCAAACAGATTAATCAAAACCATAAACAAAAATCAACATTCAACATTCAACACTCAAAGCCATAAAAAAAAAGAATCACAACTAAAGTTCGAGACTTACCCTAAATCGATTTGTAGACAACGCTGTTGAGGAAGAAGACGCTAGGGTTAAAGGTCGTTGCCGTTGATGAAGAACTTGATTCTGATTCTGATAGGATTCCAGTTTGGTGATGTTTGATTTTGGATTTATTGGTTATAAATCGACAACAAACTCTTCGAATCAAACGCTTATGGGGGAGTGGAAGGGGTTCACGACACGAGCAAAAAGGGCTAAATGTGCATCGGGGATGTGAAAAACCTATCTACAAGTGGTTTAGTCTGGTTTAGGGCTTTTAATTCGGGTCTACAAATACCCGATTGGGTATAGGGTACGGTCCGGGTCGGGTCTCCTATCTGCGGGTCATTAGAATCAAGACCCAATAGGGTAATTGGCCTCTACCCGTACCCGACCCGAACCGGGGTTTTCGGGTCGGTTCCGGTTCGGGTTTTCGGGTTCGGGTAAAATGCCCAGGCCTAGCGGGAAGTATTACTTTCAGGCGATCACAGAGTATGCTCGACATAATCTTTGATTTGTTAGTTCTCAAAGCCACATATAATTGATCCTCTTTGTTTTTTCAAGAGTTTGATTCTTTAAATTAGTGTTTTTTCGCTCTACGACATTGTCTTTTTTTTTTAATTAGCTACTTTGTCTTTTTCTATGAAGGAATATTTGTTGTAATTTTTAAAAAGCTATTTCTATTATCCACCATATCTTAACTAATCTAGTAATCAAATTGATTGTTTCACCAAATTTGTTTCCAATCACAACTTTTGCTTTCAAAATCTAACAAAATTTAGAGTATAGCATATGTCCTTAAGAGTATACCAGATCTTGCTCTTATTTTCTTCTCATTAGCTGATACTTGTTTTGCTCTTCGGTGTAGGTAGCCTTTCTATCATCCAGATTTGAGAATCATTTAGCCGCAGACCCAAACCATTTCTTTATACTTAAAATCCGGAGCTTTAACCAAATAGTATTGGCCTAGTAGTAAAAGAGCTCCAACTGGAGCTTACGCCATGGGTTCGATTCCCTTTGACTATCTAGCCGTGCTATATTAATGGTTTAGTTGCGTATCCGGATACAAGACCTCGTGGAATTAGTTTTTAGGACTAGAAAGCCTTTAAGATCCCCCACGTCTATCAAAAACAAAAAATTCAGAACTTTTTCATTTATCCACATTCATTAGAGTTACAAGCTCCTAGATTACAAGTGATTAGTACATTTCATAAATATGTTTTTCCAATTAATAAAAGTTGGTTTTTAATTTGACCACTAGACAGCATACTTCGACAAAATAGTAATATAATAAAAATTTCTTAACTCTGAATAAACAAAGTTGCTAGTTTTTGTTTTTAATAACATTATGTATGATTTATAAAGTTTTGGATTTAAATTGGTGAAATATTGATATTGAATATAAACAAAATAAGACTGTTGAATTTAAATAAAAATTATAGTATCTTATCCGACCTTGTAAGTCCGATCCAAACAAATCAGCTAACTTTTTGGTGTTTGGTCAACAATTTGCTAATTTCTATATCAATCTGATATCTTTGTTTTCTTGACAAAAATTCCTTTGTTTTTGGTCAAACTTAACCAAATTATATATCAAGAAAAAGAATACATGTTCATTGTTTCTCACATGCAAAAAAAAAAACAATCTTCGCAACACACAAATCAAAATATTACAAATAACAAAACATGGCTGCAAAATATAATTCAGTGATTGTAGTTTTTCTGGTGGTGATGATGATAATGGCGATGGAAAAAGTTGACGGAGAAACATCGGCTGAATGTCGTGAACGTTGCAGTCAAAGTTGTGCCATGACTGAGGCGCTTCCGGCCAAATGCCTCCAGAGTTGTTACAGAAGATGCCAAGGCTTACCATCTCATACAATAGGTAACTATTTCTTTATGTTTATTTTAACCAAAAAAATAAGACAAAAAAGTTTTTTAAAAATGCCAAAACAAATGTAGAATTTATGATTATTGTGATGTTGTATAAGTTATAACTATAGAAAATACATTTCCTCTTTTTATCAACGAATATATTATTAGATTGAATTTCAATAAACGATACTATTGTTTCAATTAAATGATCGGAATACTCTTTGAAAACAAAAGATGAAAACATTATGAGTGAATGGAAATTTTAAACGATAACGTTTTATTTTGAAAACGTGAAGTATCATTCATTAGTTAAGTGGTTTAAATCTAAAAAAATAATTGCATTGTCTGTTCGAATAAATTTCATATAATGTGTTTAAGCAATATAACCTTGTAGGAATATGTCCCTCAGAGAATTATTTTCAAACACAATATATTGTATAAAGATTATTGCATTGCAGGGTATTATTTCATTGTCAAATTTTTAAAAAATTATACTATTTTAAAAGAAATTTATTATAAATAAAATAAACGATGTTTTCACTTTGGAAATGCAGGCATAGAAGAAATGAAGTCATGAATCAGTGTAGGACTCTTGGAAAATACATTCATAAGAAGCATGAATCAATTTTAACAATATTAAACAAAAATAAACTTAAAACCACTTATCTCTTTTTATTTCTATCTTCAAAATTTATTCAAATTAGAATTAAAAAATAACATAAACGTTATAATGTGTTTGTGGAATATAAGACCTCGCAAATTTCTGAAAATCAATTTTTTATGACTTGTTGGTTTTCAAAGCCGGTTTTCAAAGCCATATACTGGGCCTCCTCGACTCCACATTGTTATTCTCATAGTTTGATTCCGTAACTTAAACTTGTACGTTCCCTTTGTCTCTACTACTTTTTTGTCTTCTTCTGTGAAGGAATATTGTTGTAATTTCACAAAAGCTATTTCTATTGTACTTCCCGGATATCGTTTATCCACCAAGTCTTAACTAACCCAGAAATCGAATTGATTGTTTGTTTCAGCAAATTTGTTTCCGATCACAACTTAAAGAATGCTTTCAAAATCTATCAAAAACTTAAGAGTAGACCACATGTCCTTAGGAATATACCATATCTTGTTCTCAGTAGCTGACACTTGTTTTGCTCTTTGGAGGAGGTAGTCTTTCTATCACCCAGCTTGGACAATCATTTAGCCACAGACCCAAACCGGTATCTTTATGCTTAAAATCCGGAGCTTTTTCATTTCTCTACATTCATTAAACGATTAGTACCCTGCAGTAAATATGTGAAAATACAAAGGTTCTTTAACATTTTTCCCCACCTTGTTCAATCTGTTGTCCCACCACTTATTCATGTTTTCCACCAAGTCCTTCCATGATTCCTCTCCGGCTACACATATTTTACAGAAGCAAAGATTGGTTTATACAACAGTAAGAAAAATAAACTTCAGTTTCAACAGTAAGAGAACTTCAGTTCCTTACCCTTTGCTTGTTTAGCGTATTTTGACCTGACAGGAACATCGAACTTCAGGGCTTTAAGATCAGACAATATCTCATTGGGAGCCTTGTTAAGCCAAAGCGCTTCAGTCCCGTCTTTCTTCTTGAAATCAGGGTGTCTAGGATTCACCTGTAGACAGACGAATTAAGCAAAAAAAAAGGGAACAACTTGGGAAAAATCTATCACGGAATGTAACAAATCTATTACCGATCCATTCTGTTTGCTTTCGCGGTAATCACACCATTCATCCGGTTTACCAACAAGATCCAACCAGACATCAGTTTGAGAATCTCTTTTCTTGAGAAGGCTAGCTAAAAGAAACAAGAATACGAAATGTTCATCAATTTTTAAATAGCCAATCCCATAGGGAAACATGATCGACACACTTACCAGAATGCTTAAGCACGCTTTCTTTTTGTTCCAAGGGTGGCAAAACTTTTGGTAGGGTTTTAGAACCCTGAATGTAGTGGAGATCACTAACCATTATCTGAATCATGGAAACAAACATTAAAAAAAGAAGTAATAATCCACTCCAAAACCAGATGATAAACTGATAACATCGTCTCTGTTATTCTTACATGAACATAAGCTTGATCAGGCTTTGCTCCAGCTATCTCACTGGCATCCACAAAGATCTGTCCCGTGATATGAACCCGATCGTTTTTCTTCAAATGACAGTTGGCAGTATGAGCTAAATCCCCTTCGAATATTACTGGAATCCTGATTTCACATATGAGAGTCGAAACCATTTGAATTCAATTTCATGGCTTCGGTTTATTTTGGGTTTGAATTAAAAAAAAGCTTTGAAAAGCCTAACCAGAATTTATGAACTGAATCAGAGTTTGGATCCGACCCAGAACCAGATGGAGGTCCGTGAGTGATGACGGTGCCTGCCCAGAAGCTTCCGTCGGGCTTGGCGTGGAACTCGACGTGTTGGTTCACGTACCCGATCAGATCGGTACAGTTGGCGATTTTGGGCTGGTATGGTATCTCAGTCGGTCTTGGCCACGTCGCCGGCGACAATGACTCAGTGATGCTTCCTCCGTGATTACGGCTACTACTTTTCTTCCCGGAGAAGGTCGAGTGACATCGCTGAGACAAAACCCATGATTGTCTTGCTCTTGAATTCAACAAGGGTCTTGTTGATTTCGATAGTGATCGTACAATAAACTGCATTTTCGCGAAACGATTGAAGTTTTAGGGTTTATGGGGTTTTCTTTTAAGCCCCCTCCCTCTTTCTCGGCAACCTTTCGTTATAAAACGCTGTAGTTTTGTCGCAAAATGACATTTTCCCACTTAACGTTTTGTAATAAGACTAAGCAGGAGTGTTCGGGTATCCCATCCGGTCCGCCGTATTAGTTTTTTTTTTATTCAGTTTACAAGCTTTAATAAGAGTCTGTAGATTCTTTGACTGTTAATCAATTTCCGAATTCATTTTAAATTTAATTAATAACACTGCAGATTCATGTAAGAACATGAAATTTAGTATTTAAAATAACTAGGTTTTAATTGAGTTTTTCTAACTATGTTTCTCTGATAAGATATTTAATGAACTAACATCTTAGTCGTTTTAATAATTATTTTGGTATAATATATAGCAATAAAATTTTATAAATATTACTAGATTTTGATCCACTCTTTTAAAATGCAGAAATAACTTTTTAATAAAACGAAAATCATTTTTGATAAAATTCAGTCTAATAAAAAAATTGGAATTTTGATATTTTATTTAGTGTAGATGATATTACTATTTAGTTGTATTACTTTGTATTTATAGTAAAATGAAAAATATATATAATATATAACATTTTTTTTTCAAAATTTTGAACGTGTACCGTAAAGAATTAAGAGAATAAAAAAAGATCAAAGCATAACAAACCCATACACTGAAAAAGAATGGCGATGTTCGTGCTATATATTTTCATTCAACTAAACAATTTGGCTGAATTATTCAACAAGATATTTACAAAGGCGGATAGCCTAGCACGCAGTGTCAGGAAGCAACCGTTTTTCGTTATTCATATGGATCAAGATCTTCCGGTTTAGTTCACAGAGTCGGCACGAGTCATAAGTTGTTGACAAAAAAAAATTCAACAAAATATTATTCAATGCTACTTCTACGAAGTTGGTTCATCTTATCGGATTATGCTGGTTCAAATATCTCGACAAATTCATCACACACTACACTCATTTTCACTTGACTATAGTTTTTTTTCATTTTTCTGATAAAATTTTTAATGAGACAACATAAAGTACTTTAATATAATGGAAATCAAAGATAAGTGTTATAATATTGAAGTGATGTGTATTACGAAGTGTTATAGATTGACTTAATTTCCAAGTTTATTTGTTCTCCAAATTCTACTTGTACTTGGTCTCTGGGCTATTGCATATTTATATAAAAGATTCATTATCAATGGAATAAAAACATATAAGTTTTTTTTCTTTCTCTTCTTTAATTACAAAAGATACATCAGTTATTTCTTATTGTCTTTTTATTTACAAAACAAAAACTATATGTAAAGTACTTACTAGATTTCAAATATTCGTTTCAAATACTAATTTGACAGTTTTTTGGCTGCGGTACGGTTTTAGTTAGGTTTAAATTTAGATTCGGTTCAGTTTAATTTGTTTGGTTTAAGAAAACTTTAACCGAAGTCAACCAAAATTAGTTTGGTTTGTCTTCGGTTTGATTCAGTTTGAGTTTGGTTGTTTGGTTTTGTTTGGGTTGTTTGTAGTTTTAAGTTCAACCGAGTTAGTTTTTAGTTTTGTTCTAATTTGGTTGTGAAAATATAATTTATATTAAAAAAATTATCACAATAAAAATATTAAAAATGTAATCTAATATTTTTATATTATTATCTTTGAATATAATATAAATATAATAGGTAGGTTTTCAATTTTGATGATAGTGTTTAAGATTCATATTGACTTATTTTATTGTTAGTTGTGTTTTCTCTTTTCTTTTAAAAGTCAAATATATAAAATTATGTTTACTTGTTTTGATTAAATTGTTAATTATCCTAAATATTAATATTTTTAGTATATTTAGTACTCTAATTAACATTAAACCAAACCAGACCATTTAAGTTGACAATTTTTTTTAACCAACTGGTTAGGTTATGCCTGGGCATAAAATCCGGAACCCGAAATCCGAGTCGAACCCGAACCGAAAAACCCGACCCGTTATCCGACCCGAAATGTAAAAATACCCAAACGGGTCTTGTAGGGTGGTACAAAAAATATCTGAACCCGATGTGTTATTAACCGAATCCGAACGAGGAACCCGAAAAATCTGAAATTAATAGTCAATATAAATATTTTGAAATATATATAAGTATTTCAATTATTAAATTCAATATTTGTGGTAATATGATATATACTAATAAATATTAAAATTTTAATAAATGTTTTAAGTACACAATTAGTTATAAATAACTATTTTATAATTTGCTCATTGAAATAAAAAGTCGACTCTCTATAAGGCAATACATATTGTTTACAAATGATGTTTGTTTTCATGCTTGATTTAACATTTTATTGTTATTTTATCAATTTTATGTGTGATAGATTAATTTTTATTTAATTTATATGTTTTTCTTTATGGTTTGCTTCAAAATTTTTGTTTTTTAATTCGATTACATCCGAACCGATATAACCCGAATCCGTACGTTATATGATTACTTTATGGGTTTTAGGACGCAATACAATTTTGAACCGAACCCGAAGCGTTATTATCCGAACCCGGTCCGTACTGATAAAATTTTAGTATGGGACCTAGGAGCGTAAACCCGAAAACCCGAAAAACCTGATCCGAACGCCAACGTGTATCCGAACACCCAGACCTAGGTTAGGTGATATAATTGGTTGGTTTGGAGTTGTGTTCAGCTGGATCGGTTCAGTTCAGGTTTTTTTCTCATAGTTTTAGACTTTAGTTACAAACTCCCCGGATTATTTTTACGGAGCTAATTTATAAATCAGATGTTATACGTGGATCACAAATATGTATTTCAAAAATTTAATTCATATTTATTTGATATAATATCTAAAAATAAGTATTTAATATTTAAATAAATACCTTAAATATCTAATTTTATATAAATAAGTATATATTTTTATGTTTTGCTTTTAAATTTTAGATTTTATTTCGGGTTATCCCACCCGATCCGATATAACCTGAATCCAAACGATATATGATTATTACATAGATTCTAGGATGTGATACAAACCCGATCCAGAACCGATATGTTATATTCGAACCCGATCCGTACCTAGAAATGTATAAAAATTCCCAAGAGTATTTTTAGGGGGATAATTGATAAATCGGAAGTTATACGTGGGCCATATTGTAATTTGCTACTCTTGTTTAATTCGTTGTGCGAAAACGGAAGACAAGGCTGCAAATCGGGATTTGGAGAAACCCTAGAAACCGGCGAGAGAGGTGAAATCTTTGGGGTCGAGACGATGAAGAGCGACTGGTTTAACTTGCATCAGGTCTCTTTCGAGTTCTCTGCGTTTTTTTCCGGATCTTTGACTAATATGCCCCCAAACTTTGCAGATTGCGAGAAACTCATTCATAGCTACATCAACCGTGTACGCTTCCACCGAATTCAACTTTGATCGAAGAAGCTTCTGCTTTTTTGCACCAGGTAAGTGTGCTTCAGGATATGATCTAAAATGAATCGAGACTGAAACGGTGAAGAGAAGAACCAAACCGCATGTTCGTATTTTCAACTCTTACTGATCTCTGCAACTTGTAATTTGTAGACAGATCTGGCTTTGTCGTGTTGAAATCGGAGAAGGAGTTCAACAATGCACTCAGCAAAGCTCAAGGTTAGATCTTTCTTTGTTTCTTTTCATTTGATATGATGTGCTTAGTGTGATTGTATCTTCTTTTCTTCAGATGGATCTTTGCCATCGGTTTTCTACTTCACTGCTGCGTGGTGTGGACCTTGTAAGTTAATTTATTTCTCTGAAACCAAGTTTAGGTTCTGGATAGGCTTTTTGTTAATCTGTGACCTTTAGGCAGGCTTATCGCTCCTGTAATGTTGGAGCTCGGTAAGAAATATCCACATGTTACTACATACAAGGTCGACATTGATGAGGTATGTTTGCATTTACATATAAGCCACCACTGTTGTGCTTTATGATTGGAAGCTTTTAAGTATAGAAATTGCTGTGGCTGAGCCACACATAAATTAAACTGTTTCTTTGTATCCCATCTTCTTCTTCTTCTTCTGAGTATCATTAACTAAGATAGCTTCTTGTCTATTCGTTAGGGCGGTCTTTCAAATGCTCTTGGGAAGTTAAACGTCTCTGCTGTGGTAAAACATCTTCTTTTTTTTTTTCTTTCGGAATTTTAATCTGTACATTCTAGGATCAAGCATGTAAATTGATATGAGCTCAATGTGAGAGCCATCAATCTAATGGGAGACTTATTTTGATGGTTGATGAATGCAGCCAACAATGCAATTCTTCAAAGGGGGCGTCAAGAAAGCAGAGCTTGTAGGTGCAGATGTCATTAAGCTCAGGAGTATCATGGAACATCTCTACAAGTGAGAGAGACTCTGTCACTTGTTTTACTTTTTTTTTTTGCTGCGCTGCGTCAAAGTAATGCACCAAGTGATTACGAACAAGGAAACAAAAAAAAAACTTTGTTAAGATCGTTATGGAGACTCACTGTCTCACGGCATTTATTTATCAATGTACATAATTTTTGTGATTTTATCAAAATAAGTTTCATTGCTTTGAGCTATTACTTTGTTCGTTTGTTTTAAAGTTTTGGGCTTCGCCAAGTTCTTCAATTCATAATGGTGTTTGGGGCTTATTATTATTATTTTAAAACTAGTTGATGTCCAGCTCCTTGTGCAGATTATTATATCTATATACCTAACAATTTTTAATTTTAATATTTATTTTTATAAAACAATAATAACTAAATTAGATACAAAATTTAATAATTTAATAATTAAATTAGAAAATTTGTATTTGAAATTAAATACATGTAGTATTTGGACTGAAAAAAAATCATGTGGTATTGAAAAAAATTATTAAAAATCACAACTATTAAACATTAATAAAATAACAATAGTGTAGGAATATTCAATCTGGTAAAATCGAGTCGGGCTGGTCTTAAGAATGGCTCATGGTCATACGAATGTCAAACAGGTTGATCCGTCCCATCTCGTCCCGTACCGCAGCGGACTCGTCTTCGAGCGGATAACGGCAGGCCAGGTCCGCGCGGATTGCGGTGGTCCTTAAAATGGCTGACCAAACCTGTACCGCAAAACATGTAGGCTTTTGCGGATCGGCCCGCAGGACATATAATTACGAACGAACATATGGCTCCTGGACGCTTTAAGACATGATTCATGATGCTTTATCAGTTTCATGACGCATCAGTAAGTGAGTCTAGTCGAGGATTGAACTAGATAAGGCAATACATTGTTGTGAAACTTAGGAGAATAGTTCTGTGTGTATTCATTCATAAACATAAGGTGCCCTTATATAGAGAATTACAAGAGATCCTAAACCAACAAGGAAAAGGAAAGAGTACAAAACATAAACCTAAAAGGAAAAAAGGAAAGTGGCCGCCTATAAGGAAAAGGAAAGGCCGCCGACTATAAGTCTTAGTGGACGGGCCGGTTATGGACGGGCCGGTAATGACATCCACAATATGGTTCATAACACTACCCCTTGGATGTCATACCCATTAAGAGATCGTAATACGCTTTGGATGTTGCCTCATTAAAACCTTACCAGGAAAATCCAAAAGGATAAAACCATGGTTAAGGAAAAAGACTACAACACGTATTACTCCCCCTGTTTTGTACCTCACTGAAGGTCTTTCAGTCGAGCATCCCAATCTGATGCGTAAGCTTCTTGAACGTTGAGGTCGGACGTGACTTGGTGAATAGATCTGCTGAATTGTCACTTGAACGAACTTGTAGTACTTGGACCTCGCCGGCTTTCTGCAACTCATGTGTAAAGAAGAACTTTAGCAGATGGTGTTTCGTCCTATCTCCTTTGATGTATCCGTCCTTAAGTTGAGCTATGCATGCGGCATTGTCCTCGTACATGATGGTCGGTGTCTCCTTCCCTTCAGACATCCCACAATCAACTCTAATATGTTGGGTCATGGACCGCAACCAGACACACTCACGGCTGGCCTCATGGATGGCCAATATCTCGGCGTGATTGGACGATGTGGCCGCAACGGTTTGTTTCATGGATCGCCAAGATATAGCAGTAACACCGTGTGTAAAGACATAACCTGTATGAGATCGAGCATTGTGCGGATCTGAGAGATAACCTGCATCAGCAAAACCAATTAACCCTTCTTTGGGTTAATCAATATAAAATAAACCCAAGTCTTTCGTTCCTTGTAGGTAACGAATAATATGTTTAATCTCGTTCCAGTGCCTTTGGGTCGGACATGAGCTAAATCTAGACAATAGATTCACGGTAAAACATATGTTTGGCCTAGTGTGGTTCGCCAGATACATTAAAGCTCCTATGGCACTGAGATATGGCACTTCGGGACCAAGGACTTCTTCATCGTCCTTCTTAGGACCAAAGGATCTGTGTCCAAACCAAGAGATCTCACGACCATGGGGCTAGACATTGGTTGAGATTGGTCCATGTTAAATCGTTTGAGTACTTTCTCTGTATATGCCATTTGATGCACAAGGATTCCATCTCTAATGTACTCAATCTGTAATCTCAAACAAAATTTTGTTTTTCCTAAGTTTTTCATCTCAAATTATTTCTTAAGATATTCAACTGTTTGGGAGATTTCTCCAGAGGTTCCTAGGATATTCAGGTCATCAACATACACTGCGATGATTACAAAGCCCTTATCAAAGTTCTTTATGAATATACACGGGCTGATTAGATCATTCTTATAGCCCTCTTTCACTAGGTACTCGCTTAGTCTATTGTACCATATTCGACCTGATTGTTTCAATCCATAAAGTGATTTTTTCAACTTTATACAATGTTGTTCTCGAGAACTTGCTTTGTTTTTCAGCTCAATACCCTCTGGTACTTTCATGTATATTTCATTATCCAGTAGACCATATAAATATGCAGTTACTACATCCATTACCCCAAGTCTAATTTCTCTCTTATAGCCAGACTTATTAGAAATCAAAAAGTAGTAGCATCCACCACAGGGGAGTATGTCTCCTCGTAGTCTATTCCTGGTCTCTGTGAGAATCCTTGTGCAACAAGCCGTGCTTTATATCTCACGATTTCACCATGTTCATTCCTTTTCCTCACAAATACCCATTTATATCCAACTAGTTTGATATCAAAAGGTGTCCGAATTATTGGACCAAAGACATCTCTTTTCTTTAGAGAATTTAAATTCACGTTTATAGCTTCTTTCCATTTAATCCAATCTGATAGTTGAGTGCACTCTAAGATAGACGTGGGTTCATGATCCTCGTTTATATCCATAATTTCAAGTGCTACATTGCATGCAAATATATCATCAATGTTGACATTCTTTCTGTTCCATTGTATTCCAGACATAACATAATTTATTGAGATCTCATTATTATCAGGACCTTTAGTACCTTGAAGCTTGGCGTCCCAAGCCTCATTGTTTGACACCTTAGGTTCGGCCATGTCTAGGGTTTCCTTAGCCTCAGATTCATTCTCAGCACCTTTCTTTGTTTTCCGTAGGTTCTTATCTTTGGAACCTATTGGTTTACCACGTTTCAAACGTGCTCTAGACTCTGTAGCAATTTGGTTGTGTCCTTCTTGGACATCAATACGAATTGGTGCATTCGTAGCTGGTATATATGACTTTGTTACTCTTTTCGGGCCAACAAAAGAGTCTGACAATTGATTTGCTATCTTTTGTAAGTGTATTATCTTTTGGACTCCTAAATCACATTCCTGAGTCCGAGGATCTTGCCAGGACAAAGATGGTTGATTCCATGTAATTTTTTTTACCAGCTTATTATTATCTCCCCCTAATGTTGGATGATCGGATTCATAAAAGTGACAATCCACGTACCTGGCCTTAAACAAATCATCCGTAGTTGGCTCAAGGTACTTAATTATTGTGGGAGAGTCATATCCAACATATATCCCCATCCTCCTTTGAGGACCCATCTTAATTCTCTGCGGTGGCGCAATTGGTATATAAGCGGCACATCCAAATGTCTTAAGATGGGGTATGTATGGCTCGTGACACGTAAGCAATTGTGATGGGGAATATCTACGCTCACTAGATGGCCTGATGCGAATTAGTTCGGCTGCATGTAAAACAGCATGTCCCCAAGCTGAGATCGGAAGTTTTGATCTCATAAGTAATGGTCTAGCAATTAGCTGTATGCGTTTGATAAAGGATTCGGCCAAACCGTTTTGTGTATGTACATGTGCCACATAATGTTCTACACTTACCCCCATGGATATACAATAATCATTAAACGCTTGGGACGTGAATTCACCAGCATTATCAAGACGTATTGTCTTTAAAGAAAAATCTGGAAAGTGAGCTCTTAAAAGAATTATCTGAGCAAGTACCCTCGCAAACGCCAAGTTGCGGGTTGATAATAGATATACATGCGACCATCTTGTGGACCCATGAGGTCTCAGTTCACTATTTCTCATTAACAACTCATTATTTTTCTCAGCAAGCAATAGACATGAGATCAGATTTGCATATGTCGTGAAGCCCTTTTCACGGTATTGTTGTTGTAACAATACATTACTTGTGTGGAAGGTGGAAAAGGTCTTTTCTAGCATATCTTTATCCGTTATTTCCTCACCACACAGTTTCAATTTAGAAACTATCTTAAATAGGGCTGAATTATACTCATCCACGGACTTGTAGTCTTGGATTCTGAGATTCCTCCAATCATAGCCTTTGGTAAGATCACCGTTCTTTGGTGATCATATCGTGCTTTCAATTCTGTCCAAAGGTCTAAGGGATTCTCAATTGTCAAATATTGATCTTTGAGACTCTCAGTAAGATGATGGCGAATAATCAAGATAGCCCTGTATCTATCTTTTTCACTTGCATTATTGTCCTCGGTTATACATTTACCGAGTCCCTTTGATTTCAGGATAATCTTAGTATCCAGTGCCCATTGTAAGTAATTATCTCCCGAAAGATTTAAGGCAGCAAAGTCCAAGTTGTTGATTTTCGACATCTGAAATCATATATTTTATTCTTTAGATCTTTAAAAGTATAATGTTCATGTGGTCATATTGATATGATGCAAACAAGCCATACAGATATGATGCAAACAAGTCATGCGGATATGTAATGTTCATCAAAGAAGTCTCACGACCAAACAAAATATGTTCAAGCAATTACTATATGTTCATGCGGTTATACGGTTATGATGCAAGCCTAGCATACGAATTCTAAGTGTTCATAAGAATGGAATCATGTAACCGTAATCAAAACAATCAAGCAAGCATCAAGGGATTCATACAATCGGATCATGCAAAGATTATATTCTATCCATGTGATTTAATTAGGGTTTTAACATAAACATGCTGGTATAATTTTGATCAAGTCGAGAACATATGAAAACAATTAATCTAGCATGCGATTTCTATCTCAAAACTTTCAATCGGATCAATCAATCAATTTCAATTTCAAGCTCAAGCATACAATTTTAATCAAACAATCAATCTAGCATACGATTTCAATTTCAAAACATTCAATCGGATTTCTCAATTAATCGATCAATCAGTTTCAATTTGAAGTATTAGTTAGGGTTTGGATAAAAATCGAACATGTCTTAGCATTAGGATTTTCTCGATTTCATGCATAATATGCAATATGCATATATGCGGTTAGGGTTTAAGGTTTTAGAGTTTCGATTTTAACATTAGGTTTTCGATTTAATCATTAGGGTTTTGATTATGGTTTCAATGATTACCTTAACCTCCGTTTGGGTTTAATGGACCACGAACAAGAGAAGGTCGCGAACTAAAACAATCTGAGATCGGGTCGCGAACTGGAACTTGCTGAGATCGGGTCGCGAACTGGAACTTGCTGAGATCGGGTCGCGAACTGGAACAATCTGAGATCAGGTCGCGAACTGAAACTTGCTGAGATCGGCAGCACCTTTAATACATGATGAAGGTTCACGATCGGGATTGAAGGTTCACAATCGGGATGAAGGTTCACGCCAGGATGGAGGTTCACGCCGTCAAGGGTTATCCCCGAGAGAGTTAGGGTTTGAGTCGGAACTTTTAGCTTAGGGTTTTAGAGAGTCGTGCTGATAACGTGTTGTGAAACTTAGGGGAATAGTTATGTGTGTATTCATTCATAAACATAAGGTGTCCTTATATAGGGAATTACAAGAGATCCTAAACCAACAAGGAAAATGAAAGAGTACAAAACATAAACCTAAAGGGAAAAAAGGAAAGTGGCCGCCTATAAGGAAAAGTAAAATCCGCCGACTATAAGTCTTAGTGGACGGGCCGGTTATGGCATCCACAATATGGTTCATAACATACATTTATTAGTTGGAGATTTTAGTTGGATCAAAGCACTAGTTTAGTTACTTTTGTTACACTCCAAACATATTAAAAATAAACAATGCTTTAGTTGCTGAATCCAAATATTATAACTCATAAGTTCGTAACAAATTCTTTAGTTTTCTTAATCCAAAATTAAATAAAGCCAAACACCAAATCAAAGATGCTAATCCCAAAAGTAAATAAAAAGAAAACATCAAATCACACTTCTTGTTCTTCAACTTTATCACCAACAAGCGACAAAAAGATGTGAATTTCTCTTTTTCACCATCAACTCCATCTTCTGCAAATAAAAATAATAGAAGTTAGTTAAATATATATTGAAACCTAAAACTCGAAAATGTATGATAATGTGAACAAATACATATAGGCAAAACTACGAAGAACCCATGGCAGGAACTAAATGGTGGCCCAGTCTCACCTCACTGCAAGTCTTTACGGATATGGTCCGTGGTCCGGCTCCTTCATTACCATCCCTACTCATGGTCCTTGATTGCCATCCTTACTCATGGATGTGTGGGAACCTAGAATTTGGCGGATCTAAGTTAAAAATTATTATTACCGAAGTGGAGTTAGATAATGAGTAGGACCTGATTTGACGGCATAGTACACTACAACACTGCTTTACAGCTTCATATAAAACTATTAATCAACGAGTCCATGAGATATGAGAACATTAATTCCATCTTTCCTTCTCTTTGTACCTTAAGAGCATCTGCAGTGGACAGAGACAAACAGTTTCTTACAAAAAAAATATATAGTTATTTTGAACATTTAATTAGCTTTTATTTTTTTAAATTGATTCTACCAATACAAAATGCACATCTGTAGATCCAGTGTCTTAAGATTGTGCACAAGTACCTTTAGCAAGAGTGAAGAGACCAATTCTTCATTTCTTCTTCATTTCTGTATTATCTTTTTTTTTTTGCATTAATGATTAAGTATTGAGAGACTCTCACTAATGGTGCTCTAATGCTTAGATCATTCACAGCGGTTAAAATTCATCTGTCTCTAGCAAATTTAAAAATATTAAAAACTGAAAAAAAAAAAGATAAAGGAAAAAAAAGAAAGAGATCAAGAATCATACCGGTGTAAATAGTTTTCCTATCTTTCTAAAGAAATGGTGAATACATGTGGCATTATTTTATAGGTTTTTTTTTATTTTTAATTTTTAATTAATAACTAAATTATGTACAAAAATAATAATAAAAATATTAGTGAAGTACTCTATTTGCTATTTTACCAATTTAGGTAAACACAAATTACATATTCGAGATTGGGATTAATATTATTAAAAGGAAAATGAGGTATATTGGCTTATTCTTAGTTTTTTTTCAAAACATTTGTTGATAGTATTTACAAATAATTTCTGATTTTTTTTTTCATACAAAAATGCCACTACATTAATTCATAAAATTTGAATTATCATTTGAAAAAATATATATTCTAATAATATTTAACATATGGAAAGAAAATATATCTTTCAAAAACTCAGATTATATAAAATAATTCTTATAAAGCTTAAAATTTCATTCGACAAGCTTTAAAAATGAAACACATGGCAACATTATTTAACAAAGGATCAGTGAAATAATAGATTGCCAAAAAGAGTAAATAAATCATACTAGTCTAGGTACGCAATTCTCTGTCTAATTTCGTGTTCTTTTACTTCAATCCTTCTTTTGGTTTCATATGAAGGAAGTACATTAGCCCTGTTCGTTTTATAAACGTTGCGACCGACGGTAACGATTCAAAATTGCACCTATGGCTACGTCAAATACATCACAAGTAAGACAACGCAGAATTATTTATCAAGTCGCTGCAGCAAGTACAGACCAGCAATTACGACGCTGGAAATATCAGCGACGATGGCAACTCCATTTTCATATCTCGCGTTATCCGATGCGAGTGGTTTTAGTTAGAACATCAATGAATTTGTTGCCATCGTAGGTTTAATTTCTGCCGCTTCCGCTTGTCGCCGTCATTTATTAAACGAACATGGCTATTATTTTGCTAATAAAAAGAGAATGAAAAAATGGGATGAGAAGAGAGTGAGAAGGTGGGGAATGGTCAATGCAGAAGGACAATGATTTGGCGCTCTTTTGTTTCTCGGTATTTTTTTTTTAACTCAATCTCCTTTTATTTTTTCAAATCTCATCTCTAAATTTTTCATTTTTTTTGCTATTCATAGCATTGGTCAATGGTCAAGAATTGTAATCCTTGTACTAAAAAATCTAACCAATGAGAAAGAAGTTAGAAGATAACCATTAGATGGATTTGTAACCCTTAGATTAAAACAATCAATGGTTAATGTTTTAATTTTGATGGTTAAAATTATATTTTATATTAAAGTGTATTTTTGACAAAGCTTTAAATTTTAAAACTTGGAGTTTATGATTATATGTTGATTTTTTGATGTATGGTCTAAATATGAAGTTTAAAGTTTAGGGTGTATAACTAAGTGAGTTTAGGGTTTGGTATATAGTGTTTTGGGTTTCGATTTAAGATTTAAGATTATATTTTTAAATAACAAAAATATTATTTTAATACATTATAAAATATTATAATTTTATATTGAAAATATTGAACCCTTAGACTAAAATCAATCAATGGTCATGAAAAAAGCAATATAATTTGTAATTTTAGTTCTTTTCAATTTGTTTTAAAAATTGCTTAAAACTTAAAAAATGTAGTTACGGGTTTAAATCAAAATTTTTAAATTAAAGATTTTTTTATTAAATGATTAAAATTTGAGTTTAACTCAAAACTATAAACCTAAACTTTAAACCTAAACCTTAAACTTTAAATAATAATAAAAATATTGGATTTAATGTTCAAAGATAAACTTTAAATTTTTATAACTTTATAATTCTATAGTTTATGATTTGAGG